>NW_001884558.1:817959-929275 GCF_000146915.1 Parastagonospora nodorum SN15
AACTCAGAATGTAACGGATTTCCCCAATATAGTTCTTTGTGTTATTTCGCAAGCAGAGATGCATGCTAGACCGCGAAAGCTGTCTGTAGAGGCCCAATGCTAGACTTTTAGCATCCTGATGCGTTGTCCGTGGAGTTCCTTTCGTATTATGGCATACGAGAAAACCAAAGATGTTCCTTTTTCCAGTTGGTCTTCCTGTGCATGTCCTTCACATTCAGTCTGCATTACAATCTCGTCTTCTTACATGCAGAGCTCACTCCAAGATGAATATGTACGCAGGGAGCAGTCCACGCGGCACGTCCAACGAGCGCGTTCTACCGGCTTCGCGTTTACTGGACAGCCTGCAGCGCGTCCGCATCCTCTCAAGCCACCCTGACGCAGCATCCCTGTCATGAATACAATGACATAGCCAGAGCAAAGCGTTACATGCAGGTTTGTCACGTCGTTCTTCTACATGTCCGTATCATTTGCAAATTAGCAGTGGGCAGAAGGTGCTTGCTCACAAAACGTCTCGTCCCATCATGCGAGACGCTTCTCAGTCTACACGTCAGATAGCATTTCTTTCATTTATCCTCTTCACTGTTTCTGTCTCTGTACATTTCAACACATGCTCATCCTTCTACATCGTCTTACGCACTCGCCTCTGTGATTAGCCTTCCCTTGTGCATAAGCTGTTTCATATGTGGTATTGTTCCTGCTTGATGCCCGCGCTGCAAACATACGAAGGACGCCTATTGTTCGACCGCCGTCACACTGTGTACAACTCGCCACAAGCTAGACGCACCGTCATCATAGTGTCGCTCAGTCAGCTGCAAAACTGCAGTGAGTCTATCGAGGCAACTGCAGGTCGAAAAAACCTCTTTTGCCGCATACTCATTGATGAGGCCTGGAGCATACATAGATGCATGGCTACCAAGCAAGGGCGCATTCTTTATTCGTTTGAGGCCGCATTTCCAGGGCTCTTCACTGGTTCACTGGTCGTTGACAGCATCCTTGACCTCGCAGGGCATCTGTCCTTTCTCGAACATCCCCATTGGTCTGCCTCGCAGGACACGAACCAAGTGCTGAGGACTCCAGAGCGACAGTCGCGCTATGCGGCATTTAGGATGAAAAAGCATTCTTCGCATCCTAAAGCTGAGCCGTTCGCAGAAGACACGGATTGGCACAGCGATTGTGAATCAGTAGATGGGCCCCTTGCAGATCAAGTCAAGGCTAAGGTAGAAGAAGGATGGAAGTGTTCCCATTTCCCAGTAGGCCTGAGGTACAATGGGAACAGGCCGCGCAGCCTCGAGCGAAGAAGCAAGAGGCGAAGCAGCAAGGATGCAGCTCCCTTATTGTAGGAAGTTTCGCTCTTTTTGATGAGAAACCATTCGACACTTATTATCCCGACAACATGAACAAGCTATGCTGCTGAACGAGCGTGGCGTTCAGATTTTATATCGAGCCGCACTTAACCAAGGCCAGATTAGACGAAGACATTGCCATCCTAACTCGTCGAGTACAGGTCATCCTAGAGATCCTTGCCTTGTCACGCAACTTGTTCAGCACTACAAACACGCCCGACGGCAGCGAGCTCGCGGTCGCTGACGAGATCCCTGCCGCCACGATATAGACACAGGAGCTGCGGATGTCTGCAGATGACATGGTTGAGTACATGAAGCGGGAAGCTAAGTGCTCGAAGTACTTCGCTGGCGAACTCACCGCAGACAATCTTCAGAAGACGGAGAACCGACTGACGAAAGTAGATTTCGACATTCCCCGTGAACATCGCTGGCCATGACATGCAGCACCAATGTGCCAATGTCATTGTTGCAGAGCCAGGCTACAACTGGGCGACTGAACACCAAGGGACATCGCGGGTATACCGCATCGGCCAAGAGCTTGAAGTGGAGATCATTCGACTCTTCACAGAAGGGACATACCAAGAGCTCCATGAATACTTCATGCCTCGTAAGGCGAAGGCAATGTTCGCAGCGTTCAAAGAGCTACAAGTAGCCGGACAAGAGGCGGCGGAAGTGACATCATCATCGCAAGATGAGGGCGAGGTCGCCATGGCTGTATTTGGCATATTCCGTCGCAGAGTCCTTGATGCCAAAATGGTTGAGTCGTCCAAGGTTCAAGCGAAGGGAAAAGGGACGGGGAAGGCAGCTGCTTAAGAGTAAGGGGAGCAGCAATGTTCACAGAAGCATCTGGTGGAGGTGGTATGTGGCTGGTGTCCCGCAGTGGGTATTGGTATTGTACCAAGTCATTTCTTTCCGTCTAGCAACCGCTCATAAAGACGTAAATCCGTAACCTATCCCAACCAGTCATGCATCGTTCATCATAAAGCCTCTCTTGAGACAGTCATCTACAACTTCTGCATAGCCACGACATCGGTGGACTGGACATGGTCCTCGTCCTCCTCAATCTTGGCCTGCAGGTCGTCCAGCGAGACCTTGTCGTCTTCGATGACAACGTTCAGCTGTAGCTTCTTGATACCGAAACCGACAGCAATGAACTGCGCTCCACCCCAGACAAGACCGTCCTGCTCGATAGCGAGGACGTTTTTCTTGAGCTCTTCCATGTTCGTCTCGTCGTCTGGAGAACACGTTAGTATGATGAGAACAGAGCGGCAGTATTTGGTACATACCCCATGGCTTGACGTCGAGTGTGACAATGGACTTGGCAGCGGGCTTGACCTTTCCGGCCTTCTTCTGGTTGTACTCGGCCAGACGTTGCTGCTTGAGCTTCTCGGCCTCCTCGTCGACCTCCTCGTCGTCACTGCCGAACAGGTCGACCTCATCATCGTCCTCCTCCTCAGCCTTCTCAGGTGCCTTGGCGGGGTTGAGGGTGAGCTCAGATGAGTCAGGGCCGTATGCGGTGAACTCCTTGGTGGGGTCACCGGGCAGGGAGTCGAACTCGCCCTCGAAGGTGAGGAGGTGGTTGTACCAGCGCCATGCGTATGGGTACTTCTCTGGGGCGGGGATCTGCTTGATCTGCTGGAAGACTTTGACGTCTGCCTGCGATGGCGTGTAGCTGTTCTTGTGTTAATTGATGACTCCAAATAGGCAATCTCGAGAGTAACGACAAGGTGGGATAGATCAGAGTTGCGACAAGCGCTTGGGTTTGATATCAGATAGCGGGGTCTTAAGCCGCCTCATTAACACGGACCAAATGTTCTCATCATTGGAAACGGGAGGGGATGGTGCTGATGGAAACACGCAAAAGGGGACATGGTGGGGTAGCAACTTACCCAATGATGTAGCTGCGCGTCTTCACCCAGTTGTTCAGGAGCGTGAGACCAGCGTCGGATACAAGATCGGTGAAGCCCATGTTTGCGGTTGATTCGAGAATATGTGAGGAATCGTGCGAGGGGTTGTTGGGTTTATGGGACTGTGAGGAGTTTTTGAGGCAGGGCAGATTGCGCTCGGGAAAATATTGGCTAGTGGCGGGCACAGACGCGCCAAGAGCATTAGCTTCACGTGTTTTCGCATTTCCCTGCGTAACGCGTTCATGCATTCAACCTGTGACGTGCATAAAACTTAGTCAGTGACCTTTGGGCGCCGTGCCGCTCGATTGTTCAAGCTACTTCGTTCGGTTCTGGAGTCATTCGAGTGCTGTGTTGCGGCGCCTGTTGTGGATCTCCCGTAGAACAACCTCGAAGCATCGTGGAGCTTCGTCAGTGCAAGTGCCTGCGCGGCCTCCGAACATCAAAACCATCATGTCCCCGTCATCCTAAAGACACTGATCTCTTCCTGAACACACAATTCATATCACAATGCTGACCAGTAGAACACGACTTGCAGCAAGGCGCATAGTACCCTCACCACGCCAGCTCGTCCGGCCTCCACCGCTATGGCAGATCTCGCTTGCGCGGTCAAGTCAACCACAATGTCTCGTAAGATCAATCGTCGCAAGCAGGGCTTATGCCAATGGGCGGCCACATCCGCCTGGCGGAACCCATAGAATGAACATGAGTGGCGAGCCTGAGAAACCTGCATTGGAACAATATGGCGTAGACCTCACAGAACGAGCTCGAGACGGCAAGTTAGATCCCGTGATAGGCAGGGACGGAGAGATTCAGAGGACCATCCAGATCCTGTCGCGACGAACGAAAAACAATCCAGTCTTGATCGGCAACGCTGGTACCGGCAAGACTGCCATCCTCGAAGGTCTGGCGCAGCGCATTGTTCGTGGAGATGTACCCGAGTCCATAAAAGAGAAGCGTGTAATCTCCCTCGACCTTGGATCACTGATTGCGGGCGCAAAGTTCCGTGGTGACTTCGAGGAGCGTTTGAAAAAGGTGCTCAAGGAGGTAGAAGACGCAAAAAAGGGTGTGATACTTTTTGTCGATGAGTTACACACGCTTCTAGGTCTCGGCAAGGCTGAGGGAAGCATCGACGCGAGCAATCTGCTCAAACCTGCTCTTAGTAGAGGCGAGCTGGTAAGCTACAATCCTTCAAACACCACATTAAGCTGAGCCATGTACTAACTGAAGTCAGCAACTTGCAGGCGCAACAACGCTGAACGAATACCGCCAAATCGAAAAGGATGCCGCGCTCGCTCGACGATTCCAGCCGATCGTGGTCGGCGAGCCAACCGTACCCGATACCATCTCCATCCTACGGGGAATCAAAGAACGCTATGAAGTGCATCACGGTGTCAGGATAACGGACAACGCCCTTGTAGCCGCAGCTACCTACTCGAACCGCTACATAACCGACCGCTTCCTCCCTGATAAGGCTATCGATCTGGTGGACGAGGCTGCTAGCGCATTGCGACTTCAGCAGGAGAGCAAGCCTGATGCAATTCAAGAGCTTGATCGACAGATCATGACTATTCAGATCGAGCTCGAATCTCTTCGGAACGAAACCGATATTGCCAGCAAGGAGAGGCGGGAGCGTCTCGAACAAACCTTGAAGCAGAAACAAGACGAGGTCAAGGTTCTAACCGAAAAGTGGGAAAAGGAGCGATCAGAGCTTGACGAGATCAAGAACGCTCAAGAGAACCTCGAGAAAGCCAAGTTGGAGCTTGAGCAGGCTCGGAGGGAAGGCAATTTTGCCAAGGCTGGAGAGCTTCAGTACAGCAGGATCCCGGAGCTAGAGCAAAAGTTACCGAAAGACGAAGATGTTGCCGCTGGTGGAACTCGTCCTGACTCGCTCCTCCATGATTCTGTAACTGCAGACGATATTGCTTCGGTGGTCTCGCGAACTACGGGCATACCACTGTCGAAGCTCAACAGTGGAGAAGTCGAGAAGCTTGTTCACATGGAAGACTCGTTGCGACAGTTCGTAAAAGGCCAGGACGAAGCCCTCAAGTCGGTGGCGAATGCAATCCGTTTGCAACGAGCCGGTCTCTCCGGAGAACATCGCCCCATCGCCTCTTTCATGATGCTAGGACCTACCGGTGTGGGTAAGACCGAGGTGTGTAAGAGACTAGCGGAATACCTCTTCAGTACGCCGCAAGCTGTCATTCGCTTCGACATGAGCGAATTCAGCGAGAAGCACACCGTTTCCAGGCTCATCGGATCACCTGCGGGCTATGTAGGCTATGAGGACGCTGGTCAACTGACTGAGGCTGTGCGACGTAAGCCTTACGCAGTGCTTCTCTTTGACGAGTGGGAGAAGGCTCACAAAGACATCTCGACTCTACTCCTCCAGGTCCTTGACGAAGGTTTTCTCACGGATGCGCAGGGTCATAAGGTCGATTTCCGCAACACCATCATCGTGATGACTTCAAACCTTGGCGCAGACATCATCGTTGGGGATGATGTTCTCGACTCGGTAGACAAGGACTCGAGCGAGATTTCACCCGCCGTCCGGACTGCTGTCATGGATGTGGTTTCTGCGACTTACCCACCTGAATTCCTCAATCGCCTTGACGAGTTCATCATCTTCCGGAGACTGTCGCGCGAGGCATTGAGGGATATTGTTGACATCAGACTGAAGGAGCTGCAGCAGCGACTGGACGACCGGAGGATCGTTCTTGATTGTCCTGATGAAGCAAAGCAGTGGCTGTGCGACCGTGGCTATGACCCGAAGTTCGGTGCTCGGCCACTCAACCGCCTTATCGCACGGGAGATTGGTAACGGCTTAGCAGATAAGCTGATCCGTGGTGAGATTCGCAGTGGCGACGTCGCCAAGGTGACTATCAAAGAGGACGGCTCCGGCCTCAGCGTGAGCCCATCGTCGTAGAGAGAGAGGCGTTATTGAGAAAAGCGTAATGATTTACGACCTAATGAATGTTTAAATAAGCTTGTAAATTATACTGATTACTGTACAACATGTAGCCTGTAGCTTTGTAAGTTAGCTCTCCTCTAAAACGTCAGCATAATGTACATACTTCACTCATCGTTTGAACCAGAAGTCTTCCTCATTTCCTCTGCTTCTACATCATCAGCGCGTGTCTTTATGATTTAGTTCGCCTCGAAGTGGCAGGTACGCGTCCGACGTGCGCCTGTGATCGCTCCTTCCAGAACTCTCGCCGCAGCTATCCCACCTCGCTCCACCATTTCTACCCTCACCAACAGCCCTTCCACACCTGCCATGACGCGCAAGTCCGCCTTCAAGATCCCATCCCGACACGAAAGCCGTCGCAGCAATGCATCAACTCGCAGCACAAGCAGTCGACGCACCTCCGGCTCCTCAAGGTCTCACCACACCGCATCTACACCATCAGCAGGTCCCTCAAGACCGCGCACACAGAAGCAAAGACGCCCATTCATGGACGACAACGCATCTACGCGCGCGCCTTCGGAGAGTGTGACGACCCGCGAGAGCCTTCCTCTTGACTTGCAGGCTGATGATACGCTGAACGAGGTAATCATGTCAGTCGATCTCACGAACCGTGGAACGGTAGGTTGTTGCTACTATACTGCGAGGGACGAGAAGTTGTTCTTCATGGAGGATATCCAATGCGGGGATGTGGACGTCGTTGATGCCTTGAGAATGTACATCGACCCTACAGTCATCCTCGTCTCAACGAAAATCGACGACGCAGTCATCGAACGCTTTGATCGCGAAGGGAGAAGTGGAAGGTCCGTCAGTGGCGACAACGACCAGTTCCGCCTGCCCTTTCTCCTAGAGGTGCGGCCACCAAGCGAGTACTCGTACGATGCGGCAAGGAGCAAGCTTGTGAATCTACGTCTCGGTGAGGAGGATGGCACGCGAGTCCGCTTCAACATACCAGGCGAGCTTGGTGCCAACGAGCACGACGAGGAAAATATTGCTGGTAAACAAGGGCAGCTTCTTCGACTTGCCGGTTGGGTCGACGTCGACAGCCAAGCAACAGTAAGCCCACTGTCGCAAGCATGCGCAAGACCAACTAACGTTTGCTTAGGTTGGCTGTGCTGGTGCACTCATCTCATATCTACAGCGGAGGCGTGCAGCTGCATACCTACCTGGCGACGAAGCTGCGCACCTGATGTTCCGCGTGTCGACCTTGGAGATGTTCAGTCTGCGAGACACAATGTTCGTCAACGCGGACACTCTTCATTCGCTGCAAATTCTGGACGCAGAATCCCATCCGCATTCTCACAATCGAGGCCCAAGTAGCTCTGGAGCTAAAGAAGGTCTCTCTGTATATGGGCTGTTTCACCATCTGGCAGGAACACCTCAAGGACGCTTCTTGCTTCGCCAAAATTTCTTACGACCAAGTTTGAACCTCGACATTATCAACGAGAGATTAGAAACCATCAGCACACTTCTTCGGCCTGATAACGAAACGCCAATGCGAGATATTGTAAAGATCATGAAGAATGTCGGCAACATGCGTGTCATGATGATCAGCTTAAGAAAGGGCATCGGTGGTGCGGCGAAGCGCCAAGGAGGGTTCTCACGAAGCGTTTGGTCGACACTTCGTGGAGTACGTTCTTTTACTGTCTTGCTCGAACATTTCGCGTTCTCTGACCGAAATTTCAGTTCTCTTTCCATTGTCTGCAGATAAAGGATTCGCTACAAAGTCTTGGTGGTGGTGAGCTCTTGGCTATAAGAAACAAGGTATGCGCTCACCTGCAGCAAAGCATATACCATTTACTAACCAAGTTAGGTATTTGAGAAATTTGAGGGCTTCCATCTGGCTCAGGTCGGCCGAAAGATTAGCGAAACTGTGGATCTCGAAAAGTCCGCCGAGGAATCCCGAACCGTCATTCTCCCAGGAATCGATGAAGAGTTGGATCATCTCAAGAGGACTCTCGATGGCTTGGATGATTTACTCAACGAGGTAGCCGCGAAGCTGTCTGAGAAAATGCCTTCGGGTCTTCGCGCTTCTCTCAATGTGATATACTTCCCTCAGATTGGCTTCCTCGTCACTGTTCCCATCGACCCAGAAACTGGAGACGCTGTATATGCGGGCAGCCTTGACAACCTCTGGGAGCAAATGTTTACCACTGAGTTGCGTGCTTCTACGTTGAGGTTCGGCTATAAGTACTGATGGATGCCAGAGTCCAGGTCTATTTCAAGACGAGCGAGATGCGTGAGATGGACGATCACTTTGGCGACGTATACGGCATCATATCCGATCGGGAGATCGAGATTACCCACGAGTTGGCTCAATATGTTCTGCAGTACGAAGAGCTATTGACAATGTGCTCAGATGTTTGTGGAGAGCTGGACAGGTACGTGGGCAACCAGCATGGGATACGCAACGAACTCACGAAATACAGCCTATTGGCTCTGGCACAAGGCGCTAAGCTGTATAAACTTTGTCGCCCTCAGCTCACTCTGGACAACATTATCCGCATCAAAGGCGGCCGGTGAGTGTAAGCAACGAGTTAGCATTGCGAGATACTAACGGGAACCAGTCATATCCTTCAAGAGCTCACAGTATCCTCATTCGTACCAAATGGTACGCTTTTAGTGGGTGGATCAGGCAACAATAGCTCGACTGATGTCGGTTACGATCACGACGTGACAAGCTATGCACATTCCAGCAGTTCATCTATGCGCCATGTCTCTACTCCTGGCGAATGCCCCAGTATGCTAGTTCTTACTGGCCCCAACTACTCTGGAAAGAGTGTTTATCTGAAACAAGTGGCATTGGTAGTCTTCATGGCCCATGTTGGCAGTTTTGTGCCAGCGGAGGCCGCAAAGATTGGGCTGACAGACAAAATCCTCTCGAGAGTCACCACGCGGGAGACTGTCTCTCGAACACAGAGTGCATTCATGCTAGATTTACAGCAGATATCACTCGCCCCTGAGCCTAGCTACCCGAAGAAGTCTGCTCATCATTGATGAATTTGGCAAGGGTACGGAGTCCAGTGATGGAGCAGGGCTGGCTTGCGCAGTCATGGAGCATCTGCTGAGCTTGGGTTCTGAAAGGCCGAAAGTTATTGGAGCCACGCACTTTCACGGTAGAAGGTACATTCCGCGCACAGCAATGGTGTCTAACATGAAACAGAGATATTCGAGATGAACCTTCTCAAGCCAAGACCCACTCTCGCCTTTGGTTACATGGAAGTCCGCATCGACACTGAGGCTTCAGAAGCGAGCGATCAAATTACATATCTGTATAAGTGAGTCTGCAGAGTCGGTCGGTGTCTGATCAAGCTGACCGAATCAAGCTATCGCGATGGACGAAGCACTTCCAGTTTCGGCACATGGTGTGATCACCCGAAGTCCTTGCGTAAAGCTAGCACTAACATGAGACAGCTGTGCTGCTATGAACGGAGTCCCGCCTGAGATTGTTCAACGCGCGGAGAATTTCATATTGCTTAGCATGAGAGGTGAGGACCTTGTGGCCGCCTGTTGCCAGATGCCCGATGAAGAAGCTGCAGAGCTAGAGGAAGCAGTGAGTGGGCCTGAACTGCCGTCTAATGAATACTGAGATAGCGCAGGAAAAAATTGCAAGAGACTTCCTGGAGGCGGATGTTTACAGAGACCCAAAGGGTACTTTAGCAGACATTCTCACGATTTCTGCCACTGCAGACTGGCGGTCTTGAGACGGTATACCGCGCATGCACCCATGACTGGGAAGCCCTGCAGTATCTTCCGGGCTGATTTTGTCATACGCTTCGAAGCCATCAAAAGCCTGTTTCACCTCGAGGTGATAGTCGCGGGGTCGTCCCTCTTAGGATATGATATACGTTATCCATTGGCTCAGTGGACCTTGCTCAAGTATACGCACATTGGTAAGCAGATCGTCCAGCCACTGTGAATCGTCGGACAACGGATTCAGATAGGACCTTGTTGATCCCCGAGGTATAAGAGTCTCTCCAACTCCCTGTCATGATGTAGTCCAAGCATATACCTTTCCCAAACGGCTCGGATCGTCCAGTATCAGCTCGAACGAAGTCGCAAGAATAGAGAAATCCCATTGCGGAAAAGACGTGATACTCCCATAGTATACTCTTTCAAGCTAGGTTTTGATCGAGGATCGACTTGTTCTTTCGGTTTCACAAAGAACGGCGGGTTTACGGCTCTTGGAGGTCAGAGCCAACCTGTAACGGAAGGTGTTCCCGTGGGGTCTAGTTGAGTGATCTTCCGTCTTACTACCCGTTCCACAAGGTTGTCTTCATCCGTCGTCCGCCCGGTGGAGATATATGTAGTCCACTCCCGCTCGTGCTGCCATGCAGCTTAGTTTCTGGCTCTTTTTTTCGTCGCACATCAGAGTTTTCGACACTGCGAACGCTTTCCTTGCGAAAGGACTTTCTATCTGTCTCGACTGATATTTTCAGATCTTAAGCGACAACCTCTTCGCTGGTCTTTTTCAAATAAACCTGCTTTGCACTCATTGGTTGGAGCTCGATGGCTTAGTCCGACGTCAACTGTCCTCGGTCTCCGGGACTGCCACCAAAAAGTAGGGTCCAATAATCTTCCGTAGTGCTGATTAATCGATAGTTCTTGTCGTCAATACTTCGACCATTCGTCCCGCCTTGAGCAGCGGATCCTACACAGCAACACTAAAGGTGTCCTTCTCTTCCGATGGACGATGTCTTGTAACATCAACGCGTGTCTGTTAAATTTGACGCTCGATCAACACCGACAATCATTACATGCAGATCCAGGCGAACATCGCGACTCTAAACCTAGTCGCTGCACCGTATCCATGGCATTACTCAAGTGTAGAGTACACGGTGAATCGCAAAAGATTTTATGTTGTTCGGACAGCGAAATAAATCGGGCTTGCAGTGTGCAGTAATGGACGAATACACAAAAATTCGAGTGCGATGGCTAAGTTACAAGGCTCAGACCCCTGGTACGAATCCTTCCACATCCTTTTAATCGGCTGTTTCAGCCTCCCGTTGCGCTGTTGGCTCCTGCACAGCAAGCAATCCGCCACAAACTCGAACGTCGGCCACTGCACAGGCCGCACTGCATTGTGGCGCATCACTGCGACGGGAATATTCGAAGTTCTTTTCCAAAGCGGCGACATGCCTCCCAACGCTTTCTACGAGGACATGGAACAGACCATCTTTCGAGACAACCCATGCTTCACCCGCGCGAAGGACAAATCCTTCCCAGTAAGGCGATCCTCAAGTACGGCTCCGAAGTACTCGTAGGGAAGTACCGTCGGAAGGCGTTCGCTCACCATGGGCCTAGCATCAGCTTTTGGGGAAAGCCTTGAGCAGAGAGTGTAGAGTTGTTACGAGGCTTCGGCTTGCTTACAGCTGATAGGTACTTAAGACTTGTCCCACCACCCGCCTGCAGGCGGTAGCGTGGACACCTAGGTGTCTTCGGGGTCCGAAATGTCAACCGGCTCGAGATGATCAATAGGTACACCGACGTCATGGCACAATCAGCTTCAAGATCTACAGTACGGCCTAATGAGGAGACGTTGGCACCAGACGTTCGGTGAAGTCTACCGTCTCCTGGGTGTTAAGCAACGGGACTACCTGCGCACGTCCTTGCCGAACTTGACGCTACTAATCCGCTTGGTAGACTTCGACACTATGGTCTGTGCGATTGCGCGGTTAGAGCTTCCCTACTATCAATGCGACAGACACGTCCCGCGTATACGAGCATGCGTCATGCTGTACTCCGAATATCCTCATTGGGCCCACAGCATCAACTGTGTTGTTCCTACAATTGGCTTAGCCACGGCTCAATCATGAACCCGAACACTCAACCACGTGCCGGAGCGGTGTAGCGATACACACTGCACAGAGCAATCTTGACATCTGGTTCGATATCTGCGGGACTTTCCTGTACTGGTGTTGGGTGGGGACACAGCAGTGAGTATGCGCGCTGGGCACTGGAAGACGCACTGAAAGAATTCTTTCTATCGGTACCTGGATATATGGGCACGACACACCATTGGCTTGAATAGAGGTTGTTTTCAAGACTACAAAGTCGGCTGTCGTCACGCTCAACTCGCAGCACAGGACAACGCATTCTCGTCACATGTCTCATTAGTTCCGCCCTGGTGGAGGGGCATAATAGATAGCGCGCGAGCCGCTGATCTCATCACAACTAAATCCTTTGACATTGGACACGAAGATCGTTGTGCGTACGCCTGGCCGTGCTCTGCTGGTGGGGCTACGGATCCTCATCTCTGGTATCCTTGTCCAAACGTCCACGTTTTTCCCCCGTACTCACGCGTCGCACCCACCACATCGTGGACTTTCCAACACATATCTCCACTTGTTTGGCCCGACATTCCAGGCATCATGCATGCCATCCTCTCACGAGCTTCACTTCAAGCAACACGTGCATGCGCCAGGACGCTTCGAATGTCTTGTTCGATCAAACACGACTCGTAGCAGCTGGACTAGTACACGCGCGATTCTCCTGTACTGAGCGCTCACAGATATGCCACATGTGGCGCTTCTGGTTGCTCAGTCTGGTGCTCGAGACTATGTACAAGCAGCGGCGCAACTCTAATGCGAATGATGCGATACATCTCTCATGTGCAGAACCAATTCTGCGAGCCTATCACGAGTTTTTCAAAAGATGCGATGCTATGCTTACATGCAGTACATGCTTGTAAATACCAACAACATCGCCGTGTGCGGCACGACTTACTGAACTCAAGGAAGTATAGATCAAAGTAGATCAAAGCAAGAGTGTCAACCCAAGGACCCACGCCTCGAACATGCGGTGGCTAAATGTTCAAGGTCGAACACGACTGGGGTGGGCGGAGTTTCCCAACATGAGTCGTGAGGGGAGTTCTTCGCAAGCAAGAGAACCGAGATGAAAAGCATTCATTCTTGCGCTGCCGCAGCACCTTGCACCGAAGCCTGGAGGTGTTCATGTTGGAATGATTGCAGACTGCAGCGCTGTGTGCGTCGGTGGGCGCCTGATTGCCATGATCTTCATACACATCTGGGCAGTGCTCCCCAAGAGTGCTCGAAAGTTTCGAACAACCTGGCAAGGATCGGGAATCTTGCGCCAAGCTTTGCAAAGCCGCGGGGGCAGCCGTGCGGCGGGAGAGCTCTTGAATCAGGACAGACACCACACCACCTGCCGCTGCGCGAACACCCACCAGCTGCCCCTCATCCTCGATTCCAACATCACACCCTGCACATGAACGGGTCTTTACGTTCTAGCACGAGGGCGTTGAAGAATCCCTACACAGTACTACACGCTATGGATAGCATTGCTGGATGTACTGCGCAACTGTCAGCCTTGAGTAATGGAGGCTGAGCATGCCGGTACGATCACGATCACAACGAGGCTACGACTGTTACTATTTTGCGACATCGTTAACGTTTCAGCGATCTTGGAGGGGTCTGAATCCTACATCTTATCAGGCGCCCCGCTCTGAGCATCGTTCTGTGCAATACACTCTGCCTCCCTTGGTTGGCTCAGTCGGGCCGGGGCAGCATACCAGCAAATGACGTGGTCAGCATCGCCGCACGGTTTAGACAGGCTTAGAGACTGTACCACGCTGAGCCCTCATCAGAGTCAGTATCAACGATCGGGCTGTCTTTCACCGCACTTGTAGGCAGCATCCGTTCCTCGTTCGCAGACACATGGACGGTGTAAGATCGCCCCACGTGGCACCTAGTGTCCTGACATTAGGCTTTGGGAACACCAACACTGCCCCAACATGATACCTGCAAAGACGCAAACGATCGTTTCATACAGTCCGCCGCCATGATGTCAATAATCGCAGCCTCAGGCATGTTGATCTTGAGCGCCGACCTCAAGAGGCACTTTACAAGCGCCGTTTATTTTCGTGTTACCAAAGCTGGACTAGTCAGCACTAGTACCTGTAGCAGGCCATTGGAGCGCGATGGGATGCGAGTTAATCAATGTGGTTTGGTGCAGCTTGGGCTTGCAGACTGGCGTGCCTGTCATCGTCGGAAAGACGGCCGCAAAGGGACCGCTGGCGCTGGATACCAGACCACCGGTCCCCCCTGGTAGCAATCTACTCCACGCAGACAGCTATTTTTTGTCCTGCGCAGCCTCTTCGAACTCACTGAGCCCCGATCCCATCGGTACGGTCCGCTGAACACAAATGTTTCCAAACTTTCTACACCGATTACTGCGCCCTCGTGGCCTGCGGGAGAATCTACGGCGAGGCATTAGGTCGATTTACAAACATTCTAAGAATGTTATCGGACAATGCGGCCAAAGGCGTTAATTTGTCGATATCCACTGAGGCGGCTCGAGCTTAGTTCTTAGCAGGCATCAATGCACTCACCTCGACTACGCTAGTCTTGATGTAGAGTGTGGACTTGCCGTCAGCCTTCAGCCCCAGGCTAACCCAAGCGTGCCCGCTTTCTGCAACTATCCTTGCATCCTGGCCCTGGCTTCCCTCAAGCGTCAGCGTAATGCACACCCTGCCATCCACCTGCACCGGCGACTGAAGCCTGCGTGCTGCATGCCGAATCCTTCTCATCGATCTTTACTACATTTGGCTTGGATCAGCATGTGGCTGTTGGTCCCCCATTCACTTTCCTATATAACGTACTGCTCACCATCCGACGTTCAGCCTGCACCCTAAGAACGTCTCGTAAGACACACCATGTTCCAAGCTGTTCCTCAATCCTTTACTTCTCAGCAAGCATCATCACCGCCGATAGACAACATGCATTCGATTCCAGAAGCCACCACTCTCATGACTTCTCGACCAAATGGTCAGCCGAAGCCTCGCAAAATGAGGGCATCTTGCGACGCTTGCTCCCGCGCCAAGGTATGAATGACTGTGTCTTTGATGATGAGTAGCTGTGCTGATTCAAGTACAGGTCAAGTGCGACAAAGTGAGGCCTACATGCCACCGTTGTGGTAGTATGGGAATATGCTGCAACTACTCCCCATCAATGAGGTATGAATGACAATTCTAATGTGCCACGGTCTGAATCTAATGAAGCATAGATTAGGGAAGCCACGCAAGAACAGACACCCTGATGGAACAATTATGCGCGAGGTATCACCTGCCAGCAACTGTGGGCCGATGGCACCTCGACCTGACATGATCCCACGTACTACGGCCTATGCATCAGAGAGCTCTCCAGAGCCCACAGATCCTTTCTTCTTTGGACCTGCCACTCCAGAGTACCATTCCAACTACCAGGATGCTTTCATGGGAGGCGGTTTCGATGGAAGCCAATCTCCAGCATCCTACTCCGAGGCCGGATCACTCGTGAGCGGCTGGTCGAACGATGATCAATTAATGTTTGGCAGCCCACCAGACATCTACGCGCCAGTACCACAGTTCACTCCAGTTGCTCCCACGTTTCACGGGCATGTGCGCAGCACCAGCTTGCACAGTCAGCCAGAGATGTTTGCTCCAATGGATCCCCTGAGCTCACCACCGCTCGGTCAGACATTCTTTCCTATCACAGATTCGATGTTCCCTCAAGACAAGATGGTAAACTCACCGCCTCAAATGGTCCCTGCGCCTCTGCCCACTCCTCCTGTCTCAGCAACTATGCCAAACCACGACTGCACTCAGTTCGCATTCCAAACACTTAACAGCTTGTACTCTCCACCTAGCTCGCAACCATCGGCTAACGACTTCAACGGCACATCGGAAGGTCTTCCCACATTGGATGCTGTACTCTCTACCAATAAGTCTGCCGTCGACAAGCTTTATGTCCTGCTTGGCTGCCCTTGCTCAACCAACCCCCACTTCTCTACTACCATTGCCTTCACAATCACTAAGATTTTGTCCTGGTACCAAGCCATCGCCGGTGTACACGACCAGGATGATCCTGCGGGCAATACCTCCATGGAGGCCTTCATTCATACACCAATCTCGCTAGGTGACTTCCGACTTGAGGTTGAGGACGAAGAGACTTTCCGAACCCAACTTGTTCTTGGAGAGCTTCGCAAGGTTGAGAAGCTCATCGACAAGTTCTCTGAGCGGTACTGTAAGAGTGCCAATCCCACCGAAACAGGCATCGAGGGTGGCGTTTACAATGCCTTGGAGCAGTTGCTTCGCACTCGTGTGCGCGACACCTTCAAGATCACTATGCGCACAGCCCCCGAAGACGTCAAGCGCCAGGTCGCCTCGCGCTCGCAGAACCGTGCTCGGTTCAATACCTTGTAAATTTCTTGCTGTACTCTTAGCGCTTTTAATTTTCACTGCAGTGCCGTTATGCGATACCATTATTACCCCAGCGGATTATTTATCCATTGTTGATCTACTCAGCAATTCAGCCTTGCGCAACCAGCACTCCAGTATCTATCTGTACATATTTAATGAGGTCTTACTTCCGATGTCTCCACACACACGCAGCAAAAGGAACGAGGCAGTTAGTTAGGCGGCCTTTGTCTTTCGCCAAGCATAGCGATACCACGTTTATGCTTGTAGCACAATCAATACGAATGGAAATGTTACACCGCACAAGTTATCACCCTCGCCGCAATGTTTGTTTCACGGCCATGTACTTACGTAGTCTTTCCCCACGCCTTACATCCCCGGCTATCTACAAGATGCGACATCGTCGGCCCTTTGTTGTGGCCTCACATCATCGGCGATGCAGTCTTCCTACGAGTTTCTCGCACTTGCAGATGTGACGACAATCTCGGCAACTTGGATTGAATCCTTCGCGCATCTTTGAGACAGATGTGATAAATCAGCCTCCGAACCCTAGTTTCACTGATCCAACTTGCTTGATCAAAGCATCGAATGTGAACAAGGGATCTTTGTTGGCTCACCCGTCTGGCGAGGGAAAAGCCCCCAAAATACAGGGATGAGCCATGTTAGTGTCCAGCTTGAGGCAAAATACCTTACCCGGTATCTTGGTTAGCTTAGCATGAGGCATACTTGCGATCTGATTGATGAGGTTTTGGAAATATCGAGATGGGTAAGCGCCCCCAAGATTTGGGACAAAAAGGCGAATGCGCAAACTATTGGCTATGAGATTGGACGAATCCAAAATATCGACATGCCTCTCAACGGCGCTGTCAATCCTGCTGATAGGCCTTGTACCATTGCTAGCAGGCCGATTGTTGGAAATGTAGCTGCGACCCGGCTATTGCACCGGAGGTGCACCGCGGCGCGTAGACGGGCTGCTGGGTACGCAAGATCAACACCGGCACTAGATCGTCACTATCAGCAAATCTACATGAGCATCGCCCCATGATCCAACAGTGGATGCCCAAATCGCAAGCATTGATTCGCAATCTGGCTTCTGCCGCTAATTAGTCGTTTCCCTCATGCTCTCCGTCTCCGGAGAAGGGCAGACAAGCAATTGAGGGGCGGGAGGCTTTCCAGCCACAACAAAACGAACAGGGAACGGATCGTCTCACACCAGCGCTGCACTGAGATAGGCTAGATCGAGCGGTCGACATCGCTGGCGTGGAGCGGCGTGAGCTGCAACTAGATGGGGCCGTAAAACGTACATTAGTGGATGACATAAGGGCTGAGGGGAGCTGAGCGTCCTGGGGACACTTCTGACGAGAGATTGTTTTAACTGAGCAGCTTGATGTTGCGATTGGACTCGAGGATAATTGCACCTCTTGAACAAAGGAATGAGAGGCGTTGCGGATTTTGCCCGTCCCGGCCGCGCATAGACGACCAGTTCGTCCATCGAAACCAACCGCAGATCCATCACCTGACCGTTCTGTTTTGGAGCAGGTTTCTGTCCATCTTCATCGCAAAGAAGCCGTGGGTACCTGGTCTCGCACACATTTGTCTCCGCCTCAGGCATGCAGATCTGTTCAAGTCGCGCCGCTTGTGCCGAGCTCCCAAGCTTCGTCCTGCCCACACACACAATCTGCACCACGCGTTTTACGCCCTCTCATCATCACGATGAAAGTCTACTGCGCTAAACTGGGAACACCCAGCATCAAGCATTTCGTACCCGGACGCCCAAAACGGGAAGCTCAGCCAAAAATGGAAGCTGGGCTGTGCGCGCTTTGCCTGGCATAGCTAGATAGGGCGCCTTATGGGAGGACTCGCAGTCTGATTGGAGACGGTAGATTGAGCTGCACATGCGTGCGCGCGTGTAACGGGAGAGATCCAATGATCGAGGGCCGGGAGGCTTATGGCTTGCATTTTGCAAGCTTACACCCCTGACGTAACGAATCATTAACGGTGCTTTTGGCGCATGTGAGCGCAATCGAGTGGACGATGGAAAGAGGATCCGGTCAGTGCACAAGGCGCAGAGTACACTGCGGGTTATTTCCGTTGAGGCGTCCGTGTAGGTACCTATGGTATGCCTCTGGTACCCACCATTACGCCTCAGTAGTGGAGGACCCTTCTCTGACATGGCGTCCTCCACAGATGCTAGTCATAGCCTCGTCAGCCAGTGTGTGGAGACTTGAGGTTTACGGCGATTTCCGTTACTTTTTACAGTATCTTCAGGCCCCAAAGGCGCCCATAAGTTACCAGGTCCTCCGTTGAAGGCAGGGCTCACAAAAAGGGCAATATCTAGCGACTACAAGGGCTCCACCAAGAAGCACAAGGGTGTCGTACTTTCAGCCATGTGGTCCGCAGGGAACCACCTCACGAGGTCCCACCGCAGTGGTTTCTCCCTGTCCGTACTGAAACAACGACACCAGGCGGCCTCCTGTAATCAGTGCGGGTGGAGTGATCGGGGACAGAGCATCGGATATCCAGATGAAGTAATTCGGGGATCTCTGTCCGTTCTCAAACCGGGTAACTAGGTTTCCCAAGGGCCGAATGTGAAGATCATTGAGATTCAATGTCATTGCGCTTTGGTCACAAGCTCCCGAGCCGCGTGCTTGGGAAACCCAAAAGCAAAAGCAAAAAAGTATGTATGTTGTCGTGGCCACGAAAAACGTGCAGACACCGGTGGTCGAGGGACGTGTGTGGCTTGAGTTCTCGAGAGATCGTCGTTCAACCGTGCCTCGTGGGGTATCGACCGTGGCGCAACATACACATTCCCGAATCACGCAAGCACTGGTTCGGCTTCGATTTGGTCATTGTCATCCAGCAAATTGTCCATTTTAGGTGTGGCATTTGGGGACTATCGCAACTCGCAGCGTAGCCTCGGGGCCAACCATCGCGCCCACCACCTAGTAGCTTCCTTGCACAGATACGATACTCTGGACGGCTGCAAGAATTTCTAAAATTCCCAAGCAGGCACCGCAGCGGTAAAAGGAAACTGTCGTGCCCAGCGATGCTCCAGTATCGTGTCACTCCGTTAGTGCTTCCCCCAGATCACCCATGGACCGGTCAATGTGCATCACGCGAATCTTCTGACGATCCAAACAGAGTGCTGGAAACGATACGCAGTCGGTTGAACGAGTTACCGTGCTGATGGATGATGACGAAGTGCGCTTGTGCGCTGGCGGCTGATCATTATCTGACTTTCGTAAAATGTGCCATCTCGAGATGGTGTACCAAGAGCTTGGGATTCATGTCAAGTGGGGGGGGGTCGACTTATCTGACATGCGCTGCATCGGAGCATGGGAGAATAATGTTGCGAGGCAGCAGGTGGATGCTGGATATGTCGAGGTAAGCTGACACTATCCAATGAATGCCTGCCATGACCGCAAAGTCAATTTTCCCCACCCACTTTAGCAACTTCCTAAGCGCTGAGATATCGTAGTGCTCACCTGTGTTCTCAATCGAGCTGATGGTTGCATATGTCCTGCCTGATGCAGTACATTCCAACCCACCACTGCACGTCGCCTGGGTCATCACTATCACCATCTCACCCACGCTCCAAGCTCGCGACACGACGTAATACAATAATGGACCGAAGTCTGTGCTTTCACCTCAAGTCTGCATGCACTGCAGCACACCCCCGAAGCCGAAACACAACCTTCTAGCGCGATTCCAGAAGGTCAGCATCCCACGAGAGACATGCATAAGCGAAGCCAGGGCTTCAGCAGATCGTTTGGGTAATTGTGCAACGTTGTTGTTCTCGGTGCTTACTGGCCCCTTCTCGTATGTCGGACGGGTAAAACAACCAACGGCCCTCGCCACACACCTGCATCCAAACCTAACGGCAGAATCTTCACGGCAAGTAATTGGATCGAGTACGCCTTGCGGAACGTTCGAGCCATCCTTGTAACGAACCCGAGCGCGTGGCAAGTTACGCCCTGAGGCGAACCGCTCAAGACCCATATTGGATACTACATTCAACCCTGCAACGGCAACGTGAACGGCTTGGATGCTGTTCCGTGAGTCCAGTTGCACGGTCCGTCGCGTGTGCATCCGCTGCATATTTAATCTCGGACCATGTTGTTGGAAGTGAGCTATTGGCGAGGTCGTATTATATCGTATAGGTGGTATAGCTTCGCGTCCAAAGCGACTTGTAGTGACGTCGACGGCATATTGCACCTACCCTGTCTTAGAACCAGTGCATTGGCGCGTGGGTCTGAGGCGTGGTGGAAGGATGCTCGCTGCGCCGAACCCAGGTGGACGCCCGAAGAGTGGCGAGATGCAGCAGCAGAATGCTGAAACAGTCCGGCAGGTTGGTCTGGGTCGCTTCGAGGGAGTTTCCCGCTGCGGTCCGGAAGTTGATGCTGCATGGTGAGTGCCCCTGTGTACAACGTCGCCGAAGTCTAGACTGGGTTGTGGGGATGAAGTCACGATGCATGCTCCTCGTCTCGTGGTGGTGGCAGGAGTACGGCGCAGTTACTTCGCCCCCAACAGCTCTTTGCAAGGCTTGTGGGTTTCTGGGTAGAGGTCAGGTATCGGCAACGGGTTCGTATGTCTCGACGAGCTCGCCGACTAAGGTTGTGCTACTTCCAAGAGACCCACTCCGTCAACAGCCATGATAGTGCCTGACAAAATAGTCTCTGTCGTTCGACCATGTCTGATCATGAGGTCACCCGAGCTCAACAACTTGGCCAGGTCAACTCGTAGGTAATCATGCATGATGTACACTACTCGTCTGTTCTGACATGTCATGCACGATTAGCAGACGAATCGCCTCACCGTAGTTCTCTCTAGCACAGTATACCAATGATACATACTCTGCAATAGGTGTAGAGCTTAACACCTCAGGCTTAGTTTTGGCGCAGAGACTATCTCTTGAACAGATGCACAAAACTTTTCGATCTTGTAGTCTTTGCAGGATGTCTTTGTGCGGCAATTCTTGAGTCACTCTGAATACACCTGGACTTCACACGCAGGCAGTCCACGTAATGATTCAATTCGCGAAGCCTTCGTGGTATGCAGTTTGCTCTAATCCCCGGCGCCATACCATACGGCTCCGTCTCTTAGAGATTGATTTGTGAAGACTTCTAATACCTACTATCACTTCCCTCCTCATAGACATCAAACCCCTCACGTGTGCCGTAGACTACGCGACTGCCTCACATTTCTCGCTACAGTGCGCTTTATTCTTTCTCCGTTGTGCTGTCAGCTGCGTTCTTTTGTACACAGTGCCTTGTGGATTTCATTACTGTTCTCCAATACCGTGCATCCATCAAAACGCACAAGTGCCCCTCAGTGCACATGCGAAAGGTACACACTCGACCAAACCTCCTCTTTGAATACATCCAGCCCAAAAATACAGCACGTCACACGAGCAAAGCCATTGAGTCATCGCATTTCAGGCATCCGCCTACCAAAACACCGGTACACTTCCACCACCATGGCCACCTCCTCTACCATCTCAACAACCCCAAACATCCATCCTCCATGGCCCTCAAAACCCACACCGTCCCCTCCCCATCTTTCGTCGAGTCCTGCGGCGCCATCCTCTTCTCCCCGACCTACACGCACATCAGCCTCCTCAAGCTCCTCCCCACAAACACCTACACCCTACCAAAGGGCCGGCGCAACATGCACGAATCCCGCTCCGCCTGCGCGCTGCGCGAAGTCCGCGAAGAAACCGGCTGTCGCTGCACACTCGTGCCCATACGCATGGCCACGCGCCAAACGGCTGCTGACGATCCTGTGGATGTGCCTGATGTGCCGCGCGTGTGGGATGCGCTGCGGGAGCCGTTCATGTGGCAGGTGAGGGAGTTGGGGGAGGGGAAGGGGGTGAAGATTCTTTGGTGGTTTGTTGCGGTGGTGGATGGGGATGGGGATGGGGAGGGGGGAGGAGGGGAGGAAGGGGTGGAGTCAGAGTGGGTAGAGGTGGGAGAGGCGTGTGGGATGTTGGGGTTTGAGAGTGATAGGGAGGTTGTTCGGGGGGCGGTGCGGGTTTTGGCGGATACGCTTGGGTGTGGGGTGGGTGTTTGAGTGCGAGAGTGGAAAGGAGTATGTGGTTGAGAGAGGGTTGGTATATGCCTAATTGGGCAATGAAGTTGAAGTGTTGATTGTAGCGAAGTTTTTGGTGTCTCAGTGCGACGGGAGGGTGACATGGGGGCATCAAGAAGCTAAAGGAAGGAATTGCAGGTGGTAGACAAAAAGGATAGTGCTAAATAGCAGTACTCTCACTCTAGAATCTGCAGCGTTCGACACCTGAAATCGACTGCCTCTTTGGGAAGGTACCAAGTCTCCCAGAGAGATGATGGGTGGAGTATTTGGTTATGAGATCCATGGAATTTACTAGAGGCATACGCATGGCTTCTGCTTTTTGGATTGTTCATCATGTCATCCTTGTAACTTTGGCCTAAGTACAAGGCTCTGATGATGTCCTTCGAGCACGCGTCCTGCCATGTATGCTCCCAGTCGAAAGATACAGCAGCCACTCTTTTGCAGTGTGATTGATACGGTGTGTGCGATTTCCCTGTTCATCCGTCGCCCACTTACTTGTGTACAAATCTTTGTATGGCCAATCATCCTGTCGTACTGTTTTGCCATGTTTCTGTATATGCCTATATCGACCCAGTAAGAAAAGATTTCTGAAAATGTACGCTAGAACTTACGTGTGGTTCATGTAGGCAAACTGTAGATACTCGAGGACTGAGCGAATGATGGAGAATATAAGAAGGACGTGGTACCACGGGCAGCCTTTGGGCCAGAGTACCCAGCCGACAAAAGTTGCGACCATTTCGGTTCTGAGGCGCAAAAATGGATCACTAACATGCTCGTACTCCGGGATGAGTAGCTGGCCAAGTTAGTATGTCACAGTCCAGACACACCAGACACCATCCTACCTCGACATCACTGCCATATTGCTCCGGGAGAAGATACACCAGCTTTCTCAAGACGAACATCCAGTACAAAACGTCGAGGCGCCAGCTGTTGAAATCGGGACCAAACCAGAAGATTCTGCAAACAGAATGAGCCCAGAATGGTAGAATCGAGGCAAGTAAGCAGTAAGCAACATCCCAGATCAGTCCGATACGATCCTTGCCGTTGAAGCGTGCTAAGCACAAGGCGCATGCCCCCATGAGGGGGAAATGGCAAGTCACGACTAACAACGACGTCGAAAGATATGCGCGCGCGTAGATTGGGATGGCGAAGAAGAGCCACAAGCGGAACATATCAAGGAACGCGATGCGGACTTGAGGCGAGGGTGTGCCGTCTGGCTTTGCTGAGAGTTGATCCATCTAGCGATGCGGGTCAGAAGTGCCAAAGTCGTCACGCTTCATCGCACAAGGCCGGAGGGTGTAGAGAGATGCCGTGTATGCCAATTTAAAGTAATGCTTGTCCCATCACATGAGCGGCGAGTGCAGAGTCGCAGTGAGAGTGAAGCGGTTAGATGCAAACTAAATAGTGAAGGAGCAGAGGAGTCGTTGCCAGCACGAAGGGAAGGGACAAGAATAAAGCCTGCCTGTGCGATCGCGGCAATGCTGTGTGCAGGCTGCGTGGCGTGTTTAGTCTTGTGTGACATGGTGCGCCTTGACAAGTAGAGTGCACTCCAACATTCACTACACGAGGCTCAATCGTTCCAGAAATCCACCACAGTCGTGGAATCCTCAAGATCCTTTTCAGCGCATATTGAGATCCTTCAAGACCAAATCCTTCCCGCTGTAGGATGGAAGGAAGTAGACCCATGCGAGTTGTAGAACTTGTGAAAACACAGTTGATTGAGGACGGAGAGAAACACAACCACATACAGAATCAAAAATGCTCGCTAATTCGTCAAAAATGCCTGAGAGCCAAAGCTGCCAACTATGCAAAAAAGGAAAAAAGGCAACAAAATTAAACAGCAACACCCCTCCTCTTCCACCCACCAGGCCCTCTCCACGCATACACCCACAATCCCATGGCGACCCAGACGCTAATCGCCATTGCCCAAAAAGTCGGCGCATAGCAACCTTTACCATGACACAAGACATCGCCCTTCTCGCTCCCATCCGCGCCCTTTTGATATACAGCAGCGTACACAGCGCCCCAGAGCGTCGCACCTGCAGCAGGCGTCATGGCTAGAATACCCCAATTCGTGCCGAAGTTCTCGACGCCCCAGACGACGGACACGACGATGGGGGTGAGGGAGAAGACGGCGCCGTAGCCGGAGCCAATTAGGGCGGATATGACAGCGAAGCGGGATGCGTGGTTTTGCACCCATCCGGACGCTAGGAGGAGTTGGCCGAGGGAGAGGACGAGGGCGGATGCGAGGAGGAAGGTGATGCGGGAGACGGAGAAACGCTTGGGTTGGTGGTCGAGTGGGGGCAGCGAGGCGAGGGAGTTTGCGATGGAGTCTGGGCCCCGGCGGTGTTGGTTTGAGGGGGCGACGGGGGCGAGGATGTCGGAGAGGGTGCCGGTGAGGAGGCGGGCGAGGGTGGAGGTGATGGCGACGATGGAGACGTGGGTCGCGGGGGAGGTGTTGGAGGAGACGTGGGGTGGGGTGAGGGTGTCGATGATGGTTCCGAGGTTGTTAATGAAGGCCTCGCCGGGACCGGTGACGAGGACGAAGCCGCCTGCGAGCCACCACATGGTTGGATCGAGGATATAGCGGCGTGTTTCCTCGTTGAGGAGCCACGTCTTCTTGCGCTTCTCTTCCTCGTGCTTGGCCTTGAGGGCCTCGGCTTCGGACTGCAGGAAGTCAAAGGTCGAGTCGGAGAGGTCGTGGGTGGACATGGTGCCGTAGCCGTGGTGGTGGGCGGCCTGGGTGAAGAACTTGTCCTGGGCCAGCAGACCGGATCTCTCGAGCTCGTCGACTGCCTCGTCGATCATCTCGCCCTCGTCCATGATGCGCAGGGCAAAGCAGCCGACAAGGCCGACGACGAACAGCAGGATGGCGAGGAAGAGGAAGAAGCGGAAGACGTCGACATCTCCTTTGCTGCCGTCGGGGTTCCTCTCGTACAGCACGCGGCTTCCGATCTGGCTCTGCCACATGCCGCTGAGTCCGAAGGCGGCAATGGGCACGGCGAGTGCGATGCCCTTTGCATTTCCGCGCCCAAAGTTCTTCGCGCAAGTCGTGACGGCAGAGAGGTACATACAGGAGGTGCCCATGCCCACCAGGGCAAAGGCCAGCACCATGACGCCATAGGACCAGCCGTGGCCACCGGCAGACGGCGGCGGGCCGCTCTTGTATGTGAAGGCGGCCAGCAGGTATGCCAGGCCAAAGAGGAGGCCCGAGAGCGCAGAGGGGACGCCGGGCCCCAGGCGGTCGCAGAGGTATCCGAATATCGGCACGGGCAGGTACAGGCCGAGCTCAGCGCCGATGGAGACGAAGTTGACCTGGAACTGGGTGTAGTGCAGCTTGGACTGGAACAGGTGGCCGTACAGCGAGAAGGCGGTGATGCTGCCGGCGCACAGGCAGTTGACAATGGCCCAGCCGAAGCTCAGCCAGCGCAGGAAGATGCGCTGCATGCGCTCGCGGTCGCGCTCCATGATGCCCTCGGCCACGTGCTCGAAGAAGCTGCCGGCGTAGCTCGTGTCCTGGCTGCGGCGGTTGGAGTTGGAGTTGGAGTGGGAGTGGGAGTGTGCGTCGCTGTTGTCGTCGGGGGCGAGCAGCGGGCGGCGCGGCGAGTTCTGGGGCAGGTAGTCGAGCTTGTCGATGGTGGTGATGCCGCCATTGCTGCTTCGCTTCGAGGATGACGGGGACATGGGAGAAGCCGGGGGGGTGACGGCTACGTGTGACAGGTGACGGGGTGGCAGGGGCGCGTGCTGTGCTGTGGCTCACGGGCGCATGGCTGATGACTGACCGTGGATGCTTCTTTGTATGTATGCGTGTATGAATCTGCGTCACCGGCAAGGAATAGAGCCCGTCCCTCGCGGCGGTCAAGCAAACGGCACTTGGACTGCACGCTGGTGTTGTCGCGCATGGCGTCAAGCTTCCGCCAGCGCTCCCGCCAGGCACGAAGACGCCGATTCGCCGAGGCTGCGAGGCCCAAGAAACATTTCTTCGGCACCCGCAAACACCATCGTGAACCACTCGATAGCCGCACTCGCCCCCAATGGCGCCCCAACAGACCGCCCTCGTCAACCTGTCACCGCCCGAGCTGTCGTTTCTGCGCGCCTCCCTCGTCCAGCACCCGCCCATCCGTCTCGATGTCACCAAAGGGCCCCGCGACTTTCGCTCCATGCGCGCCGAGTATGACGTACTTCCCGGCGCGAACGGGAGTGCCAGAATCGCCCTGGAGGACGGCACCGAGGCCCTGGTTGGCGTCAAGGCTGAGGTCGAGAAGACACCGCAGCGCCCGTCATTGGGGCTGCACGAAGACGCTGAGATGCGCGACCCAGACGTGGACGAGAGCGCGGGCAAGGGCCAGAACGCGTGGCTCGACATGAGCGTCGAGGTGCCTGGCTTCCGCGAGGACGACTCGCTCCCCGTGTTCCTAGCTTCGATGCTGAAGGAGAGCTTGCTGGCGAGTGGAGAGCTCAAGGACCGCCTGTACATCAACAGGCGCTTCCACTGGAAGCTCTACATTGACGTGAGACGATCGGGAAATGCTGTCAAACACAACTGACAGAGAACAGATCTTGCTGCTCTCGCCACCCCTGTCGTACCCGCTTGCCCTCCTCTCCATGACCACCCATCTCGCCCTCCTCACAACCCTCCTCCCCGCCCTCAAGTCGGAGCAGGACGAAGACCCGCTGTTCAACGACGACTGGGACGCCGCCGTGCCCCTCTACCCCAAGAACAAGGGAAAGAAGCTGTCCGACAAGCCGCCCGTCATCATCCTCGCCATGGCAGTCGGCCCAAACATCATCTTCGACCCTTGCAAGGAAGAGCTCGCTGTCGCAGACGCAGTCCTCGCAATTGCTTGCACCAACACTTCATCTTCCTCCACCGGCGCGCGCATCGTCTCAATACGCACTATTGACCCGCCATCCCACCTTACCCCGCCTGGTATACCCAATTCGATGAATTCTGCGACGGGTGGTACCGTACCAACCTCAAGCGCGGATGCCCTTACCCAACGAGAACTACTCGCAGCGTCAGGAGTATGGACACCACCGCGCGGCGGTATGAAGCGGAGTCTGGTCTCCCAGGTGACCAAGATGGTAGTCGAGGACGGCGGTGTTGCCGAGGAGGTCATCACCGCACTGGCAGCGATTGAGGTTGGATGAAGGATGAAAGCACTTGAACAGAAGCAAAACAACACCAGCCTGAAGCTTCGAGATGATCTGCAGAAAGAGCAAGGCCAAAGTACTCACGCGCAGAACATGCCTCGTTAATGGCCAAAGGGGTCCTCTAAAACGACTAGGATGACGGACCCAGCGCCACGTCTCAACAGCGCCACCCTATATAAAAAAGGGAAGATATAGCGAGAGAAGACTATGAGGCTTGGGCCGCGTATCAACTTAGATCAATACAACACGCTGCCCTCTCACTATCCCCAACACTTGATCTTTGAGACAATTTCCATGTCCAGCCTGGATCCCCTCTTGATTTTTTTTTCAGAAATACCTGATTCACTTGGATATTCGACAGCTTCATTACATTACATTACATTTCAAGACGCGTCTATGCGCGCTGCTACACCCCATGAGATGTACATGTCCCCTTTTGCTACCAGCCCGTCACCAGGGTGCAGGGGATTATCATGCCTCACTCAGCAACAGCTGCTATGCCTATGCCCCAATAGATTTCCAACACATGCTTTGAACAACCCCCACAGCCCTGATCCTACCCTCCCTCCCGCCTTTGGATATTTGAAGCGCAAAAGAAAGACAATCATGCCACACCTTCCCCATACCTCTATTCTATGCAAGCCTCCTCCTTCCATCTTGCTGCCGACTCCCCTACCCCGTCTGCCACTGCGATGTCACGCTCAACCGCCATGTTCTCAACACCGGAAGGAGGGAGGGAGGTTGTTTTGAGATAGGTTGGGATTTCCATGGGAGAGCGCGGGAGGAATTCGTTGTTTGTTTGTTTTGTTTTGTTTTGTTTAGGCAGCGAGACTGCTTTCCTGGCTCACGCTTTTAGTAACCTCGTTCGCTGTTCTTTCACGGCTGCTGGTGCGTTTGCAGTCGACCTGGCGTACGGGGCGAGCTGCACATCTTTATTACTGTAAAACGCAGTGTCCCTGTTTGATACGAGTTATGGCCATTCGACATCCTCGGGTATCGCACATGGTAAAATCCCCGATAGTAAAAGCTATTGCCTGACTGATGGCCCGCGTAGTCCTGTGCGAGCGTTGCTCGTCTGCTGGCTTCTTTTTTTCGTGGCGATTGGGGGGGAGGATCCAGAGGCCTCCTGACCTTTGCAGCTGGTGGTGTATCCAGAGGTTTTTCTAGGGGTAGATTCGTCCGGAGAAAATCCAGGTGCAGTGTGATTGTTGTAGTGTACACAGTAAAGCATTCATCCAGATGGGTGTCTCTCTACTGCTTTTACGCTGCCAGAGCTCAGTGTACCGCTTGAGACTAGAGCGCGTCATTTGGAACATGGTCAGTGTGTCCATCGTCGTCGACTCCTGGCGGGGAGAGAAACATTGCAGTCCGCAAGGCTGATGAGGCCCCAGGAACGCAGTGTTTCTAAAAGCGGCATACTTCGTGACAATTGTATAGACTCCGTGTGTCGAGGTAGGCGAATATGTGCTGGACAATCTCTACGGGGAGCAGACCGTTTGCGATGGATGCTCGTTTAGCCGCGTACCGAAGCAGAATCCGATTCAAATCGCGCCAAAGCTGCCAGAGCTTCATGGTTGGCGGCCCACCTCCGAAGACGTAGACCATTCTAACTCCACGTCCCGAAATTTTTACTGCGTGTCGAGATGGATACGCGGCGTGCAAGACGAGAGCTGTGTTGTGCTACTGAGCTGCAGCTCAAGCCCCGCCAATTCACCCCGATTCAGCCAACTCTTTCTTCCCCCACTTACTCAGCGTCTCAAAGACTTCTCCAAGCCTAACACCCTCATTCGACTTCAGCACACACATTGTCTTCGACTTCCTCCCCACCGTGCGGCTAATCCTCAGCTCCGTCAACGGCGGCATAGAGATCAACATATTCTGCCACCCGACGCCCAACTCTTCTTCTTTCCCCTTGACAACAAGCTTCGACCTCCCCGCCCCATCTCCCTGCACGTAATGATTAAAGTCCATGATGATAGGGTGAAAGATAATCTCCCCACTCGTCCGGATCAGTCCCTGACAGCGCCGCGTCAGACTCAGCCCATCAATGTACGTACTCTGCACCCGCAGATTCGGACCTTGCTCCGGCAGCGGGCGCACATTGATTTCAAAATCAAAGTCAAACGTCGCCATAGTAAAGCTATACGCATGCAGATTGTAACTCGGCTTGAGAAACAGTTCTTCAGCTAGCATGGGCGAGTCCCCCGGTACTAGGTCCCGCCAGAGCTTGCACACGCGTCGGATGCGCAGGAGAGTGAAGAGATCCAGGTGGAGGAAGCAATTCTGCAGGATTTCTACGGGCAGGTGGTTGAGGACAAGGGTAGAGCTCCTGGGTCGAGTCGTGTGCATGAGCCTATGTAGCATTTTCTCTGTGTATCGTGTGCTGCTGCTGCGACGGCTTTGGGTGACGTGTTCATTCTGTTTCGCATCTTCCAGGTCATGTTGAGTCGAGAAGCGTCGCGATGAAGTCGGGTTCGGGCCACGCTTCGTCGACATGGAATCCTTGAGCCGGTCGGCTAGTCGAGCGAAATTGGAGACTTTCGGGCCATTTGCATGCACCGCATTGCTTGTGCTGGTACTCATGGTGGTGGAAATCCGGCTGCCTGGGACGCTAGTAGAGCAGACTGAGTCAGGGGCTGCAGAAGCGTACTGTACGTCCGCTGTAATGGAAGAGCTGTAGGATGTGTGATGAAGGGTCGTGAAGATTAAAGTCAGATCACCGAACAGAAATGTGCGTATATGTGTGAAACTGTGGAGGTTGTGTTCAGCTTGTCGCACCAGGAAAGCCACTGCAGCTGACATGCGAGGCTAGCCTCATATAGCTAAACCAACATGCGGCGTGATTGTCCACGTTGGCAATCTTCATGTCTCGAGACATAGAGAAAGGCGGTGGGATTCATCCTTGCTTTTGCGATAGGGTTTGAAAGCCAAATCAAGGCAGACTGCCATACCTTTATGTGACATCATCACTTCTGTTGCTGGGGATATCATGTCTATCGATTCTGCCTGGGTATAATGCTCTACATGCCATTCGAAGTATTGTCCTACACAATCTCGCTGTTATGCTTTCAAGGACTGAACCACGTTCCCGATCTCTCTCCTCGCATCCTCGCAGCCAAGTCGCTGTTGCTCGTCCGCATGGAGCATGCTACTGAGTAGCGATTGCACCTCGTCGCCCACATTCTCTATCTTCCGTGAAAAGTCGTCCGGGAACTTTCCACGGCGAAGGTCAGCAAGTGCAGCAGCGCGTTCCATCCGGGTCCCAAAAGCTTCCAGCATTTCGAACCCCATCACTCCAAGTGCGAAGACGTCCAGCTTCTCGTTGATCCTAAGACTGGTGTCCGGACGATAAAATTCGGTGCCGACTGGCTTACTGATCGCACCAATATCCAAGCAACTATCATCGAGTGCTGCTACGAGCCCGAAGTCACCAATGCGCGGTGTAATGTGCAAGCAGCCGCGCTTTGGACATACCTTACAAGTCGATAAGTCGACGGAGCCGTAGGGTGGATGGCGCGCGGAAGAAAGGGATAGGAAGACATTAGCCGGCTTCAGATCCCGATGTACTACGCCTTGCGCGTGCAAGTACTCGACACCTGAGATGATGTTCAAGAAGAGCTCGAGCGACAAGCATGGGTGGAAGCAGTGTCGGCCAATTGGTAGCGAATCGGTATTTGATCGATCAGCTGATAAGAACGCTGCAAGGTTCGTTTCGCATAGACTCATTTGTACGTTGAGCGTCAACATCGGGCCGACATGGCGTAGTGGGATGAGGCGATCAGGAGCATCGCTTTGTGTGACCATGCTCTCCGTGACTTCCGATGTGTAGTGCATGTGTGATCTTGGAATCATCTCAACATCTTCTTCTTCCTCTTCTTCATCAACATCCTCCACAGCGCTCATACGCGATTTGGTAGACGATATTGTTGCGATTGTTGCCTGGCTCGCTTGGCTTCCACGCCGGGCTTTACGCCGCGACGATTTTCTCAATTGAGCCTTGTAGGACATATGCTCGGCCTCGCTTTTCGCAGAGTCCGCATGTGCACCCGTATCGCTTGTCTCAAAGACAATACCATCTCCATAGCTGTCATTGGCTCTCTCGAATGGGTCACTAAGGAAAAGGTCGTCGATATTCGTGTGCAATTCGTCCCGAGATGGCAGCTCTGCCGAGGTTACAGCCACATTCTCAAGTAACCGATCTTCTCGTAACAGAGTACTCGTCGGCACTATTGTTTCATCGATTGGCGCCGTCGTGAACTCCAGCCAGGCGTTGTGGTACCGTACCACGTTAGTGTGGTCGAATCGAGCTAGTGACCGGACCTCTTGAAGCATGTTCTCAAGCTCCTCTGAGCCGTGATGCTGTATCTTTGCCAGCTTAGCAGGACTTACGGGAATACGTTTGACAGCGTAGAATGAGCCATCGAGCTTGTGTTTCGCTTTGAAAACCTTTCCATATCCACCTTTACCAACAATTCCAAGTTCTGAAAATTCGCGAGCGTAGCGATCTGTCTGCAACCCAGGGTAGCCACGCAGCTGCAGTTCGGTGGGCGCATGAATGCCTGAGAGTATGTCGAATCCAGTTGACGGTTGTCGAGGGAGATCCATGGAGAGACCATTCCGAGCCCGCGAGGCCAAGGCTTGAGAAAATGCAGCTCCTTCAGGTACAGCTACAAGTCGGCTCAAGTTATTGCGCGTAAGTTTGCTGATGCCCTCCTGTGCAGTTGCTCGATGGTTTCGCATTTCCTCGCCGGCATACGTGTCGTCGACATTGTTGGATATCTGACGTGCGATTTCCTGATAGGCTTCTCGGCCCATCCTTTGAACGTCCGGATCGGAGACATCTTTGCCAAGCTTTTGTGCTGCGGCTGCAAGTGCCTTTTCTTCCAGCAGCGCGTGAAGCATCAGATCTCGAACATTTTGGGTAGAATTTTGCCGCATTTCAAGGCTTGGTAGTGTTGGTCTCTGACCAGATTGCGTGGAGGCTGCTGAGTCGAGGGTCTGAATTCGCGAGAGGACACTATCTTGATGCGATGCACCTGTGTCATCATTGTCCGTCTCATCATAGGACGCTTCGGATGTTGAAGATGAGTCTTCTCCTGGTCTGCGAAACATCGACATGACGAAGTGGTAAACTTCTTCGGCTTCTTGCGTGTGCAATGGTCTACTAATGCCTCATGTGCTCTTAGAGCCTCTTATCTGACTCAATTGACAGGCGCAGGAATGCGGTTGTTGATGTTGTTGTGGGTGTGTTGTTCTGTGCTTGTACAGCTAGAGCAACAAGCAAAGAACTGGTAGGCGCCAGCTGCAGTGAAGAGGGCCCCCATCAGTACATGAAACTCACAATAGCCACAAAAGGGAATGGTGCAGAAGAGTGTAGAAGCGAAACGTGGCTCCTCGCCAAGGGCGGAGAGGTATGGCTGCCTCAGAGACGAGATTGGAAGGGCGCGTTATGGACAGCGAAGCGATGACGCTAGACAGGGGTCCATCACCTCCCACGTGACAGCGGGTTTTCACATCGCGTGCGTATTCGTGGTGCTTGTCGACGCGACCGCGCACCAAAGAGGTCCAAGCGCAATGCACAACAACTGAAATACCATAATGTCTTTGATGCGTCATCATAACGAGTGTGTAATAACGTCACTTCCTCACGATAACCCAACTTTTTGGACGTGATGCCCCGACAACTACCGTGGCTGAGCACAGGTGGCGGAAGCAAGACCAAACTCAAGCAACCACCCAGGGCGCGGACCAATAGGACAGCTCTATCGGATGTCGAAGATGACTTCTTCGACGGTACTGTGCTGGCGAGCTCAAGTAAAGGCAAAGGAAAGGCTGCGCTAGACGATAAAGACTCTGAGGACGATCTACCCGATTTACCCACTGGACGATCTACAGTGCGCAACAGATCAGGCACAAAGGACGCATCAAATAAGGAGCGTGCACCTTCATCATCACCTCCACCCATCGCCGACCATATCCAGCCACAAATCGAGTACATGCGCAAAGCCACGTCTAAATTCGACTTACGCGATGACGAATGGATGATGGTAGAAGACGAGTTCCTCGAGACTGCAAAACTCTTCACGCGCCATCTGCACATTGCAGAGTACGAGAAGCTCAAGAAGAGCATCGAAGCGAAGAAGAAAGAGCAGGTGCAGGCACCGAGGCCTGTTGTAGCGGGTGCGAAGCTATCAGCTGAAGGACAGACAAAGAAGAAAGCTGAAACGCAGGCGAAGAGACAGCACAAAGCTATTCGAGATGTGTTTGCTTCCCAAGATGATGAAAATGAGGATGCTGGTGATGCCACTCAATCAAGCCGCACTACGACATCTGCCTTCAAGCGTCCACCACTTCCAAAGCCAGCATCCGATTCCGATAGTGACGACTTAGATTCGTCCCGCCGTATTGTCAGGAAATTCAACCCCGGGCAGACCGCGTCCAAACCAGCACCAAATTCGACCCTTTCTCACCCTACGTCGTCAAAATCCGCCGCGTCCACAAATTCAACGCACAAGGCTACAAGCACGATATCGTTCACAAAACCAACACTGCCTGCTACCAGGCCACGCGGAACCGCACGTAAAAGTCGCTTCAATATTGATATGTTGGATGATTACGTTCCACCAGCAAATCGTACCTCGTCTACAGACGCAACCAAGGTACAAGCTGCACCGTCACCAGCACGTAGCAGCGTGCATACATCGGTCCACTCACCTTCGCCCACTAAGCCACCGGTAGAGACGAAAGCGAGTGATACATGGAGCTCGGGGCTGAGCAAGGAGACTGCAGAACGTCTTGCGAAGAGGAAGGCTGAGCGGGAAAAGGAGAGGGAGAGTGAGAAGAAGAGCGTCAAGTTGGAGGATATTCCGACGTTTTTGGTTTGATGGATTATGTACGCGGGTGACGCAGTTGCTTTGAATTGGCGTCTGGAGTTCGGTTAGCGATACCCAGTGTTAGATGGAAATTCCATGCACATGTTGATACATGATGTTATGAGATTGTGTGAGAGTCAGTGTAAGTGAGAGAGTTCGCTTCGAGTACATTCATTCTTGTCGATCGTAATGGTGACACCCTATAATTTGCTCTGTTTAGACGCGAATAGCATGACTTGTTGCTTATGTCCAGATCTAATAATCACCAACGACTCAACCTGTCATCCTCCTAACCGAACAACTTGTCCAATATACGATTGAACTTGTTCGTCTCAGGCGTCTCCACATAATTCCGGTGATACTCTTCAATCTCCGCGAGATCAGTCACAAGATCAGCCTCGTGCGACTTGATCCACTTGGTCTTCTTCAAAATCTTCCACCCGAAGAAGAGCACTGGGAAGAGAAAGACCTAGATTGCCGTGTTAGAACATTATACGTTGTATGTGGAGGATCGACGTACCATGAGGTATGAGAACAGGAACGACGGAACGTCCCAGTACCCCTTTAAGAACACTGTGTATCCGCCCACAAATGTCATGATGAACGTTGTGATGAGGCCGTACCACGCAGCATATGGTTGAAGAATGCCCCTATATGGCAGCGTGTTGCGGTCTAATCCCTGGACTTGACACGCCTTGTAGAAGCGCAAAAAGGTAAAGCACATGACGCTGAAGTTGATCAGCTGAGAGGCGGTAACTAAGCTGACGAACCAGTTCAACACAACGGCGGAGTTCTCCCCAAGCTGCAAGAAGGATAGGAGGGCGATGAGTAGGACAACGCCGACGCAGTAGAAGGGCACACCTTGCTTCGTGCACTTTGTCAGAATCTTGGGTGCTTTGCCTTCGAGTGCCAGGCCGAACAGGGAGCGAGACGCGCAGTAGACGTAGGAGTTACCGGCTGAGAAGGCGGAAGCCAAAACACCGGCATTGACGACGTGAGGGAGTCCTTCGATGCGGAGACGGTTCATGGCAATGACGTACGGCGAAGCTGCAGCGCCGGGCTTGCCAAGCTTAAACGCGGCGATAAGCTCAGGGTCGTTGTAGGGGACATTGATACCAACAGCGAGGGAGCCGAGTACGAAGAAAGTCGTGAGACGATAGAAGACAGCATTGTACGCGCGGGGCATAACTTTGCGTGGATTTTCTGTCTCGCCCGCAGCCATGGAGACATAGTCCGGTCCGGCAATGGTGAAGGAAGCTTGAATCAAGCATTGCAAGAAGCCCAGGAAGCGACCAAGCTGTCCTCCGTAGTACAGCTCCGTAAACGAACCGGGATCTTTCCAGTACCGGAATCCATATCGGTCTTTGGCGGGGTTGCCACCCAACATAGAGATAAAGGTAAAGATAAGGAGACCGATGATGAGCAGCACTTTTCCAATGGCGGCCCAGAATTCAGTTTCTCCGTACCATTTGACGGCCATCATGTTAATCGCACTAGTATTAATTAGTATTATGCGACGACTGCAAACTGTCCGGAGCAAACCTACGCATATAAAACAATGACGATTGCAATAATAGCACCGGTCGGTACTGCATCGCTCCAGAAGCCGATGATTACGTTACAAGCCACGATTTCGAAGGGCACAAGGGCAGCCTCGAAGACGAAAAAGTTCCATCCGGCAGCTACGCCAAAGGCATCGTCCACGAAGCGTCCAGCAAAACGGATAAAGGGCGAGGAGATGGGAAGATAGGTGACCATTTCGGCGATACCTTTAGGGCTATTAGCACATCACCGCTTTAGTTAATCGGACAAGTTCGGATTGCTGCTTTGGGTAGTCGAACAGAAGCGCCTGGGGAGTTTGTCGCAATGGGAAGAAAGTGGTGTTGAGAGCTTGGGAATGGGGTGTCTCACTCAATGTTACAGCCAGAATGACAGTGCACCTATCACAAGTTATTAGTCCAGATTTTGTCAAGTTGAGAAGAAATACTTACCATAAGGAAAAGGCGATGAACAACGCAGCTGGGCCGCCGTTCATCAGACCTCGACCAATTTGCACATAAAGCGCAGTACCAATCGTTCCTCCAATACCGATGAGTTGAATATGGCGACCCTTGAGCTTCCGGTGCGTGTTATCGCCGACCTCTCGTACCGATCCCACAACGCTCGAGCGGCGAGGATGAGCGCCATCAAACGTCTTTTCTTCATCGATACGAGCACCCTTGGCCTCGTACTGGCCAAAATCGTTGCCAGAAGAAGAAGCCATGATGAAAGGGCTGTGAACCGTCAAGCCTCAACAAGCTCAAAGTATGGTTTTGAGTAGAAGCGCAAAAAACTGCACAACGAATTCCATGTGCCAGCAACCAGGACTTAGCAAGAGATGTGAAGGATTTGTGCCACGCGAGAAAGCTTGACAGGCGTCGAAGGGAAAAGGTGCGCGTGGGCGTAGTAGATAAACGGCACCGGGGTCATGTCTAGCGTGTCAGCTCCAGGATGAACATCCGATCGCTTGAGCCTCCGCGAGTTTGCCCTTGGCCCCGAAAATTCGGAGGCGGCACTAGTCAGCCTGGATCGTCTGCTCGGCATTCGTATGCAGTTCTTTTCCATCCCACATCGTGCTTGATCCAGCGCCAATTGCGCTTAAGCACAGCTGGTTGCGGTGGCGCTTATCATGCTTACTCTGCCTCGGCTGTCCGCTGGAAGAACACTGGAGGCACTGCATACAGTGTAAGACCCAAGACTTTGATGTGTGCCTCGAGCTAAGCAGGATAAATTGTTGCTAGTTGCGTGGTGTTGCAAGGATCGAGGGAGGTAGTAGCGGCTGTTGGAGCTTGCGCGGGGTACCGTTTCGCCGCATCACCTCTGTATTCCAGCCACTGTACATACCGCACTGTTTCTCGTGCTATATCTAGTCAGTCTAGGTAAGCCACCATATCAATACACCTATCGTTCAGAAAGCGCACAGAAACCCGCTATCGCCCGCGTCTCGCACAATCGGACACCCCGAATCCCTTGTGCCGTTCGAGAGTACGAAGGACCGCTCCCATCTCTTGTCACTTTCTTGGCCTCCAAGCTTCTCCAATGACTGTCCCTGCAGCCGAATCCTGTTCGCAAAAAGCGCACTTGGCATGCTAGGCGGACGGGCTGGCTTCGATGTCTCCGCTCTCCGCCACAGGCTTGTCTGCACCGCGTAGCACCCCTAGCTCGGTGAATCTCCAGCTCTCAAAGTGATGTCGCTTATCTAGTGGGTCGAGGCCTGTCTTTGGCCGCGCAACGTCGTAGAGTGCCATCACTCTATGGAGATGGTTTTTGGGTGCGAGCGACGCTTCTGACTGATGCTCGGTGGCTTTTCACATGACGTGCCGACTACCTGACCGTCGGCCTTTAATTGCCCTGTCTGCACCCAAGAATTGGCCCAGGTACTTCCTGTCAGAAGAATTCTAAGCTTTGTCAAAGCACGTGCAAACAGACCAACATACCCCACGCTCCGCTGACGCTTGGCTTATGTTCTCAAGAAGTTGGAAGCTTCAAGCGGCATGCGCCTTGTGCCTCTCGATATTCCGCCGTCTCATCGCTCGGAGCTTCTCGCAGTTGACGACCACTTCACGACATGTTGTGGTTCAGATCTCGCCGAACTCGTCGTGCGCAACCTTTCCATTTGGTCGTCGATGGCAAACGGCCCTTTCGAGACAGCTGAGAAATACGCCTTCTGCGCAGTATGAAGCCACCATTCTTGGATAGTCTTGGAACCTGTAGCGGGCAGATCAGCAGCCTGGAGAAGCTCCCACCATTCTTTGTAGTCACAAGTTCTACTTGCTTGCGTGTTCGAGACCATTTACTGGTGCCCGCCACGGCAGAATCACAGAATGATGTCCTTGAGCAAGTTTATAGCATAATGTTTGCGCTGCTCCTACCTAGTATTTCGGATCAAGTGTTCATGTATGGTCTAGGGCGTTAATCTCAATTAGACGTCACTGATGCGATGGATTTTGAAAAGTAAAAGAGGCTATCCATCCCGGCACGCTTCACTCGGGGTTGGCAGGGACTGAGAGTTGGAGAGCCACAGCGTCCTCGCGGCGCAAGCAGTTCGTGCAAGTTTGCTATTATCCATTATTTCATGTTACCAACTTATGGACATGATACTAGTGTACAGGAGGTCGTTTGTCAATTACATTCTCGCTTCTCATAAGGCGATAGCCACGCTTTCTGGCTGGTTTGCTCCATGCAACTTTCCGTTGATGGGCTTGCGCTTCATCGATGGACTCTGCGATAGATGCGGGGTGTTAGATAGTGCTGGGACCTCTGGCAAGGTTTGGCCGAGCTCCTTCAGCGATACGTTTGGGTCTGACACCTGCCCCAGCTCGTTTCTGAGTTTGTGCATGGTTGTGATCTCACCCAGCCATCGCTTTCCTGTTTTGTGGTCGAAATGTACTGGCTGCACTGGCCCATCATACTCGGACATATCTTGCAGCGTCGGTGGGTGAATGATCGTGGTCTCCTTACGCTCGAACCCTTCAGCCGTGATGGTGGTGGGGTGCTCAATGATCTCAGGTTCTTTACGCCAGATGGGCTGTGATCCTGCAGGGAGCTCTGTGTGTTCTTGAACGATCTTCCAGCGTCTGTTATGGCCAGTTTGTGAAGGTATCTCATCGGCGGAAATCTCAATTAGACCTTGCCCGTTGGGATTGGGCTTCCAATGCCGCGGTGGGAGGATCTCGAGATCATATACAGGCTGTATACGATAATAGTGTTCGTAGTTATGGATCTCGCGGAAGATCTTGTGTTGGATGATCTCGTGTTCGTGGGGTTTCACAATTTCATGTGTGACAGCTGCATTGCATCAGTCAATGTGTCTAACCAGAAGCCTCTCGTGTCGGACACAGAACGTACCTGGTGCCCACTGGACGTCTTTGTCTTCATCAACTGTGTTCCTTAGATCAACAACCCCACCAAGCAGCTGTTCTATTTCCCTCTCAATGTCGTCTTGTCCGTCCACAGCAACTCTGGGATGATGCGGCGTTTCATTCAGCCTGGTCGGCAGCTGCTGGCGGGCCTTCAAATTGTCTGGCGGGTATTGTGGTTGTCCATCCTCGCTTTCTGAACCTTGCGGTCTTCTTTTACCCCAATTCACCTGTGGCTCAGCGCGGGCGCTTTTCGCGGGCCAATCTGTCTTCTTCCAGTGATTCTTCTCGTGAGCAGTAGCCTCCGTATGCGGGGAGATACTATCTATGAGTCCACCTGTGGTGCGATCCCCAGTACCCAACGAGTATTTCCCAGTGGCCGCAGACTGTTTCGAGCTGATTCCGGAGGCGGTGGAGTTTCTTCGATTGAATCGTTCAGCCTCCTTTTCTTCAGGTACTGTGAAGCCATTAACTTGGTTTTTCGTGAAAATGGCTGCCACCGCTTCATGCAGTACAGTGGACCGATCAATGTACATACCAGGTGCTTCTGGAAGGGGCTTTCGTTTCGAGACGTCGAGCGAGGTTCTATAGCGGTCGATGTTTCGGTCGGCTACATCTTCCTCGTGTAGAGTATCGCTTTGACCAACCATCAGTCGCCTGTCGCCTCCCAACGTATGTTGTTCATCTTGCGAATCGTGGACTGGAGTCAGAGCGGGTAGGTAAGCTTGGTAATCGCTAGCGATTGAACTGTTGACTCCTTGGTGCTGTTGGGGCTGCGCATGGTCGACAGCACTAACTTGTGCTCCGGAAGCGTTGCTCAAGCGCGAGTCGTAGACTGAACTCAGCGGCCGACTGCGACCATGTTGTTGATTGCCTGCCTTGGAAGACTCTGAAGACTTTTGAGAGCGCCTTTCATCAAGAGAAGTAGCCCGTCGATCGCTGCGAGATGATTGAGGTAGAGTTGCGTCGGTGGGATGTTGGTCGTAGCCGTCAGGATGCGCAGCTCTCTTTTTGCTCGAGCTGCGAAAGACAGCCTTCAATTTCTGCATTAGACAGTAGGGTGTGTTGATGATAACAAAATAGAGGCGACAAGTTTACAGGTCAGTTGCAAGAGTGGAGGGCTATAGGTAAGAGAGTGGTCCTCGAATAGCGGAACACAGGTAGTGCAATCTAGATAACGTACTTGGGAAAGTTTCGTGATGCCGCGAGACGGAAGGCTGGACCCTATGACGCACTCAACAAACTCTCCTCCAGCTGCTGCTACGGACAACGCGAGGGGAAGGGGCAATTTTAGCAACCGAGCAGCATCTAGAAAGGCCCAAAGAATCCAGCCGCCTAAGGACAGCGCTGTACGACAGGGCCAATGTTGCATGCTGAAGCTCGGATTGTGGCACTTTCCCATGGCACTGCATAAGCTCTATCCACCAACGGCACAATTCTGATCACGACAGCAGCTCCCACAGACTGATCTAGACTGTCTCCAACATGCACCTTCAGCCAAGCATCACGGCTGATGGCGCAGGGATGTGTTGTGCTTGTCCAAGGCATGCGTGGAGCAGCCAAATGACGTAAGAGAATTGTGATGGGCTTTGAGATGCGCACCAGAACTGCCATAACAAAAGACAGATGTCCCTATACGGTGACGAGGAGGCCCCGAGAGCGCATGTTAAAGTGGAGCCCAGGAGACGGGATGACGACAAGGACTAGTGCATCTCTGTCGCGGGCGGCTCCATGCTGATCTCCTTAGCGTGCTGGATTGAGCACGATCTTCAAAGCATTGCTCTAGATGCAGCAGCCATGTTCTCGAAAACGGCAGAGCATGGCGTGTTGCTGGCATGTGGCAGTCAAGTCTAGGATTTTGGAGTGATGCTTGCATTTCTTCCTTTGCATTTGCCCTGGCCGCTGGAATCACATTCGGGCAGTGCACGGACTCTCTTGGATCACGATCCTAGTGGCGATCTTTGTTACCTCTTTCATACACGTCCCGCGGAACTGGAATTATGCGCAGAGCCATATTACCCGTTTTGCTTTGGTTTACAATGGTGCTATGACTGCATCGATCCATTCTTGCCTGTGCCAAGGGTATACGAAAGCCTTAAGCACACTAGCCTTACGCATGTAGCCCAATGGCCCCACGTCAAGCGTACCGCTGCGGCCTGGATGTAGGCAATAGCTTGTAGCCGCTTCAAGACTCCCTGACGTAAATCCGGCCTTGCCGTGGGCAGGCCCCTCGGGCGACTGCAGTGAGAGCGGTCCAGCCAGACGACGCCTCCCGTCAACGGACCAATAGTGATCCGGCTTGAAGCAAACAAGCACAGCGTGCGGGATGTCAGGGCTAGCAGGTGAGAGCCCGTGGAGTAGACGTGCGCAACAAACAAGAAATCGCCGACTAGTGCTGTCAATTATGTCGTCATGCCCTCAGTAAAGGAGCCAGACCTGTATAAAGAGTTCACGGAGTAGCGATCCACAGAAGCACATCAACTCACCTTCTCATAACAACAAGTTCTCAACTCCAGCACTTTCCTCAACAACCAACACATCAACCTAATAAACAACCACATACATCAACATGGACAAGGTCAAGGCAGCTCTCACTGACTTCACCCACAAGTCTGGTCACCACGACACCACAGTTCATGAGGCCGTTGCCCCTGCTGTCGTCCACGAGACCGTCAAGCCTCACCAGCATGAGGAGATCAACACTGCCGTAGACAAGGAGGTTCACCAGGATCACTACCACCGCACAGTCCAGCCTGTCCAGGACCGCGAGGTTCTTCCCGAGACACACACTGCCAAGCTCGGTGCCGTTCAGCACCGCGAGTTTGACCACCGTGACCACGACTCCACCAAGCGTAACCTTGTGCAGGAGCAGGCTCAGTTCAGGGATGAGAGGCGCGTTGAGGGCACCACACAAAGCCAGAGCGTAGCCCCCACCATCGGCGGCGAGCATGTCCACCACGTAAATCTCCACATTGCGCAATGTGCCACGATCATCACTAACACCTTCTAGCACATCCACGAGACCATCCAGCCTGTCGTCAACAAGGAGGTCATCCAGCCCAACGTTGTCCACACCACTGTCCCCATCCACGAGGTGCACCACAATGCTGCTACTCACCATGAGACCACTGCTCTCCCTGCCATGACCATGGACCAGTTCAAGAACAAGGGTGGTGTTCTCAGCGGTCGCGAGGAGCGCTACGATGAGTTCGAGGGCGTGCCTAAGAACATCGGCGGTGGTACCGCTGGTGGCTTTGGCCATATCCGTGATGGAACCCACGCCTCCCACACTGGTTCCGAGCACCACAAGCACGGTGACTTGGACACCAAGCACCACGGCACTGGTGTCGCTGGCGCTGGCGTTGTTGGAACAGGTGCTGCCTCAGGCCTCGCTGGATCTCACAGCCACAACACCACTGGTACTTCAGCCCATCACCCCAACTCGGGTTACGGAACTGATGGCCCGATCGGCTCCACCGGTCGTGAGGGTACATCTGCTCAGAACCCGTTAAGAACCATGAATGCTAACAAGTACTCAGGACACCACGACTCCACCAGCTCTACCCACGGAAAGCCCAGCTTGATGGACAAGGTATGTTGCAAGTTCTCAAGCAGTAAACCCTATACTAATTTTTTTCCAGCTCAACCCCAAGAAGGACGCTGACGGTGACGGCAAGGCCGGCTTCATGAAATAAGCGTATCGTGATACAAGCTATGTCACGGCCTCTACCATAAGTAGACGATTCTCTTCACTTTGACGATGAAATGTTTGATACCATAGTAATGAAACATCAACACAAGAACAAAACATTCTCTTCTTATGAAATCTATTTGCCATTGTTCGATGAGCACAGTCTTCATAGCTCTCTCTCAGCAATCGGAGACCACTGATCGATGGACTTATCGGTAGGAACCAAAACCAATCTACCTCCACTCCAGCCACCCAAGTCACTCTGCCCGTTGAGGTTGACTCCAGTGCTCTGGGCCAACTTTTCGATCTCAGCTAGTCCACTTGCGTCGATTGATGGGCAATCGTGATAAAGCAAGCTCAAATGCGGATTGTACGATTCAGTCGCCCATTTAGCGGCCTCTCTCTCTTCCCCAAACCCCTCCACTTCCCGCCGACAAAGCACAGCTAGCTTCTTCAGTCCTTCAGTCTTGTGGCATTTGATATAAAGCTTTCGGAAAAACACATCTTCGCTAGCCAGCTTTTCGAACATGACCTCAATCTTGTCGCCTGATGAGATTTCTAGTGAATCCAGCCAGGCTTGAGGATTGGGTGAATGTGTGGATGGTGATATCTCCGAAGTGATGGTGACGTGCGGCAGGAACCGGTGAGCAGATCCGAAGTGTGATGAGGTTTGATCAATCAGGGTGGGAAGTATCGAGTTGAGACGGTGCGATTTGGGCGGAAGTAGCCACAGAGATGAGCCCGGCATTTTGACGAAATGCGAGAGTTGATGTTAGGATGCTAAATGGTGCTCGCTCTCATGTTCAGATGATGCTGCGGGGTTGTGGTTGGCTGGCTTCGGACGCCATGTGTGGCTGAAGCTCGCACGTCCCTTCCCCACAAAACAGTCGGCCCATCTGACGTTGGCTGCAGCTACATCTCGCGTCCTGGCATGTGAAAGCCTGGGTCGCGAATGCACCCTTTAGGTTCCACCACACATTCCGGAGCATGCAGCAACTAACGATGCAGCACATCACTTCGTTCCAACATCAGCAGCCAAACAGTGTCCGGACCGCATCATCATGGCAGCGCTCGCAAGGGACCTAGTCGAGGTCGCGTGGTGCATCTACCTGATATTTACTTACTTTCAGCGAGTACGTTTCCTTCATTCCACCCAAAGTGCCGAAGATGAGACGTCAGCGTGTTTACGAGCAGTGCGTTAATGTGCTGCAGCGATTATGGCTATGGCTTCGTCGGCCAAGCAATAGGGATCTGCTGCTCCAGCAATTGGCCGAAGTACGCATGTACGAGGAGTATGCGGCTGTCTCGTTCACTCTTGACAAGTGCATGGACCACGACTATTGGTATGTGCATCCCATCATCCCAAACACTGTTCCCTGTACACCAGTCCCTTGCTTACACACCTCAGGCGGCAGTTGCATAAAGACAAGCACTACGATCATCGCCTCATCCAGCGACGTCTCGAGGCCCTCTACGAGCTTCAATTAAGCGGCGATATCCTCGACTTGATCGACTACATAAGAAGCGGGCTTGTTCGCAACCTCGGAAATATCCTTGCACCCAAATTATACAATCGCGCGTACAACGGCACGAAATTGCTCATCGAAGATTATGTTACGCAGGTCGCGCACGGCATTGAATTTCTCTCACATGCACCTACCTCCGAGGATGGTACAGCTCTGACTGCTCAGAGGAAGCTGGACGTTCTACATGATATGAGGTCAACCTTCGGCCGATCGGCATTAGTGCTTCAAGGAGGAGCCATTTTCGGTCTTTGTCACCTAGGAGTCGTGAAAGCACTGCTTCTTCGAGGACTTCTTCCACGGATCATTTCTGGGACTGCCACGGGCGCTATAATCGCAGCATTGGTCTGTGTCCACCCAGAGGATGAACTACTAGACGTCCTAAATGGTGGGGGAATCAATCTGGACGCATTCGCGAACCGGAATAATGAAGATGGCAAGTGGTATCAAACACTCACTCGACGCATCAAGCGATGGTGGAAGCTGGGTCACTTTCTAGACGTAGACGTACTCGAAGAGCTGCTCAGATCAAACATTGGCGATATCACCTTCGAACAGGCATACGAGCGCACAAAGCGAGCTTTGAATATCACCGTCACTCCGAATGGTGGTGATAGCGGCGTACCGAACTTGTTGAACTACATGACCGCTCCCAATGTCGTATGTACACATCTTCCCAGGTTACTCTAATCTGACTAACTTGCGCGAAAAGCTCATCTGGTCCGCTGCCCTCGCGTCGAATGCTACGGCGTCCTCAACTCTTTACCATCAAGTAGTGCTCTACTCGAAAGACCACAATGACGAAATCGTGCCCTGGCCCCCAGCTCTCAATGCAACCTTCGGTCCCTGGACGCATGCCTATTATCGTGATCGACAATCACCTTTGCACCGTCTAAGCGAGCTTTTTAATGTGAACCACTGGGTTATCAGCCAAGCTCGACCATACCTAGCTCCATTCCTGCGAAGTGACACGCATCATCCGCACCCTAGGCAGTTCGGTTGGTGGAGATTGACAATGCCTGTTCTACGATTGGTGATACTCGAGATTCAGCATCGATTGCATCAACTCGATCAGCTGGGCCTCTTAAGCCGATCCATACGGCGCTTCCTTATCGACGAACGTGTGCCCGGCTCAAGTCTGACTATTGTGCCCGAATTATCGCCAATCGACTTCTTTAAACTCCTGGAGAACCCCACAAAGGTGGGAATTGACTATTGGATTCACAAAGGAGAGCGAAGCGTATGGCCAGCTGTCACCGCCCTGAAAGTGAGATTAGCCATCGAGTTCGAGATAGAACGCGGATATCAGATGGTGAGGAGAAGGAAAAGGTCAGCGAAAAAGAAGATGACAAATGGAGTGAACGCAGGTAGCAGTCAAGGCGAATCGAGATCGTCAACTGGCAACAATGCTGTGGCTAAGAGTACACAGCATCTGGATAGAAGACAGAGGGCCAGCAGTGTAGGCGATGCCATCATGTAGGGCTGCGTGTAATTTTAACTAGCCAATATCATTCACTCACACTGTGCGCCTCTCTCCATCGCTTTTGTCTTTGCTGGTCTACCACTCTGTCGTCATTCTATCACTTAATGCAAACATTCTGCCTGGCTGTCTTCTCTACTGCTCTCACCTGCAGGCTCTAGGCAAACACTCTCGAGGTTCATTCTCGCCACCAATTCCTCGCCTCCAGCATACTTATACCCTCACCTACCCCCACCAAATCTCTCCTCACCCGCTCCAACTCCCAACAGCTCTTCTCTCTCAACCTTAACCAAAACTTTCTCTCTCGATCTTAGCTAAACCTTCTCTCCTCATCATGAAGTTCAGCTCCCTCCTTCTCGCCGCCACGGCCTCGGTCATGGTCGCAGCCACTCCTCTCGCGGCTCCCCAGGATACCTCGACCAACTATGCCAACGTCAACACCGTCTTCGCCCGCGCCGAGTGCAAGCAGTGCAGCGATTGGTTCGATAAGTGCATGCGCTCCTGGTTCTGCTGGCTCAACCCTAATGCCTGCGTTGTCACGTGCCGTCGTGAGATGTGCAAGGCCATCCAGGAGTGCCGTGACAATTGCCCCGGTGATTGTCCTCCTAAGGCTGCGGAGGCTGCTACCGAGGTTGTTCCTATCGTGGTCGCTGAGCCCAAGGTTGAGGCCCGAGACGACTGCAAGAAGTGCGATGACTTCTACAACAAGTGCCGTGGTGTAAGTTAAAATTCCTGTATATTGGTGTGGTTTGGACGATCTTACTGATGTTTGTGATAGTCTCCCTGGTGCTGGCTCAACCCGTACGGCTGCGACGTCTCTTGCCGCGCTGATACGTGCCGCAAGAATGGCGACGACTGCCACAACAAGTGCGGTTATTCTTGCTAGATGGTGTGCTCGATGGAAGTGGTCTCATATACATAGAAAGATCTGAATGGGTCTAGATGATGATGGCGAAGCTTCACGGAACAGATGGCTAGATGGATACATTGGATACTTCAGATGAAGTAGAGGATATGATTATTCATCAATACGAACCCATGACTACCTAATACGCTCCCTTTCTTGCTGCATATGTTTGACCCTCGACGTACTTGACTTCTCCGAGACCGCTCCACAGTGTGCCGTCAATGCCTAGCTCGAATCCTTCGAGCTTCGTCGCGCCACTGTCCAAACCCCAGAGTGACACAGCCAGGTAATTCGTACCCTGGTAGTTCAGGATTCCCTGAGGGACAGGGAAGTTTGTCTGTGGACCCACATTGCTGACGTATTTACCGTAATTGAAGCCATTCACGTATAACTGCGCGCGATATGCCGGTACGCTGGAGCCATTCGTCGCTGATGTGCCATTGGTGAATGTGAACGACATGGGAACGTCGTAGCCAGCGGGGACATTGAGCTCGAACTCAGTCGCGAAAAAGCCAATTCCGGGCGCACTGATACCATCGTTAACAGGGCCTTTGCTGGCCGTCCATCCCGATGCCGCAAATGCGCCTGGTTGATGCAAGCCCTGGCGCTCGACGTACAATCCACCCTCGTTGAGTGGGCCACGCGAGATATCGACGTAGTCCTCGCCACCCAGGTTGCCAGTCAATTTCCAGGTAATGTCAGAAGCGGCGTGGCCGGAGAGCTTGTAGTCGAGGATTCCGCGGGGGTTCTTCATAGTCTCAGTGCCAATGGTCCAATTCTCGTCGAGGCCTTGGTTGTCGACGACGACAGTGATGATGTACTTCTTGCCCGCGGTCAGGTTCGGAAGAGAAAAGGTATTGTTGCCGCTAAGAGCGGCGTCGTAGCCACGCCAGCTGCCGAGGAAGTGGTCGCCAATCCAGGCGGAGGAGCCGAATGCTGATCCACCTTGGGTAGAGAGGTAGAAGGATGTCTCGTTGCCGGTAGCTGTGAAGGTTCCACGGAAAAGAAGGGTGCCGGTGTGGAAGCCGTAGTCCGATGAGTAGAGGGACATGGGTGTCTTTAGTGGCCTGAGGGAGTTGTACGTCTTTGGGAGATCGGCAGTAACCCATGCACTGTCGTCGTAGTCTGCTTGAATCTCGGGCAGCGAGTCGACGTACTTCCATTCCAGGTCGTTCAATTTGGGAACTGCAAGATCGATCTTTGGGACATCGACACTAGCGCAAATGACACCTTCCTTTGATGTCGTGAAGCCAACATCCTTGCCGTTGAAAGTCAATTTGGTGACGTTGGGCGCACCACCAAAAACCTCGACAGTTGTTGTGGTATTGAGGTCCCCAGTGAGGGCCAAAGTTGTACCATCTACCTTTGCAGTCCTCATGAGGTAGCCAGCATTAAGTATTACGGGGTTGGCGGAGGAGTGAGGAGCGGTGTCGATGGACCAATAGTTGTACGCCTGGTAGCGATCTTTTTCGTGGTATTAGCAAGAGACACCTTAACATATGTCAAGTTGAAGCAAGACTTACCAAGCATATGAACATAGACAAAGTTGCTTCCTACACCGAGCTTAGCGACCTTCCGGCTTCCATCCGCCTTGAAGCTCAGAAGCGTGTAACCACGCGTAGCAGTACTTTGAACATCACCCTCGAGTACTTCGAGTCCAGTGACGGCAATAGCAAGCTCATGAGTCTCGCCCGGTCCACCGTATACCACCAAAACAGTCTTGTCCGCATACTTATGCCACGTGAAAATCTCGGCAGTCGAATAGACCAGTGTCGTGCCACCAAGGTCGTAGTCGCTGACATGGATCTTAGCATCACGGCCGTTCAAAGTCAACGAAGTGCCATTTGTCTGGGGCACAGTGATGTTTCCGAAGGCTGAAGTCGAGATCTTGAGCTTGTAGCTCGTCGTTGCAAGCGAGTTGTATTTGGAGTGACGAAGGAAGTAGAAGCCAGTGCCATTGCCCCAGGCTGGAGTGACAGACAAATCGCTCGTAGTCGTCCAGGTCGTGTTTGATGCATTTCCTCGGGTCGCGGTCAAATACGCTGGGCTGACCTTGAAGAAGTTCGCCTGCACTTTCTGCTCGGAGTACTTCTCACGATCTACGCGGCGATCCTCTCGGATTGGCGACGCATAATCGTACGAGGTGTAGCCACCAGGGTGACCCAAGTTGCCCCAGTTGGTACCGCCCCAAGTCATGTACAGGTTTAGAATCGTAACACCAAAGCTGTACAAGTTTTTGTAGAACACTCTCTCGAACGCAGCGCCCACAAGAGTGTAGCACTTGTCGAATCCAGGTCCACCCCAGGGATCGAAGCTACCGGCCTGAAACTCGATGATTGAGTAGGGCGTGCTAGGGCTTTGCTGTTGGTGTAACTGGTTCCAATTTGTGGGCAGGTTGTTATCGGGCCAAACTTCAGGATTCGCGCAATCGAAGCCCTACAACAAACAAAGGCTGATTAGCTCTAGTATCAAATGTGCGTTTCGATACGCAACTACGTACCAGTGGGTATCCATCATGACCATAGATGTCAACAGGCGCAGGTTTCCCTGGTGCGTTGTTTCCTTTTGCTGATGCATCGTTGCTAATCAGCGGCACAACAATACCCGCATCGCGAATTTGTTTGTATATGTACTCCATATATACCGGATCCGGGAAAGGTTGGATGGCCGAAGTTGCTTGCGTGTACTCGTTCTCAGGCTGCACGAGGATAATCGGACCTCCGTTCGTAATTTGAGCCTTCGCGATGTTCGCGCCGATGTTCTTCATATAGCTGTGACGTTGTCTTAGTATGTATGTACCAGTAGGGGAGAAATTCGCGCAAATCATACTTGTTGGTAGAGTTCAAATAATCCGGCGCACTGGTTCGCAGAGTGCCGTTGACCCTCTGAAGCCATCCTGGAAAGCCACCTCCCGACACCTCTGCGTTGATGTATGGGCCAGGCCTTGCAAGGAGGTAGATACCCGCTTCTTGAGCAGCATCATAGAACGGTTGTAGATCAAAAACACCCTCTGCGCGGTACACGCCAGGCTTACCCTCAAGCAGTGCCCAATCAACGTAAAAGCTGACCATGTTGTAACCAAGAGACTTGATCTTCTGGAATAGATCAATGTACAGATCTGCGACCGGCATCCTGAGCTGATTTAGCATCTGCGTTCAAGTTCCAATGCTCGAAGCAAATTACCGGAACGGGTGGACTTCACCACTATACAGGAACATTCGCTCGCCATTGACGAAGATCGAGTCCTCGTCCCAGGTGACCTACAAACATCAGCCATCCATTGAAGACCGCCCATCTCTCCCGATCCAAATGCTCACGATATCCTGTAAAGCCTCTCTTTTGTACGGCATAATCCATTCTTTCGGAGAATACCCCACCGCCCTCGCCGCAGCCCCAATGGCACACGACGACAGCGCAACCACGTTCAGAAGATTCTTCATCGTGTCTTGCGAATCCCAGAATCAGGTACGGAAAATCACACCTTGTCAAAAACAGTGCGCGAGCATGTCATCAAATAACCCACCCCCCAGCACCCAAATGACACAATCCACCACAACGCCGATGCATCTCGCATCCATTTCTTCCGAGCTTCCCAATGGCAGGTAGCGTATGCAGGTACCTTCTAAAATCCCACCAATTCCATCGACCAAAGCGCCTTCGCAGCATGACGCAGACGCGGGGAAACGCCCCAACCGTCCAAGACGATCGGCGGGGTGGCGCGCCCGCGCAAGCTTGTTGCCCGGGATGTGGAGCTTGTTGTCGGAAGCTTGGGTGTGATGTGTTTAGCCGGAGCTTGTTTGGGCAAGGCATCCGACTGGGTGTACGAGGCGGCGAGGGAGCGTGACCGAGGTTACGGCTGGTGGGAGAGAAGGTTGGATGGGTTGGGCACATGGATTGGTCATTGTGGGGTTGGGGTAGGACGTGTGCGATGGATGTGTTTCAGGTACTGTTGTGTAAGTTACCATTGGGTTGGCGCATGGTTCGCGGCTTTCTTTCTTGATCACATGGTTGAGATATTATTGGTATTTAAACCTCGCTGACGACGCTACAAACAGCTTTTAGGCCAAGGCTACTAGGCAAAAACATGGTTTACAACCAAGCCACCATCGCTATCGCATCGTACGCAAAGAAGCCTACACTGTCTAGACACATAGCTCTCTAGATTTGTCATAAACATGTACAACAACATAATGTCCCAATCTTCCAACGCCGTGCGGTAATGAACTTCCCATTATAAAGCAGCCCATGAGAGTCAAGCGTATCGCGAACGAAGAATAACAAAAGTGGTCGACAGCAGGAATTATGACAGAGTCCCACAAAGAAGCGGGTCGGAAGACGATAGCACCAGAGGACTGTCGACCGGGACTTGGCCCGACTCTAGCCCTGTAGTCGAATGGCGGCTCAAAGCCCTTTTGCTAGAGCGATTTATTGCGTAGGCCCGGCCAGATAACCCTGATCGATTAGTTCGCAATAAGGCATTTCAGACCCGTAATTGGCATTGAATACATCAAAATCGGGCATGTGCTGATTGGGCCAAGGATTATAATCGCCACGCTGGAAATCTGAAAATTCGCCCATGGCAACACTAGGTTGCCCTCGAAGTCTCATTTCGTCAACAGTCATCTGCTGCGCAAACTGTGCCTGTTGGACTTGCGATGACCAGCCGTACAGCGCAGTTGTAGGGCGGGTAGGTCCGCGTGCTACGCCCGGAAGAGCCTCTCGAGGTGCGTAGTGATGCGTTGGGGCCGGGGGGAAATGCACATCTGCACTCTCTCTATAAGGCGACGGAATGGTTGTACCCTCAATGCTGGGGTTTGGCGTTATCTGTGGTCCGTGGGGACTCTGTGGTATTTCGGAGGATCCATATGGGCGTACAGGTGCAACGGATGGGGAAGGATGCGCATTCCATGGCATACGGCTTGATGGCGTCACCGAAGGCGCCTCGCTCGTTGGTTGCCCGTTGATCGAATTGAAACCTGTCGAATGGGGTGTCGAGGCAGGTGTGTCTTCAATTTTAAAGTTCGCTGTCGGACTGTTCAGTCCGTTGTGTCTTTCCGCGGCCGGGTCATGAGTGAGCTTCCAGTCGTCTGGTCTGGTTTTGCGACTCCAACTCTTGTCCAACGTATTGCCAAGCTCTAAGTGATCTGTTTGGAAACCTTGAGACTCGTAAATGTAGAGACCTCCACCTTCACTGGCTGTACTCGATGTGCTTCCAGGCGAATTCGCAAGTCTCTTCCAATTGTGTTTCTGTTGCCGATAGAGGTCATGCAAGCGCGTAAGAGCATCTTGCCAATAACCCGGCATAGTGAAGCGATTTCCCACCTTATGGAGGATCTTATTTGTCGTGTCCCACGCATTTGGTTGTGCATGAGAGTCTAACGCGCGGTCAGGGTCCATGTTGGGAAACATGTGGCAGTACATAGCTAGACTTAATTAGCTTCTGATTGAAGATCCGGAGCAATGAGTGAACAACTTACCACACCATCCGACGATGTACGTGGCCCAACCCGCAATAGTACTGTCAACAAGCGCATTAGCTGCATCGCAAGCGATGAGCAATTCGGCAAAGTCTTTTCCAGCACCGAAGCACTTGCGAGCCTGATCAATCCAGTAGTCTGGCATATCGTCCGGAAGTGGTTGTGTGATCCTGGGTTCATCCAAAGGCCCCTCCGGTTTGGCTTTGCCCCAAGGCGCGAACGCAATATACTCTCTGTACAAAGCGATAGTACATAAGGTGTGAAGGGCGTGGATCATCACGTAATCTCGTGAAGTTTTCGAGTAGATATGATCATACGTATGCTGTGTTGTAAGGGTCAGAGGCTGTGGCAGTCCGGCTCGAAGCACCTCATAGCCTTGCACAAGCTTGTAGAATGTACTTTTTTCGTCCCAAGGGGGATGCTCTTCTGTCCTAAACCATGTCAGTACACTACGCGCGATCGGACACTTCGGTTCACGTACCGTCGACCTCTCCCAATCGAATACGCCAGGATTTTGCCGAAGTAGTCGACTGTCTGTATGTACAAGCTTAGTGCTGCCTCACTTTTGCCCACTTCCCACTGGGTTTCGCCATGTGTCTTGCTTCTGTTGTCCCAAAGAGAATGATGGTGGACACGTCTTGTCCTGGCCGTTTCTGCGTCCCTACGCTCGCTGTATTGTTCATCGCTCTCCCCTAACCACCGAGTCCTGACTTTAGTTCCTGTATTAAAAGCTCCATCGTTGCAGGGTAGTTGGGTTTTGATGTCATTCACGTTGATCATCTGTACTCGACTTGATACACAGCTTGTATATCGATCCATGATGAAACAGCTCCAGAAAGTGCGGCGACGGATTTCGCGGTCGATGAATTCTTTACGCTCGGCAAGTTCGTCTTCGGCGTCGGAGCCACGGCGTTCCCCTTTTTTAGTATCTTCGTAGTTTTCGTCTTTCTGGTACCCAAGGTTTTGCACATAACGCGTGGCCAGTCCAATGAAATGCCATCCGTTCTCTCCTTTCAGATCAGTCCAACGATGATACCCAAGGAAAAGCATAGCCTGGGCTCTTTCCAGAGATCCGGTCCCGGGAATGGAGCCCAGACGGTCTTGCGTGGCTTTCGCCCAATACTCTGCCGTCGCGATAGGGGTCCCTACGCGCTGTACTAATTCGGGATGATAACGAGCAGTCAGAGTCAGGAACCCAAGGAGTAGAGGTGGGCTGTGTGGAGGACGTGGTAGAGCATCAAAGTTCTGCCTGGAAGCGATAGATTGTTGAGGCTGATGCAGCGGCTTCAGGAACCTCTGCCGGTGTAGAAAGGGGAAGTCAGACGCGAAATGTTTTTCGTAGATGTCGAACTGGCATTCGTCAATGCGAGCTCACAGGTTGAGTTGCAGCACATACCAGCTCTTCCCAGACCTTGGCGGTGAGGAAGGGAGAATGCAGAACGTCATCTTGGGTTTTAGGGACATCGTAAGGGTGATGCGCCAGAGCCGACGCTATTGGTCTCTTTCGCTTCCTGGGATGTGTCTGCGAGTCCTTCGGTCAATTCTTACTGAACAGCAGCCGTCAAGTCGAACACGTGTGGGAGAAGCAGGAATGGATTTACACGATAGACACCAGCGAAAGTCACTGTTGTGGACTGACAGGTGCAAGACATAGGAGAACGCAACATGCACTTACATCAATGTCTCCAACCGTGCTCTCCCGCCGTTTCACTACACCGGTCGTGGATGCATCCGTGTTGCTGTAATCGCAGAACTTGTTCTTCTCGGCGCAAGCAATGCAGGTGGTCCCTTGACCCTTGTTGTTGCACTTTGTCTTACTCCGACGACAACTCGTACAAGCAATCGACGCGCGCGCCCTGTCAGCGCCCTGTATGCGTCGTCCAGTGTCGTCCACGTGACCCTTGGGCGTCAAAGCCCCTGGGGTCACCATCGGTGAGGCATTCAATGTGGACGGCGACTGCGCGCCTTGAGGCGACGACTGCTGCACCGGCCGGGATGGCTGCTGCGTATGTATGTGCGCTTGTGACATTTGCTACGTTTGAGCAGATGCTGCAGCCAGCCGTGGTATGCTGCTTTCTCCCGATGATGCTGGGCAAGGCGCACCAGTGGCACGCGGCCTCGACGAGGCGTAAATTTTAGCGGAGTGCTCAAGCGGAACCTGGTTGGCACTGAAGATGCAATGGCCGTTGCCTTCAGCGCGTCTCCCTGAAAGCCGTTGTTCGGGCGATGCCAGGATAGACTAGATACGGCCCGGATGGTCTCGCGGGCGGGTGTCGTGGAGCCGAAAAACGGGGACTCAAAGGGGCCAAGCGTCGACGATAACGATACCTTGGGATGGGTGCAAAGAACATGCGCTTCGTTGCACTGTCCTATCAAAGGTGGCCCACAGAGAGCTGGTAACAAGCCAGGTATGTTCTTGCAGAGGCTATGCTTTGGGAGTGAGGCGCGGTGGGCACTGGGCACACGGCTATTAACATCACATCTGTTCTCTCCCGATGAACTTGGCGTTAGCGGCACGTCCCCCAGCAACACACCCATACAAGCGACCCACCACGGGCTGGCCGTTCTCATAGATTTTCCACGTCGCCGCGACAGCCTCCGCCGCGGTAGACGCCTTACTGTCGTTGCTGACGTCTGCCTCGTCAGTGACGGCGCTTGGTAGGCAAGCAGATGAGGTGACCTTCTCAAACTCCGTGGGCCGTGTCAGAGTCCATGTTACCGAAGAACTCCCTTACAATTCGGTCCGGTCTGAATTCATCCTCCTGCGACTCACATATATGCCTCTCGACAGCGTCTCTTACAATTCTCCGCTGCGAGCTGGTGCGCCCCATCACCACGCTGACACGTGGGCTCGAATAACACGCAGCGCAGGGATTACTCAAACCAAGTGGCGCACGTCCAGCTGCACCTCGTCCAAGCGATCTCGCGTCTTCGATCCTCTGGCAGACCGACTTCTGGTCGACATTGTGGACCACTGTCATCATCATCACCTGGCTGTAGCTTCGTACCAGGCTGAAGGTTCTTCTTCATCGGTATTGAGTGATTTTTGCTCTTATCTCGTCATCACAGAGCCTCGAGCGATATGCCGTATGTGTGCTGAGTCTGGCAAGGCCAGTGTGCCCGATACTGGATCGGGCTGATTGTGCAGATGCAGATGCCTACCAAGGCGCACCCCGCATGCAGAGCATGGGTTCGAGAGCATTGCGACACCGACTGTGCAGACTGTCGAGGCGAGCGCATTCAATGGAATGGCAGCGCTTGATGTGTTTTCACCCGAACGCTGTGCGACCATCTCCTGGGGCGTTGAGGTTGACCTTGGAAACTCAAATCACGACGCATACACGTTGAGGCGCGCGAAGACCAAAGTACACGGCGACCAGGATTTGCAAACATCGATATCGCAACAATGTAGCACTGCTTGAAGATTGCGTTGATCATCGCGTAGGTTGCGTGTACTGGATCACAAGGCAAAGGTGCATCATGACTGATCTTGCGGCCTGGTGCCACAGGCTGGGCTTTCGTTACATCAATCTCCGGGTCGCAAGCCGCGCTAAGCATGAGCTCACGTCACTTACGTCGGAGGGCCACCTGGAGATTATTGTGTAACTGTTATATTCCTGATCGGTGGATCGATGGCGAAATCCGGGTGCACTAACCGCACATGTTCTGGTATCTGAAATGATGTGCTGACATTAGAAGACGGCAAAAGCTGACTGGAAGTAAGTGTGAGCGCAAAAGGTGGTTGGTGAGGTCGAGGTCAAGGCAGAGAGGATTTTTGACCGATCAGAACGGAAAGCGCGCTAAGGTTCGTGACCGATATCATCCGGGTACGGCAGAAGCATGGCAATCTCGACATGCGTTGACTTCGCCGAAAGTCTACTACTAAGCCAGGCCCGCGCATCCACGTCCGACCGATCCTGTCGATCCTTCACCGGCAAGCACTCTGTTCGCCGGTAAGCGTTTCAAGCTTCATCCGGAGTAGGAACTTTTGTTGGCGGACGTCGGAACGACGACGGCTACATGTCTCGAAAAGACTATGCTCGATCGATAAGCTACAACAACGAACTCCTGCGCAGTTTATTGATGCGTGGAAACAGTAGCTCAATACTACGGTAGTAGGAAATGTGACGTCTTATTCCACACGCAGTAAATCAAACTTTCAAAAACTCGCACTGTATACCTAAGTCTAGCCCACAATGCGTGAATTACTCCACACAGTACTTTGTGCACTGCCGGCGCGTCGAGTTCATGTGCAATCATACTCGAGCGCCCAACTTTCCAAGTACCTCAACTGCGCACTCATCCGACCTTTGCGTCAATGTTCGATAACACCATGCCAAGTAATTTCATCGAGCGCCTCCCAGCAGAGGTTAGATACATGTACTTTCAATCCTCGGCTTTCCCACTGGTAGAAAGATGTGGCTTGGCTGCCCTGGTCCTCCACACTGCTTCATCAAATCACACGTTATCTTCCATGAAGACTCGGATTGGCCGATGACTTGGCATGCTCGTCGAGGTGCTGTGGAAATTGACCGCAGGGTGGAGCAGATTGATTGGCGGGGACCACTTCGCATGGCAAGGGTCAAGATTTCGGTGGGAGGAGTGGTGCCGGTAAGTTCGGATGGAATTCAAGGATGAGGAGGATGCTGGTGATATTTTAGACAGAGAGGAACTGGAGACATGTCAAGCCCTGTTCGGAAAGCCTGAGCAGCCTTTTCAGGACCAGTTTGGACCACCATTGACATTGACGACGGTCTAATTTGCGTTAACATGTCAATCCGAGACGAGCTGCTGGGCCTTGTGTTCGAGAACACTGATGCTCGCTTCTTACCTCGATATTCCATTGCCAATGGACAGCGGTCTAGCCACCATGAAGAGCGGAAAGTCTTAGGATTCGAGCCTAAAATCTTCAAACAGTTATTACAAGCTACTCCAGGCCATCAATATCTGCTAACACCTGCCCAGCAAATAAGCCTATCTTACCAGCATAACCTTAACCGAGTCTCAACATCAAACCGGAAATGACTGCCGCTTCGACCTCCTTGCACAAGTGATTCCATTCATCAAGAAACGCTGCAATAACATTCAGTCACTGACGTATACTGTTGGCTCGGCGACGTGCTTTGCCGTGTGCGATGAAGACTGGATCGAGGAGTTTCGAAAAGCTTGGCATGATCTCGTCCGCTCTTGCACGAAGTTAAAGCGGCTCTATATATCACTCGAGGGGAAGGGGAAACGTTCGGTGTCTGTGTGAGAGGGGTCTGGAGGAGGTCCTCACGCGGATGGTCAGAGACAGGGATGCGACGATACGGGCTTCGGTATGGTATTATACGAGATCAAGCTGTCTCTGAAAGAAAAATTCGATCAGTTCAGAGTCTGAATACAGTGAACAGGACGGCCTCTTGAGCAGGTAAATAAGATATGTGCCGTTCATACTCCACGAGCTGCGGATCTATGCAACCCGGTTCGTGACTTCGACGAACTTTTCCCACTGCCTGTAGGCCTCGCCACTTTGCACTGCCCACTTCGCTCTCCTGACGCCTTCCTTCCATCTTCCACCTCCTGGACCGACTTCGGTAATGACCTTGCCATCATCGCCGTGACCCATGTCGCTTGTGTCTGCGTCACAAATGCCGCTGACAACAAACAGCGCTGCAGTATTGAGGTACACAAAGTGCAGAATCGGGTCGTCGACGGGCACCTTACCCTGTAAGATGTCCATCAAAATCTCGGCGTTCCTCTCTGGACTTTGACCAGGCGATACTGCGGTGAGAGGATGCGATGGCAGGCCAAAGTCCGCTGGCGTTACTGTGAAGTAGTTGATATTCACTTCGCCTGTTGAATCGTTCTCAACTAAGCGCCAGCAGTGCGTGGGACCTGCGCATGACAATTCGTCCAGCTCTTCGTCACCACAGATGACCATGCCCTTCCGACATCCAGATTGGCGAAGTGATTCGGCAAAATCAGGTCCGATTTCTTTCCTTGCTACACCCAATACACGAGCCTCAATCAAGTCGTGGAGTGGATTTGCTAGCGGACCAAGAAGGTTGAAAATCGTGCGCCAGCCAAGCTGTCTTCTGATACTTGCTGCGTGCCGTGCCCCTGGGTGGAAAATGGGCGCAAAGAGGAACGCATAATTGGTGTTCTGGTAGATTTCGAGAATCGTCTTAGGCGCGATGGCGGTAATGACTGGCGGCTTTGGTGGCGCGCAAGAAAGAAGATCCGCAGAACCTGAACGTGATGTTGAAGCTTTATTGCCATGCTTGGCGATCATGAGGAGAGAAGAGGCCAATATGGAAGAAGTAGTGCTAATGTTGAAGGTGTTGTGTGAATCACCGCCTGTACCGACTATGTCGCACTGTCCATTTTGGTCAGTAAAACGGCGTTGATGAGATGATGCGAGTAGTCATACCAAACCTCCATAGTAACCTCCCTCTTTCCTCCCGCGCTCTTTAAGCAGGCGCTCTAATCCTTCAACATCGATGCCGGTTGAAAAATCTCGCATTGCCTGTGAGCATTTTGCCAAGACATCTGCTTGTCTATCCAGGTCCGTGAAGTGAAGACACGTCAAAAGTGCTCCCGTTTGTACTTCTGAGAGACTGTTGGTGAAGATCAATGCGAGTGCTGCTGCAATCTCGGTAGCATCAGGCTTTGTCGACGGTGATTCGTGCCAGAGTCGTTTGAGCAAAGGTGTGATGGATGTCTTGACGTCTCCGTCACTTGGAGCTGTGGCCATTGTAGTATAGTGTCCGTGAGTCCCTTGCCTTATGCAGACCTGGCGAGTCGAGTGAGCTGGGTCAAACTTTTTTTGCGTCGTGCTGCTTCTGCTACTGCACGAGAAGCCCCGGGGTATCTTTCGTTTGCTTCAATTGAGTGTAAGTTTCGAAGAATGCCACGTTGAGTCACTCTAGTAAATTAATCAGCTACTTCGGGATCTCAATAGGTTTCGTAAGCATAGCCAAAGAGCAGAACCCACCAATGCCGGATCCGGTTAGAGTGCGGGTCGAGGGTCGCGGTTGAATGATTCACCGCGCCTGGCCCGTGCGCATCTCAAATTTCGAACCACATGGGCGTCACAGTCGTCTCTTTCAAGGTCATGACGGGTCAGAGTTTCTTCTCTGACGGACCTTGCAGCGAAATACCCCGCGACACCGACGACATCAAATGGGGAAGAAGCGGACCCATGCCGAAACCAAAGATGGCTTTGCGAAGCCGCCGCCGGATAGCAATCGGACGAGCGTGAAGGGCGACAAGGACAAGCGCAAGCACGGAGATCAGAAGGCGCGTTCTGCGTTGGTATGTATACACGTCATAGGATAGCTTTGGATGACCATGCTGATGCGCGCGACAGCTGTTCAAGGTGCAGCCAGAATGGCACACGGTAGAGCTTCCACAGCTCCCCACCATCGACAACCCCACGATACCTCCACGCTACGTACTCGACGCGATCCACGAATATGCCGACCAGCTTCTGGAGGCTGAGGCGGCCGAGTATGCAGCGGTGCACTTGTCCAAAGACGCATCGCATCGCTTCATGTCCTCTATCATGAATGCCGGAACCATGGAGGACAAGGTTTCAGCCCTGACCCTGTTAGTTCAGGAATCGCCGCTGCACACCATGAAGGCTTTTGATCAGCTCCTGGGGCTTTCCAGGAAAAAGAGCAGGAGTGCGGCGATGATGGCCCTGGCTGCGCTGAAGGACCTTCTTGGCCAAGGTGTATTGCTTCCACCTGACCGAAAGCTGAAGGCTTTTGCGCGGCAACCAGGCCTCCTGTCTGCTGTGCAGGGCAAGGGTGCGCAATGGAAGACTGGCGATAAACTACCAGGCGAGCTGCAGAAAATACACTTGATAGCCTGGGCGTACGAAGATTGGCTGAAGAAGCAGTACTTTGAGATGCTTAAAATCTTGGAGACCTGGTCCAACGACGAAGTTGAATATTCGCGCAACCGAGCCGTCACTTTCGTTTGGGAGTTGTTGAAAGAAAAGCCCGAACAGGAAGAGAATTTGCTGCGCCTGCTCATCAACAAGCTTGGAGACAAGGAGAAGAAGGTCGCATCGAGGGCATCGTATCTGCTGCTCCAGCTCCAGATAACACATCCCCTCATGAAGAGTGTCATTATGAGCTCTATCGAGTCGGACCTCATCTTCCGTCCCAACCAAAGTGGAACCGCCAAGTACTACGCGGTCATCACTCTGAACCAGACCGTTCTCAGCGTCAAGGAACATGAGGTCGCGAACAAACTCCTGGATATGTACTTCACTCTCTTTTTGGGTCTGCTGAAGAAGCAGAAAGAGCATGAGAAGGAAGAGAAGCGACTGAACAAGCACGGCCATCTCCAAGGTGGTGGTGGTCAGCCTGGTAAGATGGCAAAGAAGAAGGCCGAAAAGGCTGCCACAAACGCCTTCATGGTCGAGGATGAATCGAGAGAGAAGCTTATCTCCGCCATTCTGACGGGCGTGAACCGCGCATTTCCGTTTGCGAAGACGGACGACGCAAAGTTCGAGGAGAAGCTCAACACTCTCTACGAGGTCACGCATTCGTCCAACTTCAACACCAGCATCCAGGCCATGACGCTCATCCAGCAGATTTCTGCCGCGAAGCACTACTCCGCAGACCGTTTCTACCGGACACTCTACGAATCTCTTTTGGACCCACGGCTCATCTCAACTTCCAAACACATTATGTTTTTGAATCTGCTGTACCGGGCGCTCAAGGCCGACACGAGCGTCAAACGCGTCAAGGCCTTTGTGAAGCGCTTACTTCAGATCATCCACATGCACGACCCTCCGTTCATCTGTGGTGTCCTCTACTTAATCAACGAGCTTATTACTACTTTCCCTACCATCAAGACGATGTTGTCCACGCCAGAGGACCACGCCGATGATAGTGGGGACGAGCATTATGAGGACGTCGACGAAGAAGCGAAGGCGAAGTCATCCGGTGAAAAGGGAGCGAAGCAGCCGACTTACGACGCCCGGAAACGAGATCCAGAACACGCGCAGGCAGATCTGTCATGTCTATGGGAGCTGCTGCCACTTCAAGCACATTACCACCCCTCGGTTCACGTCCTCGCCTCGAGAATTGTTAACCAAGAGCAAATCAAGGAGAAGCCAGACCCCACGATTTACACCTTGATGAATTTTCTCGACAAATTTTCGTTTAAAAATGCCAAGACCAAATCACAGGCTGTTCACGGCTCCTCCATTATGCAGCCAATGTCTGGTACATCCAAGGCTACGGACTACCTTATCACTGCGCGCGATGGCGATCGTACGCACGACCCGCTCAACTCAGAGCTGTTCTGGCGTAAGAAGGTCGATGACGTGCGCGTCGACGAGGTCTTCTTCCACACATACTTCGAGAAAGCAGGCAAAGCGAAGCAGGCGGACAAGAAGGCTAAGAAGAACAAGAAGGCAGACAGTGATGACGAGAGCGGCGAGGATGAAATCTGGCAGGCGCTTGTCAAGAGCCGACCTGATGTCGAGGGTGACGGTGGCGATGACGAAGGCTTTAGTGATCTTGACATGGAAGACATGATGAGCGATGACGAAGATGGCGGTGTCAACATGGATGAGGGCGTCGAGCTGAACCTTGGTAGTGACGATGACGATGCTGGCGGTGCTGAGCCTGCGGACGATGACGACGAGGATGACTTTGAGAACTTCGACCTCGACGACGAGGACGGCTTCATGGATGATGAGGATGAGGTTCCTGTCGATCTCAACATGGACGACGATACCGATGTCGATGATGATAAGAAGGGCGACAAGAAGAAGAGCAAGAAGAGGAAGCTCAAGCATCTTCCCACATTCGCATCTGCTAGAAGACTACGCGAAGCTCATTGGCGATGATAGCGAATAAGCTCGTCGCGGTCCAACGCCGCTACTCGTCGAAACTGTTTGCGATTCTGGGACTGCATGCTACTCGTCTCCTTTTATTGTAGATATCCCATACTTTTCTAATTGCATTTCCTGCGGCATGGGCAAAACATGCCAAGACCAGCCGCGCATTCCAGTCAGATTCACAACAATTGCATTACGATGGGCACAGAACCTGCAGGCTACCGAGATTATGTGCAAGTTGAGTGTTTCAGTGGGTAGCACAGCTGCAAAACGTGAGCGGATGGGTCTAGCAGTAGAAACAAGCCTTGGGCATTCGCGTCATGTCGCACATGCCCTGAGATGATCCAATCGGTGACGATCAGCTGCGGTCAACAAAGATCAAGCATGTCAACACTCAACACGTAGCAGATGAAGACGTTTTAGATGGGTGATTCATGCCTGTGCAAGTATACTCGCTGGAATTGGTGTGCACATGCGCCACTGGCGGTTCCTGAATAGTGCGTGAACTGGCCGTCCACCCCGCCTGAATCCATCACCCCACTATCTAGGTCACAACAAGGCCCTGCGCGCCGTCATAAGTCGCAACAACACTCACGCCTCAAGCCCAGGACCCCCGCGCACTGCTTCACCCGACGGGCGCGTACTAGCCACAACTGCCTGGTGTCTTTGTGCGAAGTGGGAAACTTGTGGGGCAACCGCTCAGCCACGCTCGTGTGCAGAGCTAAATCGCAGTTCATCCGCTCGGATTTGACGACATCGTCACCACACACCCGCGAGCTGCCGTCATTGCTACCTCCTAACGGACCACCACTCGCACGCTGATTCCCCGTGGACCACACGGACACGGCGACAGGACTCTTACGTCGGGACCCACGCTCCGCACGACCGGTGCCCGCTTGGGCGTCGACGCTATTCCCACGCAGCGTCCCACCGCCAGGCACCACCGTCTGCTGCTGTCGGCGAAAAGCAGCCTGCACGCCTTCTTCACCGAAGCACCTAGAGACCCGCCACCATGTCCAACGTCGACGACACCGTGGCCAAGGTGCAGCAGAAGATTGACAGGGAACGCGCCCTGATCAACGCTGCAAATGCCATGCGCCAGTCCACCAACAATCCCGCCGTGCTCTCGCGACTCGACGGGCAGATCAAGGATGGCCGCCGGAACATCGACTACTTTGAGTCGAAGCTGCGGGACCTGGAGGTGCAGCGGACAACCTCAGGCTTGGACAACATGAGCCTGCAATCGGGCTCGCGGAACACCAACAATCCATTGACGCCTCCGCCAAAAGATGGGTGGGGCGGCGGATACGTGCAGGAGCAGAGTGGCTTCACCTCGCCTCAGGGTCCGAACAACAACCTCAGCGGTGGAAACGTCCTCATGCCTCCTCGCGCGCCATATGCCCCGCCGGCACCAGGCGCGCCCAACAAGCGCCCCAACTACAGCAAGCTCGGTACGTTCAGGACGCAAAGAACACTAGGACATGCACTGACGATTGCCAGACCTCATCAAATACGACACGCCGCATCTGGGCCCCCGCATCCAGCTGATGCTGTCACAGCTCGAGTTCAAGCTAAGTGTGGAGAAGCAGTACAAGGATGGAATCGAGAAGATGGTCCGCCTCTACCAGATGGAGGGCGATCGCAAGAGCAAGCAAGACGCCGAGGCCAAGCGCATCGAGAGTAACCAGAAGATCCAGCTGCTCAAGCACTCATTGAAGCGTTACGAGGATCTGCATGTAGACATTGAGGGCGAGGGCGACGACAGTGAGTCTCATACCTCAGACACCTCGTGCATGTATGCTGACACGCCTGCAGACGACAGCCTGAACATTCCCAGTCAAAGAAAGCCATTGAGTGGACATCTTTCTTTACGCGTCCGGGAAGTTGCCGACGTCGACCACGCAGCTACCGGTCGCTTCAGCCGTGGTCCAGAGACATTTGTTAATATCAAGGTCGAAGACGCGATCAAGGGCCGCACAAAGCCGACCAGGAACGACAAATGGCTGGACGAGGTGCACGAGTTCAGCATTGACAAAGCGAACGAAATTGAAATCACCGTCTACGACAAGACCGGAGACAGTTTACTTCCAATTGGAATGCTCTGGGTTCGCATATCGGACATTGTCGAGGAAATGCGCCGGAAAAAGATCGAATCCGAGCTACAGAACTCAGGATGGGTCTCGGCCGACATGATGGGAGGAGGCGCCGGAGGCATCCAGCCCGATATGCAATTCCAACCGCCTCCTGGCTCAAACAACTTCGGTCCTGGAGGCGCGCCCCCTGGTGGGATGCGTCCAGCGCAAGGCCAGGGAGGCGCGCAGCCTCAAACTGGACCCGTGATGGTTGACGACTGGTTCTCACTCGAACCTGTTGGTCGCATCCATCTGACCATGTCTTTTGGTGAGCGTTTATTGGTCTTCAATATATGGTCAATACTAACAAAACAACAGCCAAGCAAACAGCCAACAAGCAGCCATTCGACGTCGGACTGGGCCGTAAAGGCGCCGTTCGTCAGCGCAAGGAAGAAGTAGTTGAACAGTACGGCCACAAGTTCGTGCAACAGCAGTTCTACAACGTCATGCGTTGTGCACTATGTGCCGAGTTCCTCAAGTACGCTGCCGGAATGCAGTGTTCAGACTGCAACTACACTTGTCACAAAAAGTGTTATCCAAAAGTGGTCACCAAGTGTATCACGCAGTCAAACGCCGAGACAGACCCGGATGAGGCAAAGCTCAATCATCGCATTCCGCATCGTTTTGAAAATTTCTCGAACATGGGAGCCAATTGGTGCTGTCACTGTGGCTATATTCTTCCGCTCGGTCGCAAACAGACCAAAAAGTGTACAGGTACGTTTTATGTTTGTGTCTCGGTGAAAAACTTACTAACACTGTCTTAGAATGTGCTCTCACGTGTCACGCTCACTGCGTCCATTTTGTACCCGACTTTTGTGGTATGTCAATGGAAGCTGCTAACCAAATTTTGGGAGAAATCAAGAGGACTAGGCGAGGTCAATCGGCATCAGGCGCAGCCATGGCCTCAACCATGGCCGGAAGAACGTTGAGGCCACAGCCGGCAACGAAGCCGCTGCCTGCGACACAGCAGCAGTTCGCGCCCCCACCGGGTCAAGACGACCCGAACAGATATTCTTATGGAAAAGACCAACCATCATCTCCACCTGCAGGACCGCCACGGCAGCCTTCGTACAACGCTGCCTCGGTCGATGCCGCACGCAAATCTGTTGGATCGTCGAGTGGCACACCCACGCCAACCTCTCCTACTTCGCAACAGCGACCTCAACCAGATCGAGCACAATCCTCTGTTGCGGCTGCTAACGCCGCTAGGGCAGCGATGGACAAGAGCTCCGCTGCTGCTCCTGCATATGGCCGAACTCAGTCAGACAACTACATGGCACAAAGCGGAAGGACTTCAGGAGGTTATCCACAAGATCAGCGCGTACCACAGCAACCACAGCAGCCACCTCCGCCGCAGCATGTGCCTTACGATCCTTCAGCTTTCGCCAATTTCCCAAGCCACCCGGGAGCCCAACAACCAAGTGCACCCTATGCGCAATCGAAGCCTTCCTTTCCTCACCCACAACCACCACAACAGGCTCAGCCCCAGCAACAACCGCCTGTTCAGCCACAATCGCCAACGCAACAGATAGCAAAACCACAGACGATACCTACCGAGGCACCGAAGAACAAGGTGACACCATCGGCGAACACACAAGGTACTGGAAGAAGAATTGGGCTCGACCATTTCAACTTCCTCGCGGTCCTTGGAAAGGGTAACTTCGGAAAGGTTATGCTTGCAGAGACCAAGAGCACCAAGCAATTATACGCCATTAAAGTGCTGAAGAAGGAGTTCATCATCGAAAACGACGAAGTCGAGAGTGTACGATCCGAGAAGCGCGTCTTGTTGATAGCAAACAAGGAGAGGCACCCCTTCCTGGTCAATCTGCACGCTTGTTTCCAAACAGAAACCCGAGTGTATTTTGTCATGGAGTACATCAGTGGTGGTGATTTGATGTTGCATATTCAAAGGGGCACATTCGGCACCAAGCGCGCTCAGTAAGTACACAGACCCGTGTGTTCACCACCAGTCTAACATTTGTTCAGATTCTACGCAGCCGAGGTTTGCTTGGCTTTGAAGTACTTTCACGAGAATGGTGTCATCTACAGAGATTTGAAGCTCGACAACATTCTGCTCACTCTTGATGGCCACATCAAGATTGCCGATTACGGTCTATGTAAAGAAGAGATGTGGTATGGGTCCACTACTAGCACATTCTGCGGTACACCTGAATTCATGGCACCTGAGGTAAGCATCAACCAAACCCCTGGATCTAGCATCAGCTAACCTCAAATGTACAGATTCTGTTAGACAAGAAATACGGCCGCGCAGTTGATTGGTGGGCCTTTGGTGTCCTAATTTACCAAATGCTTCTCCAGCAATCTCCCTTCCGCGGAGAAGACGAGGACGAAATCTACGACGCCATTCTCGCCGACGAACCCCTCTACCCAATCCACATGCCGCGCGACTCCGTTTCCATCCTCCAAAAACTGCTCACCCGCGAGCCCGAGATGCGCCTCGGTTCAGGCCCCACGGATGCGCAGGAAATCATGTCCCACGCTTTCTTCAGGAACATCAACTGGGACGACATTTACCATAAGAGGGTGCCGGCGCCGTTCATCCCGACGATTACGAGCGCGACTGATACCAGCAATTTCGACACGGAGTTTACCAGTGTTACGCCGGTGCTTACGCCGGTACAGAGTGTGCTCAGCCAGGCTATGCAGGAGGAGTTCCGTGGGTTCTCGTACTCTGCAGACTTCACCTAGGTGTTGTTTACACGTTGAATACTCTTGCTTCCAAAACGCCATCACTCTGATCAGCCTTGAGTACGCGGTTGCTTGAAGGTATTTCCACGCAAAATTCCAGAATGCCACGGTTCTCAATTCTTGTAATGCTATTCCAGAGCAGCTCTGTTTCAAGAAGCTGTTGACAGCGGCTTGGGCGGGTTAATGCGGAGAGATGTTGTTCGGGGTTCGGAAAAGGAAGGAGGTTGTGGGGGCATTATTGCTATGTAGGCGTAATAAAAGTGAGGAGAGCAGTCTCTCGCTACGGCGAAGTCTTTGGGCAGTTTGTTTTCTTGATATGATGCGTCAGAGTAATAGACGAAAGAAGTTGACTGAAGATTTGAGACGGGGGTTTGTTCTGTTGTGGTTGCTGATGGTGATCCGAAGGAGATTGTTTGGAGTATGGATATGTATCTTATTCGCCTTCCCGCCTTCATACCACGAAGTCACTTACTCATCAGATTCCCCGTCTCCTATTATCCCTCCGTCAAAACCCTCGTCCAATCAAACTTGCGCCACCCTTTCCTCCACCTCTCCACCCTGCGATCGTCCTTGACCCACTTCCCCTGCCTCTTCTGCACCTCCATCCCCACATCCAACATGCCGCCCAGGACCTCCCTCGCAAACAAATCGCCCCTTGGCCACCTACGCTCGTCCTCCACGATATGCCCCATCCCGCCATCCAGCTCAAACCACACATGAAAATACGGCATCTCCTTGGCCAAACTACGCCGAAAAGCCTGTCGCCCCATGCCCTCGCGACTCGCCTTGCGCGTATCGATAATCGGCTTATGCTGGCTCCACTCGGCATCACTCTCCAGAATCGCCTCGCGGAAGAACGCCGGCGCCGTGTCGCCCAGCTCAAAGGGTATGGGCACGGCATTCAGCGCCGCGTGTCCTTTTCTCTGGGGGTGTGCGGCGTTTTCGTAGAAGACTACGTCCCGCCCTTGGTCGTGGTACATGCGGGTTAGGCTCTTCATGAAATTGCGCAGCTCTTCCCATTCGTCGTCGTCGCATTCGAGGAGGTTGGTGCGGTGCTGGATAGGCACGATGACGGCGCCGCCGGGGGTGAGTTCGGGCTCGGTGGGGAGCGTGAGGAAGGTGCGTGTGGCGAGAGACACAACAGGAGCGACGGGAGGCTGTGGGGGGGATTTGTCTTCGTGGTGGCACAAGGGGCAGGAGTCGAGGATGCGGTTCATTTTCTGGTAGTCCTGGATAGCGGAGTTGCGCAGGTTGATGCTAGATTTGGGTGCGCGCGCGGCGAGCTTGGAGGCGTTGTCGTCGATGTAGTCGAGGTCATTGTCAAATTTGGAGTCTTTTGCAATTTTCTCGGCGAGGAGGAGGCCTTCGCCGCCGGCTTGGTTTTTGGTGCGGCGTTCTTGTCGGACCATGTCTTCGATGGACATGTCTTCGTTTTCTTTGACGAGGCCGCGCTCGGTGCCGCGCTTGTTGGTCAGGTTGATAACTTCGCCCTGGCGGCCGCCCGCGAGCATGCGGTTGTCCATGGCGTTGAGAACGACAACGTCGGACTGCTTGCCGCCAGCAGAGTTGGTGAGGGCTGCATTGTATTCTGCTTCGAGCTGGGCGGCATTGGGAGCCTTCTTCATCTTGGCCTTCATCATCTGAGCTTTCAAGCGGTTCAGCTCGGTCTGGCTGACTGCAACAGTGTTGGTCGTTGGGCGAGGGTCTTGCACGACTTCGCCTTGGGGGAGATCGTCGCCTCGATCTTGCTCGCGGGATGATCGATGTATTCCAGCCTTCAACCGCCGCTCCTCGAACAGCTCTCCTGATGGCTTCTCTTTGCCCACGTAGTCCTTTCCGTACATTTTTCTGCGGTCTAGCTCGATCTCTTCTTCTCGTGCCTCGTCAAAGTCGCGCAAATCACCGTACTTCTCCATAGCCACATCCTCCACACTCCGACTACTCTCCTCGGCAGCTCGGTAGATGCCCTTTAGCTTTGTCATGCGCCATTGAGCCCCCATGTCGCCAAATGTGTAGTTGACCTCGCGTTGCGCTGGCTCATCCGTAACCTGGCCATTGTCCTCCTTTTCATCTGCCAGACCACGGTTTAATTCGGCATGGTGAATCTTCAGAGCCTGCTGTTGCTCGGCTGATGCTTTGACATATGTGGTTTTCTCTTCTCTCTTCTTCCTCTGCACGTAATCGACATCCATTGATGACGGCGCCTTCATCCAATCATCACGCTGTAGGTCTTTATCGGCTGCATCCTCGAGCTGCTGGTCCAGGATATCGTCGTCTGGAGGCGCATAGTCCTTCTCTTGCGGCGCCTCATCGTCTGAAGACTCGTCTTCATCGTAGTGCCGCGACTTGCGCTTCCGCGTCAAGCGATCGTCGTCGTCGCTTGATGGTGAACGGCTGCGCCGATCTTTGTGTTTCCGGCTGGAGCGTCCAACGTCGCCTTCTTTCTCGCGTCGCTTCCTCCGCGAGCGTTCTTCTGACGTTTCTCGTTCATGGCGCGATCGTTTGCTTCGGTGGTTGTCTTCGTCTCGACCATGGCGCGAGGGGTGATGGCTATGGCGATGCTCGCGATCCTTGCCCTGGAAAATATCAGTACGTTGCTTCATCAGGTAAAGTCGTGTCTCGAGCTGAAGCATTTACCTTGGAGCGATGATGCCTGTCGCGACTCCGACTTCTGTCGCGCTTCTTTTCTTCCTTCTTTTTGCTCTGCGCAAGTTCTTTCTCAAAGTCGTCGAGGCCCATTGTCGCGATGAGTGTTGTTGTGGGCTGAGGCTTGGCGAGTGAATGGGCAGATTGTTGGTCTAGAAAGTTTCGCGATGCCGGGAGCTATGGCACTTTGACATCACCGCGGACGCATCACTAGCGCGCCCGCCCCGCCAAAGAATTTACGATCGCGCAACTCCACTCACAACTGGGACCACGCTCTTTTATATCAACGACAGCTACCATAGTAGAACAACCTTCAGACAGACACTGCCATTTACGAATCTGCCCAGATTCGCGCGACTTGGGACAACATTTGCGCCCGAAGCTCTACAAAGGGAGCTTACAACCAACAACATGTCCACCTCAAAAGCCCCCGAGGCCTCCGCGCCGACGCCAGACAAGGCTGAACTTCCCGTCGCGATTGTCTGCGTAGGCATGGCCGGCAGCGGCAAGACGACCTTCATGCAGCGTCTCGTCTCCCATATCTACACCCACCCCGACCCCGCGCAAAGCGAACCTTCCGTCTCCAAGACTGCTTCACCGACCCCTCCATACATAATAAACCTTGATCCTGCCGTGCATCATGTGCCGTTCACGCCGAACATCGATATCCGCGACAGCGTCAACTACAAGGAGGTCATGAAGCAGTTCAACCTGGGGCCTAATGGCGGAATCTTGACCAGTCTGAATCTGTTCAGCACAAAGATCGACCAGGTCATCGGGCTGTTGGAGAAGCGCACACAGCCGCCACCGCCGGTCAAGGAGACGGAGCAGACAACTGTCGAGTTCATGACGAATAGCGGGAAAGAAAAGGCAGCAGCACCTGCGCAGCAGCAACAAGTGAAGCACATCCTCGTCGACACGCCAGGTCAGATCGAAGTCTTCGTCTGGTCAGCGAGTGGAGAAATCCTGCTCTCGAGTTTAGCAAGCACATTCCCCACCGTCATCGCGTATATCATCGACACTCCACGAACCACAAGCACAAGCACCTTCATGTCCAACATGCTGTACGCCTGCTCGATCCTCTACAAGACCAAACTCCCCATGGTCCTCGTCTTCAACAAGACCGACGCACAAGACGCCGAGTTCGCCAAGAAATGGATGACTGACTTCGAAGCTTTCCAAACCGCCCTGCGCGACGAAGAAGAAGGCGGCACTTTTGGCGGCGACGGCGTCGGCGGTGGAAGCGGCTACATGGGCAGTCTCCTAAACAGCATGTCCCTCGTTCTCGAAGAGTTCTACAAGCACCTCAGCGTCGTCGGCGTCAGCGCCATGACAGGCGACGGCGTCGACGACTTCTTCCGCAGCATCGCCGCCAAGAAGGAAGAATTCCAGCGCGACTACCAGCCTGAACTCGAGCGCCGCCGCGCAGAGCGCGAGCAGGAGAAGCAGAAATCCCGCCAGCGCGAACTCGACAAGCTCATGAAGGATATGAAAGTCGGCGGCGCGGGCACGAAACCCAAACCCAAATCTAGGCCCAATAAAGAAGAGCCGGAGACCGTCAGTGATGTGGAGGATCAGGACTCGGATGATAGCATGGAGTACCGCGCTCACGAGGATGATGAGGATAGCGACAACCCGGACGGCTCGCTTGAAGATCGGTATCAGCAGGCTCTCAAGAACGCAGGCGCGGGTCAGGACGACGACATGAGCTTTGCACGATACATGCAGGCTGCCAAGTTTGGTTGAAGGGAAAAGTGAACGGATACGGGGTATGCAAGGAGACCCAACGGCCGACGAATCGTCACAATGGCGATTCGATCTCGCCTAGTTCCCGCCTTTTCGTTCGGGGACAAATGCACGGATGCGTATACATGCTCATGCTGTTGGGCGAGAACTACACGTAAACATGCCGCTTGATTTTGTATTCAAGCTGTCGTGTTGTCGTGGCCCCCCACTCTCTCCTCTTTTTGTCAGGCTTGCTGCTGCAGTTGGCAAAATTCTTCGGGTCTAGATGGCAATGATTTCTGCATTTCTCATGCCTGTGTGCCCCGCGCGCTCGAGACGCAGTGGGCTGAAACACAGAACGGCCGGTGGGACGTATTGGTTCATTGCAGGAGACGAGGTAGCACGACATGATGAGCTGCAGGGCCAGCGGGTAGCGAAGACGAGAATAGCAGTCGCCAGGGAACAGACCGCTGTCGGATTTAAAAAAAAATCTCAAATGCGTGCTTGCGTCCCTTGCGTTTTCGTTCATGTGGTTGATCACCTTGCCTGATGCGAAGAATCCGAGCACGGCAAGCCATCAGACTCACTCCCAAACCCGCCCCTTCGTACCGCCTACCTTTTCCCTCGAGACATACGCATAGCCCCCGCTGCAGACTCGCTCGCTTCGGTCCTGCATAACATGAATGGGCTGTATCAGCCACACAGGCACAACGCATGTGGAGCCCGTGGGACACAACAGCCCAGGGGGGGGAAGGGGCTTGCAGGATGTGAGGGCAAATCGGGAAGTGACAGGTTCTGTTCTGGGCCTGTGCTTGTTGAGATGTGCATCGTTTCTGCGGTGATTGATTGATTTCTGGAGGGTAGGGATTGGGCAAGGTGAAGTGAGGAATTTCGAGCTTGACAATAACAGGAAATCAAAATGAAAAAAACGACAATTCAGTATCCCATTGTGACTTCCGTCTTCTATGCCCTCCGGCTTTGGCAGTATCATATTTGGTTGGCCGGCCACGGTGAATCTCGTGAGCCTGTCATACCCGTTGAATACATTGAAATCTGTGTCCGTCACGGGACACCACGCGTCGTCCGATTTCGCTACCCACATTTCGGAAGGCGCATGAGAAGGAACGCTTCTCGTGAGGTGAGACGGCACGACGTGATACCGCTTTCACCCGCTGTTAGTAAAAAAGTCGCATGGCGTTCTGCTGCGTCTCGCGATGTTGACATTGAGCCTGCGATGTCTTACACCATGACAAACATAGCCCTCATGTGCGTACATGGATGCGGCCAGACTGCAAGTTGCGCCACTGCCAAAATAGCGTTGTACTGCTCTCCGAGCAAGCTGTACGACATGAACATCGCAACGACCGAGCTCACACGTCAACAGTTTTCCCCTACCCATGAGCCGGGGAATCGGCAGAACGAGATCCTGAAACAATGACTTGCATGGCCCAGCATGTCGTGGAGCACAAGAACTTCCGATCGTTACCCCGCAACAGCCGTAGGCCACGCTGTCTTACTTGTTTAGGGATCTCCAGGCAGATAGGCGATGTGGTACGGCATGTAGCCCCTCCCGCCACTGCTCTCAGCTAGACAGAAGAAGCGAGCAAGCCAAGAGGCCTATTTGGGGCGCCGCTGTGTTGCTATTGTTGCACACGACCCGTGGGGCTTTCCCTCGCTGTGCTTGACCGGAGCAAGCAAGGTGTCTCTCCAGATATGTTGCGTTGGGTGACCGTGGCCATACTCACGAGGCCCACTGAGCGGCTGCAGGGACTCAATGAGGGTTCAACGTGAGGCGGGCCGATTCCCTGCTGTCGCTGTCGACATGATTTGGGGGAGAGGGCTCTCCGCACGAGCACTTCACTCCTGAGTCCTGACTGGGTTGCCAGGAGGCCTGAACCACAAGAAAGTTTTGACTGAAAGAAACTTTACCTATGCACACACGTGTACACTCGGTCGCATCTCGAATGTAGCGGAATCCCACGGGCGTCGTACACGCGGACATTGGGCTGAGCGTGGCGCACAGCGTCCGTGAAGACGACAGCTCGCATTCAATCACTTTTCGAGGAATTGCGGCCGCTATGCCGACAGCAGGGAAGATGGTGGCGCGAAAAGAGTGCGACTCGTCGTTCCAGATTTAGTTGTGTATCCATCATCCCTGGAGATGCCCACATGGCTGTCAACGTTGTGATTGCTGGATGTCATTGCGTCCGCATGCGCATATCAAGGATCATGCTACGTGCTGGCATAGGTCTGGGGATAGGGTTTGACACGGAGCGACGTTGTCTGTCATGTTGAGAGTGAGGTCGAAAGATACTTTGAGCTGGTGGTTTCAAAGTGGACTGACGTCACGCATGGCAACTACCCAGTATAGGAGAAGGGCGCAACACACGATGATTTCCTAACGGTTTCGCTCGTTAGCGGTACCGCCTTAGGCGTGCTCCGCGGAGGTCCAGGTATGGAAAGGTCCTGAGGCGGTAAAAATATGTGGTTAGGATAGAGTTTACTTAGTCGAGAAGTGAGCCAATGGCTAGTTGCGGGCTTTGCTCCTTCCGCTCCAGACACCCCGGGCGCATCTTGTCGTGCAGATCAGTACAGGCGTTAGCTGGAACACATCATGGCTGCAGGGTCCTCGGTATCACAGGGAAGGAGCTAGTGAATCCTTCCGATAGTCCAAGATTTGAGTGTTGAGGACATAGGCCAGTTGGCCGACTGTCATGTGCATACGGACGCCGCGTTGCCCCTTGCGAGTAGACTGAATAAGTCTCATGTCATTCGTTAGCCCCACGGGGATGAGGGATGTCAGCATTTGGTCGGAGCTGGCGGGGACAGGACGATATTGGAGGGGAGAGTGGCGTTAGCGCGAACTGTGAGCTGACATACGCGGAGCACCTTTAGTTTTGAACCATACTCTTGCCTTACACCGTTGGTGATACTCTAGTTAAGGCCTTGGTCAAGTTGGGTAATCCGTCACCCCCGAAGTGGGTAAAAGTTCATGAGACAAGGCAATTGTTGGGAAGCGGGGTCTTACCATCCGGTGATCGCGCAGAGTACCGAGCTCACTTCACGTGAATGGAAGATGGTCACATGGCATTGAGTAGATTTGGGTAGATTGAACTGCATGAGTTGCATTGTTTTGGGTCATCGCGGTGGATTGACCTTGCTAACCAATCGTTGCAGTTCCAGTACCTCATATACGGGGTATTGAAAGACAGAAAACAGACGCAAGTGCCTCAAGGGCGGGTATTCCATGTATGCCAACCATTGTCCCGACAGCCCGGTGAACAGAAACCATATGACATTGCATCGAAAGCAGCCATAAATAATAGGATACAAGGTAGAAGGAAAGGACAAGTTGAGGCCGTGGAGGCAGCAACTTCATAAACGCCGTGATTCATAGCCATGACGGCATGCGTCTATATCCGTGCAGGGACTTTTTGACGCCGTAAATCGTATCGTATCCACCAGCGCCGTGCTGGTATGGACGAATTCTGAAAGTGAAAGGACGGGGAATTTACGCGAAGGCAATGCCTATATTTCGCGTTGACGCTTGAGCTGGTTTTTCTGCTCGTCCTCCGAGTCGTCTTCAAGATTTTGTTGCTCCCTGCTGGCAGCACTTGCGAGAGCGTCTAGACCGCCATATGACGAGCCGTTCATGTAGCTGTGGGTGTTGATGGCGTATGCAGTTGGGTCGGGGTACGCTCGTGAGTTGTAGTCAGCGAACGCGTCCGACGGTTGCATGGCGGCCATGAAGGATCCAGTGGGGCTGTTGCCGAGCGAGGGATCAACAGTGTGCATGTTTGCCATGGTCGGCGTGGTGGCCTGAGAGGGTGCCTGCGACTGGATGGGGCTGATCTTTGGTCGCGATGATTGTGTCCTCAGCTTGGCCTTCTTCACGTCTCGATCGCCGGTCTTAGCGGCGCCGCGGCCGCTCTGATGGGTGCGGCGGTGCTGCTCCATGTTGTCTTTGCGGGTGAAAGCCTTGTTACACTCGGGACAGATGGCATCCTTCTTGCCGGTGTGCTTCTTCGCGTGGCGTGCAGCATGGCCTGATGTGGTGAAGTGGTCTTTGCAGCCGATGGCCTTGGCCATGGGGCAGGGATACTGGTTTTTCTTTGGTCGCCCATTCGCTTGCGCAGCGCTGGGTGCCGATGCGCCGTCCACGGCTTGCTGCTGGGCGAAGTGCATTGGCGGGTGTGCTGGGTGGTAAGGGAGGGCGCCGGGCATGTCGTAGACGTGAGAAAACAATTCTTTTTGTTGCGGGAAAAAGCTAGTCTGAGAAAATTCACTCGCTTCTCCGCTGCTGGCAAAGCCAAAGTCCGGAGTGATGGGCGACGGCGTCTGCATGTTGGACGAGTCGGACGATATGCTGCGGACGAGGTGGGGAGTGGGTGGTGAGCCAAGCGCGGACGAGTCGTAGCTCGAGGTCCGCGAGCGAAGAGAAGGCGCGAAGGAGTTGAGGCGACCGAGGTGGTGAGAGGGTTCGTGGTCGTTGAGCAGAGAGACCTTGCAACCCGCAGAATTTGTTCCGTCCATTTTGATTGGGTGCACCGCCTTCTATAGGCTGTCGGGTGGAATGCGACCAGGCGCGCTCTGAGGCAATGACGCGGAGGCACGTGAGTAGTGAATGCGGAACCTTGGTCGACAGCGGACAGTGACGACAAGAGTGACCTATCACAGCACACAAGACGGCAGGAGGATATGGGGCTGGGCGCCGGATGGCAGGAATGTGTGAAAGTCGACGAGGAAAAGGGCCCAAGACACGCACGAGGAGAGTGAAGGATGAGGGGTCTTTGCGAGAATACAGACTGGGCGCGCTGAGCAGGTGCGGGCTATGGTATTGTTATAGATGGCAGAGGGACACGCAGGGCAAGACTCTCCCTTGAGAAGCTAGGCCGATGTGCAGGGTTCCTCGACCGGGATCAGGGCCTTTGAGAATTCCATGCAGGAAATCCTGGCTTTGCCATGTCGTCTCTCATCACGCCCTAAGCAGCTAGTGCCCTGACTGGGGGCGTTGCAAGCTCGCAGGGGCCCCGGCGATCGCACGGCGCCCGCAGACGCACCTCACGCACCTCGAGAGCAGCGCATCCCGGAGTGCTCCTAGGCACCGTTGAACAGCGTCTGCTCTGCTCCTGGCGCGTACCAGCCAAAGTTTCCTCTGCGCTGCGCTGCTCGGCATCTTGGAACGGTACCTCTGTTAGCGACGGGCGAGTGACCGCGCCCATTGGGGCGCGCCGGAGAGGAGCCGCTGTAATCAATGGTCGCCGCACACGATCGCGATCGCAAACAGCTCCAGGAACCAAAACTTGTCCGCGACCCATAGGGCGCCAATCGCAGCATCCGCACCCTCCGCCAGCTCATCGTCGCCCGACCTCATCGCCCGCCGCCTGACGAGCTATCGTTTGCGTCGTCTGAGAGACTCTTGTCCGCTGTCGCAGCAGCTGCCGCTGTGTGCAACATGCGTCTTGGCGGCGACTCGAGGTTGACCCGTCCAGCTGCCCTCGTGTGGCCTGCCGCCACGCCACGACTGCCATGTTCTGTTCTCGATGCACATTGGCGGCCTGTTGCACCGACGCCCTAGTAGGGGCCTTCCGTCTGAGGCTGCGCTCGGCACCTGAAAACGTCGCGATGTCTGATGTAATACAGAGATCAGGGTCCGGCAGGCGTTCCCTGTCCCGGCCCACTGCGCTTCCCACGCTAGCCCCTCTGCCGGTAGCGCGCCCCATCTATTCCGCGAGCGCATCGACGAACAGCAGGCGATCGAGACTCGCACGAACCGGCGACGTCACTCTTGCGCCCGAAGCTTTATATCCAGACGGGGCCCCTGCACGCCGCTTGTTTTCAGCCTTCAGACCCTTTGGCCAGACCCTGCCTCCACGCGCACGCTCTCTCACACTGCCTGTGAGGATCGGGTCTGCAGTGAAATCGATTTGATCTCCGGCACCGTAGCCACTTTGGCCTGGTGCCCACTCTGCGCCCTCATCTTCTGTCCGGCCCTTTTTCTTCCTGCTCTGACCCAAATCGCGATCACTCGTCGCTGCCGAAACGCCGCTTTGCCATGCTCGGTTTATGCAGGGTGGCCGAATTCCCTTTTTACTGCCAAATGACCACGCTTCACATCAAGCTATGATGTCACTTTGTGAAGCGAATCACACCGCTGGGAGGCTGTCCCCGGCTTCCTGGCTTCCTGAATCCCGCCAGCCCCTGGACAGCGTTGGGCAAGCCACAGTGTCTGAACAACAGCAGTGCTGCAGAAAAACCTTGATGGCGATGCCGCGATCCGATTCACAAGTCATTTCCGACACGAAGAGTCAAGGAACTTCGGCCTATTGCGCACACAGGAAGTCATGCCCGCACAGCGCTCTACTGACCGTATCCGACCTTCTTGCGACATTCTTCGTGATTCACGCGGGAGTACTAGCCCCAGGTGATTCGCATCGCGGATTCCTTCCGCCGATCTGGTCATAATGATGGATCCCGAGCTTCATTGGCTCGTCAATCTCAGAGGTTGAGGCTCTGCGCGTGCGATCCTGGGGTAGCATTCCTGTTTGCATCGTCCCTCTGGAACCTCCGTCACCAGTAATACATGAGAGGCATACTTGCTGTTGTAGCACCTGTTCGATCCTCGGCCTTCCGGTCACCGCGCTCGGCCGCAGATCCCACCCGGTCCACCTTGACTCTCTCCCTTTTCTCTGCCACGTGCTATCCCGTGACGAGCCAGGGTATGCTCACTTTCGTTTCAGCATGACCCGAGTCTTTCAGTGTCTTTGCTCCGGGTCTTTCGAGCTCTAGACTTGCGAGTCCCTTTTGTGGCTTGCAAAGATCCGTCTTCACGTTGGGTGGCATGGTGACGTTGCTGCCTCACTGCTTAGGCTCTGCAAGAAAGTTTAACAGGGTATCTTCGTGGTGTCTCAGGTTTCAATATGCCTCTCCAGGACGAAACGGAACGTGTGCTGACATTTTTCTGATGTTAACTCACCCAGCACCGCGATCTGCCTACTCAAACGCTCTTATTGTGAGCGCGCGGCTTTGCTCCACTGCCTCGTTATGCGCGGCGCCTTGGCAACGCTCGTTCGGACGTTGTTTGACACACATGGGAACTAGCTACTGTTTTGGGCTGGTGCAACCATCGCAGAGATATCTCTTTAGGCGAATGACATCGACGGTCGCAAGTCCGTTGGAACCGCAAGTCGCAGCGCTTTCTCACAACCAAGTTCTCGGATAAAGCCCTAGGGATGCTGTATGGAAATTCGCCTGCACTCTCCGATGTCCATTGGTAACTATCGATTTCGTAGTCTCCCATCATTATCCCAGTGCCTTCCGTAGCGCGCAGGCTCAACTTTTAGAAAACACCCTTCGTCACGGAGATGTCTTCGGCGCAACTATTTACCCCGCCAGTGCCGAACATCCGCTCATAGTTTTGACAACCCAATTTGTGGTCATCTGTACGCACCCTCACTTCATCACCTTTCACAGTGCGGACCCTCGTTTTTTCATAGAATAGGCAAAGCAGCCCGTTGCCTATCAGAGCATTATCCCTGCGCATCTCCCGCTCAATTGAAAAGTCTGCATCGCCACCAGCGCGCATGTTATTAAATAATCAGCTACGACTGGTGCGTCCCGGGAAAAAAATGCATCATTGTAAAACAGAATCCGAACATGGCATTCTTTGGAAAACAATAACTGCTAGAAGCGGACATGCTCCAGCTCGCTGATTGGTGTCTAACCGAACCTTGCAACTGCAGGGCCTGCCTGGCGGCTTGGAATCAGAGAAGATCGGCACATGCAGCGGGGAATTGCTGTCCGAAGGGTTTCGGGGTCCTTTTCTCAACAACGCCTCGACCGCGCGCACCATCACGTTCACCACGCTGAGCAGATTAGCGCGATAGACTACCAGGTGATTTCTGCGGAAACACGACGCGCGCGTTTGAACTCGTAAACCGCGGAGAAGGTCATATCGACTATTGATGATCGCAGGCTTTTGCAAGAATAGCAGCGGCGATGCTGATTGGCTGGTGCATATTACCGTCACAATTAGGCCGACCGCTGGGGCATTGATACGGAGCAGGAATCCGGTTCCCCAGCCCCACCCTCCTCCAAGCCACACTTCGGCTACTCGTTGCCTTTCACCACGAGCACTCGCATTAGGACTGTGGAAGACGTTCCCCGCTGCCTCCTGCATCCGAAATTTTGTCATGGAGCTAGTGATCGAACAGAATAATGGGTTCGGTGGCTTTACATCTATATTGGCCGGTCGGACGTTCCGCAACGGGCGATCACTACCAAGTTTCACTCCTTCCTTCGCTTGCTTGTGAACGCAAGTAGTCTCGCATCGATGGCCCCGGAAGCGTTCGTCATCTGGCGGTACTGCGGAACACGGCCGACTGACCAATCCATCGCAAGAACGTTTCCATCATCATCCATTCGGCAATTCGCTAGCCAGGACATGCATCCTAATTCTGCTATAGCAATACACAATCCCATGTGCCCGTTTGCGGCGGCATTGATGTGGCTTGCAGCAAATCTCGTATATCTGTAATAGCCGACCCTACACGACCCCGAGTCGCTATCTTACCAATACTAATATCAGCATCACTGTGACCTCAGGCAAACCTTCCCTGAATGTGGCTGGTCCTCAATAATTGAAGCGAATGAGTCGCACGGAGTACAGCACCCAGCGATCGAGTGCAGGTCGGATTACCAAACACGGAATTCCTCTGACATATTTACTGTGGACCAGTTACTATTCTTGTAGGGTCTGCTTGTAATGTCTCGCAAGGATCACAAAATGCTTCCAATCACGCGACGGCGAAGAAATGATGACGCGGTGCAGGGCCAAGCTCGGAAGTATCATTACCAGACCCTCTTACCTGGAGAATCATGTGTTTGTGGCGGCGCATACACGCACCCGGGCTTACGTTCTTTGGATGGACCCCGCTATCTGACGCCCGGATGACGCTAAGAAACGGTCTCTCTGCAACGGTCTCGTCTGTGCCGAAGAAACGTACCTGAATGCAACTGGATTACTCAACTCCGTAGGCATTTACTGGTGCGCCTGGTTGATCGTATGCATGCGGACTATGGCCAGAGGTCTAGGTACGCCTCCTGCACCTCCTTCAAGGGATCGACTGTACGAAGAAGGGTAAGCGATTAAGGCGACCCTGAACGGCCTTTCGACATGGATCATGGCGCCCGACAGACGACCTCAAGGTTACCTTCGCATTACCGCTATACACAGGGAACCATGCAAGGAATTTGGAGCTTGAATTTTGTGCGCTGCCGGATGCTCAGGGTCTTCGATGGACCCGGATAATTCTAGACGACGCAAGTACTTTGCATGCTTTCAAACGGAGCGGAGCACGCGATTGGATTCGATATGCTGAAGTTCTAATTTGCCTATCCAACCTCACAACTTGCGAACTCGGGGTTCTTTTCTCGTTTTCACACTGCGTACGAGTGCCAATCGCATGCACTTCAAGAGATAACGTACACGTCCTTGAGCGTACTTGGTCGCCAAAGACATCCCTAGAAGACGAAGCTTTCACGCAAGCGCAGTAGCATCTGCTAGGCTCCATGATTGACCATATACAACATTGGCCGTGATCACCACGATACCACCTGGTCGCGCCTCATTTCCATACACTCAGTCAACTCCCAGGGCAATCGCTACAACGCTGGTGATCTATCCCCAAGACCGCACAATCTAGACTTCCTCATCCTGGTATCACAACCAAGTTCAAAGAACGCATCGTAAGCCACTACCGCACCATCGTATGTTGATCCTCCAGCGCATCCAGCTCAACACCAAGCAATCATCCCGACCGGTCTCATGATGGCGAAACTCACTTCAGATCATGCACGAAGATCTGCCTGATCATCCGGGCCTTTGCGCAACACACCGGTCCTTTCTCCGCACGGCAACAAAGAAAGAAAAGGACCACGATATCCCCGCCATCCGGGCTGCACCTGAATCCTAGATGTTGGGTCTAAGATGCTAGAGCAAAGGAACCGAGTCTAAACGCGCGCACTGAAGAAGATACCGGCATTTTCCATGTCTACAATCACCACCACCCCACACGCGAAATACTTCGGAGTCTTGGAAAGTTGGTTTGGGGGTTGGAGTTTATTTCTTTTTTTTTCCCTGCTGCCTATCCTGTCTTGTTCACTATTCGCACCCAATCACCCACCACCAACAGACAAATCTCCAGGGTCCAGAGCGCTCCATGTTGGCTCATAGGCTGCGGACCAATTTCCCTACACTAACCACTTGGCGCATAATTCAATTCTTCTCTTTCCTCTTGCACTAAGTATTCAAGCGTTGCGTCCAGTACCGTATATGTACGCAAACAGGTTTCTGGAACTTGCCGCGGACGTGTCTCCGCAGCATATGCACTTACTTTAGGCCTCCCGGTGGCAGCTGCAAGGGTCTGCGAAGATGCGCATGATGACCCTTTGATGCATGCAGGGTATATTGTTATCTGGAATGTGTGAGGGAGGAATTCAATGACACGCTGATGTGGAGGGTGGTCCTGGATAATGGGTTGGAAGAGGGGTTTGGGGCTGGATTGGGTGCGGTCGGGCAAATGCACTAGTGGGGTTGGGGCCCGGAGATGGGAGAGAGGGAAAGGGTGTGGTTGCTGAAAGAATTTGGAACGCGATTGAAGGTTTGTAGGCGTTCTGTGGTGAGTATAGTGTGGTGAGGATTGACTAATCAGCGGTTTGCGCTCATGTGCGCATCTCCGTCTGGCTAGGAGAGGAGATGTTCAATCACCGTCGTTAGACATGCATTGCAGTGTTGCATTTCCAGAAATGGGCAACTTGTCCAAAGCAGCGGTTTGTTTGAAAAGAGCACAAAACAAGCGAATAGGTTGAAAGGTATCAATTTGGCCCACTTTCCAGAGAGAGAGAGAGAAAGTCAGTAGACTCAAACAACGTGAGATTGAGAGATCGTGACATGCCCGCTCAACTACACCCAAGCCTTCCCATCTCCAGCAACTTATTTTTCTGAAATCAACTTAGACGGCGGCTTTCTGAGGGCACAAAAGTCAAACGACCTTGAACAGGATGTTGAGAAATCAGGATAGATTCCTCTCAACTACATCCTCACATGCCCTCTCAAACATATCTCTCCCGTTTTGCTCCAAATCACATCCCACACCCCTTCACTGCCCCATCACAATCTTCAACGTCTCCACCCCCAACGCAAGCACATCCTCCCTCCTCGTCTCCCTCAACACCCCCTTAAGACACTCCGCCGTGCCTTTCTCCCTTAACCCTTGCACCCCGCTCTGATCCTCCGCCACACTCCGCACGCAAACCACGCCCCTGTACTTGACATCATCGTCCTCATCTCTACACAGCCCCAGCAAGAATTCAATCCCCTTGTCCTGCTTGAGCAATGCCGTGACCGCATCTTCGATGGATAGCAGCATGGCCAGCGCGCCGCCTGCGGCGGAGCGGGTGGCGAGATCGTCGACGTCAGTCATGGCGAGGAGCAGGTGGAGGCGCTGCTTTGCGCGTGGGGAGGCAGGGTCGGCGAAGTGCGCGATACATGTCGCCGAGGCCATGAGGTTGCAGAGGAGTTCTGTGGCCGCACGGGTCAGCATGGTGTGGTTGGATAGCAACATGTCGTCAATGATGGTATCAAAGCTGAGACGTATGATGTGGTCTTGCGTGGCTGTGTCGAGAGATGCGAGGTTCGTGAGTGCGAGAAGCGCTTCGAAGGCGTGCAGTTGCCAGCTTGAACTGTCTGAGCGGGATAGTTGGCTGATAAGCGGGCGCAGGGCGGATGTGGATGGGAGGGCGGAGTTGAAGACGTGGGACGGGTTTATACTGATGAGCAGGCGGGAGAGGGCTTGGGCTGTTGCGGGGGCGGTGGTGGGTGGGTAAGGAGTTGTGCCGGTGGTGGAAGCAGCGTTGGTGGAAGATACGGTGTCGTAGATTTGGATGAGGAGTTTTATGGCGCCTTGTTGGGCCATTGTGCCTCGGATTTTGGCGTCGCGGCTAAGGCTGAGCAGGATCTGACTGCTGTGAGAGAGGATGGTGGGACTGCCTTTTTTGCAGACTTGCACGAGGAGAGGCACGATGTTGGCTTCCATCATGCGCTTGCAGCGGGTGTTGACGCTGGCGTCGTCAAGCAGCTCGTCTGGTTCGGTGGGCTTTTGGACGTTGGCATATGCTTTGAGTTGGGCCATGCGTTTCTCTTCTTCAGACTGAATGGGCAGATAAGTGGTGATGTTGACGAAAATGGTCAGGCCACCGAAGATGATGTTTGAAGGAGCAGAGGGCTCGCTCATTGTGCCAATGAGGCGCTTGAGAAACTTTGGTGATTTGGACAAGTCTTCGCGGACTTTGGGCTGGAGGGAGGCGTATGCGAGACCCTCGATCGAGTCTTGCTTGGAAGAATTATCACCCCCAATGACCATGGACTTGAAGCTTGCAATCAAGTCGCTCTGATCGACCCTGGCTGGTGTGACGATTCGAGGCCCTTCGGAAGACGCTGCTTCTTCGCCCAACTTGACAAGAACAAGTGCTGCCAGATTCGCACGTTTCTTATCAGGACTGTCTGCGACCAGCTCTTCCAACCAATCCCTACAATGCTTGTTGATAGCATCTCTGCAATTCTTGTCTACACAAGCTGCACTGATAAGCTCCAATGTCGCCTGATCAAGCTTTTGAGACCTCTTCTTCTCCACCAGCGGCACAAGCGTGCCCACAAAGCCCTCTGTCAAGAAAAGCGCTGCCGCCGGCGTGACAGCAACCGGAAAGATAGCCGCAGCTGCAGAGAAAGCAATAACCAGATCATTCGCATCGCCCTTATTAGCACGATGAGTGACGAACTTCGATATCAGCTCGCCAGCTGTATCGGGGCAAAGTTCGAACAACTTAATACTCGCAAGCGTAGCCTGCGCCCGCAAGCTATTCGGCAGTCGAATATCCAACGACGCGAGAATGACATCGAAGCTATCCGAATCGATAATGCCTTTGAGATGCTCGGCGTGATGAGCAAGTAATTGTGCAATGCCCTTCATAGCACGTTCGGGATGCTCGAGCGCTTCTTCCATCATCATCGCCAAGCTGAGCATGAACATATCTCTGTGCCCACTCTTGAACGCCTCATCGTCCGGCCAGACACTCCTGTTAAGCAGCACTTTGAGCAGCCCATCGATGGAATCGTCGCCCCGCTCAAACATCTCGTAGTAGATCCTCGTCGGCTGTTCCCTAACCGCGTGTGCAAGCCACGTCTGCGCGCCAACATTCTGCAACAACTCGCCCGTGACTTGATCAAGCGTGTCGTCTTCACCTTTGAAATCGAAGAGAATCGCCATCGCCTGCTCCGCCTCTTTTTGCTTGACGCCTCCCTTCTGCACGGCTCGTAGCACCCTGTCCCCATCATCGTCATTCCTGCTCGCCACCCAAATCTTGCACAGCGCCAGGAGTTCGCTCTTATCTTCTTCTTCTCTTAGCTTCGTCCACGCATCTTTGATTTGCTGGTTTTCAGGCGCTATAGTGCTTGCCTCGCGGAGGAAGCGAGCTGCCGATGCCAGCTCACCGGCTTTTGTACTCTCACCTGCCTTCTCCGCAAGTTGAAGCGCCCGTTGATCTTCTGAGATGGAGGCCATGGTTGATGCGGGATGCGGGAGATGGGGAGCATCTCAAAGTTCCGCAGAAATGTGGGCTTGCTCAGTTCCATGTCACGGGGAGAGTTCGGTATGCAGCGCACAGACCAATGCCGCGTTTCAATTGGTGGGGTACTAACTGGGGTTTACAATATTCACTACAACATCGTCAAGAGGGTGTCCCGGCTTGCGTAATATGCGTTCATTACCAAATACAGCTCGTAAAATCGTACAACAGCTCTATAGAACCTGTTCCCACGCTCGCTAAATATGCGCCTAGAATATGCTCGAGTATCAAATGCTCCGCGAAACAGAAACAACTCCGTATGACCCAACACCACAACATGACAACCAACGCCGACCATTAACCGACCAGACCGTCCCACGGAATTCGCCTGCAATGCATCATTACCGAGTCTCAACGTCCATCCAAACTGATGACCAGGTATCACTCGTCTATTTCTTCTTCTCCTTACTCCCCGTGATCGTTGCTCTGCTCGGGCTGCTTGCGTTGAATGACACCGAGCAAGAGCATACGCTCCCAGATATCGTCCTTTATCAAGACACGCGCCTTGTCGAACACTAGGCCGTCCAGCTCCCTGAGGTTCTTGCAGAGGTTTGCTAGCATCATCTCAGTCACGCGTCGCCTGATGCGAGTTTCAAAGTCCAACCGTTCAAGATGTATGCAGTCTGCTTCGGAATCTCCATCTGGCAACACGAAGCGATCTGTTAGTTGCTCGTCAGAAGGCTTCTGTCTGAGTGATATGATTCGGTTCTCGGATGTAGGGGCGTAGAAGCGTAGCGTAAGAGGGTTATCGCGCCAGTCCAGTTTTGACAGTGTTCCGAGTTTGCCTAGGACTAATGCATTTGCACGAAGGCGTTCGAGTTTGTTGCCTACCAAGAGAAGCTCATCCAGTCGCTTGATGTTAAGGAGAGGCCGTAGATCCTTAATCGAATTGAAGTTGAGATTGATGGACCGGATGTTCGGTGTCAGTTGCCCAAACTTCTCTGGCAATTCTTTGAGACCCATGGATGCTAGCTCGAGGCGCTGTAGGTTCAACAGATGCTGTGAGATTTCCAACCCGTGCGTAGGGTTGAGGGAGATATACAGGTTGCGAACATCAGAGTTTCGCACGAGGTTGCTGACGCAAGTTTCGACATCAGAGTCGCTACTGAGCATCTGGTCTCGTGCAGAGAAAGTGCGGAGATGTCGAAGATGTTCCAATCCTGGCACATACGCAAGACAGTTGCCATCCACATGTAACGTCTCGAGCCTTGGGAAGTGGCCGTCTACGTTCAGCAGCGCTGTGCCATTTCGGCAGAGGCGTAATGATCGTAAAGACTTGCATCGTCCAGCCGCTCCATCGAACAAAGGGAACTCTTCGATCTCATTATCGTCTGCGAGAGTCAGCAATTGTTGGAGGTTATACAAACTTGAGAACATGTACCTAAGTTGAGGTGCTCCAATCGTGAAAGATTCTGGAGATTGCGCACTTCAAGGAGACGATTGTTCCGGAGATCAAGGTCAGTGAGAGATGTCCTTAGTATATTAGCGAGTTACTTCTGGATGCGGAAGGAGAGATGACTCACAGATTAGATCGACCGAATTCTACCAGCTCGATCTCATTGCCCCTAGCACTTAGCTCCATCAGTCCGTCCAGGTGTAGTACACCATCCAGAGACTTGATCTTGTTGTTGTTGACTAACAACACACGAAGGTGAACGAGCTCAGCAAGACCATCGAGGCTGTCAATCTCATTGTTCGAGATATCGAGGTGCTGCAGGTTGAGCAAAGTGGTCCAAGAAGTCAGGCCATGTAGGCAATTGTTTTGCGCTTGTAGTCGTCGCATGGTATAGGGTATACCACCTACTTGGCTGATACTGTTGTTCGACATGTCAAGCTCTTCAAGCTGGTAGCACAATTCATCCAGTCGGTTAAGGGTGCTAAGGCTCTTTCCGTGCAGGTCGACTTTTCGCAGATCCTCCCAGTAGGGCTCGTCAGGTTCGACATCCTGTAGTGCCTTAACAAGCTCAGCCGTCCCTTGCGCATAGCGATCTTCAAGTGCCTTGGAAAAGCGTGTACCATCGTGCTTCACTACCACACGATTTGGCAATTCACATTCATCAATTTGGTTGAGAGTGAATTCTGGTAGATCGCTCAACATAAAGGTGACGTCTCCCTTCGCTGGGGAAGAGGGAACTGCAAGCGTATTGCGGTCGCCATGGGTAAGGACGGGTGCTGAAACGCTCATAGAGAGTTGCATCCGGTAGTTTTTGGATGGCAGTTCGTCGAGGAGGGACAGATCCCCATCTCCATTGAACATCGGCGCGCGGTTTACTCGGGCATGAGGAAGTGTGTTTGAAGTGCCTAGATGCTTCTGAGTCGCCGCCTTTTGCCAATTGGGTTGATCGCGTTTAGGTGGATGGGCGGTACGGTGCTCTGTGTCTGCAAAATCTCGTTCGGCTATGGAGATCGTTATGTCTCGGACACGATGATTCTGCACCTTCGTATCCGCATGGCCCCGTCCCTCAAAGTACTGGATTTCGTGCTCGACATCGCCTTCGTCAGACTCTGGTATAGCATATGTCGTTTGTCTTTGTGGCGCCTTCTGGGAACTCCATTTTCGTGGCGCTTGCGTACTCCATGAGGTGTTTCTGGTCTCTGTCTTCGGGTAGCTCCACGCGAAATTCGACATCTTCGATGGCACAGAGCTCGTGTCGGTGCATATGGTGCCTTTACCCTCCCGAGTGACTGGGCGCTCCTCTTCTTCCAGGACGGGCTGTTCTGTGTCTTCCAGTATAGTCTCTGATGTGGGCTTTGGACGGACAGGCAGAGTAATCCCGACATCCTGCTCGTTCGTGTCGTCCACGGTCAGATCTGGTATGTTTCCAAAAGGGTCCTCCTCGCTGTCATTCAAGTTGGTGAGATCCTCCTCGAACTTCCTGTGCTCCTTCGACGGACTTTTCTGACGCACCCACATGTTCTTCTCGCGATCGAAAGTCATGCCGGCGACTTCTTGGGGTATCAGATGTGCTACAGCTTCGGGGGCGAGGGTAGCAACATGGTCCGACCGACGTGAAGCGTTTGTCACTATGGTCTGGCCGAAGGAGGATCCTGTGGACGGTAGAGTGCCATTAGTCCGTGGTTGCGATCCGCCAGCCTCGTCTGTGGGCTCTGCCCTCTTGTGTCGGTTCGGATTGTCAGTGATGCGGATGTCGTCCTGCTCAATCACTACACTCTCATCTTCTGGCGTTTGAGATCCTCTCACCCGAGATAAGCGAAGAGAGTTCACCGATGAGTTGAGAAACGTGTCCGTATCCTTCTCCTGATACTTGCGTAGGTGACTCATAACATTCGGGTCCAGTTGGTGCTTGTTTGGCTCTTTCCATGCCGACGTGCGGCCCTCTCTGCTTGGAGGCCGATCGAAGGTAAGTAAGCTTGAGGAATGTACTTCGGTGTTCTCCACGAGCTCTGACTCTTGCTCAGTCTCTTCAAGACTACCCAGACCGCTACTCGGTCGGCCTTTAGTGCGGATGAAGTTCATTATCTTGACAGCTTCGTCCAAAAAGTCCTGCGTGGTAACCGAGCGCTTGCGGCTCTCATCGCGCACAGCCTTCTGCTTCTTCATACTAAAAGCCGCAACTTCGCTAGCAATCGCGGCAGCCCGAGCTTCTTCTGTTTTGGCGTCGGTTGTTTTAGGTGATTCCAGTTGTTCCTTGATAGAGTTGAGTTTCGGTGACGACATGATGAAAGCTTCCGTTGCTTCCATGATCTCAGTCTGAAGTTCGTCCAATCTTCGCTGACTAGGCGTAGGGTTGCGAGGCCTTAGAATGTGTCTTCTTGCCAGTGTTTCGGCGTCGGCCACGTTGCTGTAAGAGTCGTGACGTGCATCCTTTCGTTTCCGTCCGATTATAGACTGGATAGCTGTATGGGACTCACGCACGCTGTTGAGACCTCCATCACTGAACACATCCTCTTGCTCTTCGTCATCGCCTGCTGATGGAATTGTCCTTCTGCGTTTGGGCGTTGGGTTCTTGAAAGGTGATGTCGGGCCCCGCTTGCCCTCTGTATACTCTTGCTGTACCTCCAGCTGCTCTTCGGATTCATCCGTCGCTGTACTTCGATGTCTCTGAAACTTTGGCCGTACCGCATTCCTGATTACACTCCCACTCTGACTTGATGCCTGTCTTCGTCTTTCTGATGGCTTACGAGAGACGGGGGAGTCTTCGACATGGAATCTGAAGGGCTGACGGCTGCCAGGGGGCGCAACATCCATCGATGGCGATCCATCAGGCGCACTATTGTCTGCATCGAAGTCGTCGAAGGATTGATCGGAAAATTCACCGGAAAACTCATATTCGTTCAGCTGCCCTTGGCCGAAAGCGCTCACTCGACGATGGGCGTGCTCCTGCTCGGTCGTCACTCTTTGCATGCTGACCTCTTCGACTGAGGTGAGCGTAGAAGTTTTCTGCACCGTCTTCGTGGTTTCTGTTTTGGTGCTGGTGCCTTGATCACTGCTGGTGACAGTCTTGTCAGATTTGATTTCGAGCTGACTCAGTCGTCTTTGCAGCCGATTACTTGTAAATGTGTCGTGCGCGTCGAACAGCTTCAAAGGACTGCCCGAGTTCTTGGCCCTCTCCGGGCTCAGGAACTGATTGCCATGTCGATGTGGTGTCTTTGGATTTGAGGCTTCCAGTGGAGGAGCATCGTTGGTTTTGTCCCGCGATGGCTGTGGTTTCGCAGGTCGTGCAATTGTTCCCTCCCAGGATTGCGTCTTGTCTGGTGAAGGGCTGAGCGCACGATGGCGGAAAGAGCCATCTCGCGAGTATCCGCCCCGTCGAAGTTCTACATATCGGCCAACGTTTGCCAAGTCCGGAGTACCAGCTGGGAGGCCTTCTGGCAACGATTCGTCTTGTAGCCGTGCAAGCGATGAGTCTTCCTGGCTGTGGCTGAGGATACTCACCTCAGTAATGGATTGGTAATGGGCTTGTGGTGGTGACCCGATCTGGCGCAGTCGGTTCGCAAGTTCGGAGCCTCTGAAGTTCGGTGTTGGGGCAGGAGGCTGCCCAACCTTCAGGTTTGTCGTGAGGTAGACCGGGCTGAAGCCTTCGTTCTCGAACTCAATCTGACCGCTGACGGTTCGCGTCGCACTCTGTGTGGCAGTGTGCGGCGCACGAATGAGGGACAAATCCGATTCGTCTGGTACTGAGTCGTTCTTGTGTGTGTTGTGCGGCTCGGGTTCAGCGACTTCTTCCGCGTGCGTATCTTCATCCTTCTTCTGTTGTCGTGCTGGCCACGGCGGGGGGCTGGAAGATATCGCGCCCAGTCCCTTCAAGAGGCCCAATTTGCCCTTTGCCTGTTGTGGCTCCTCGACAGGGCTTCCAGCGGGCTTCTGGAAGATGTTCTGCAGGCCTGTGTTGCCGAATAGATCAGTCTGATCGCCGTAGCCCAGCTCGCCCTTCACCAGCCTGCGCCTCCATTCTGGCGTTCCGTGACCTCCTGTCTCCTTCACGGGCGACTTCGCGACCGTATTGTGCGCAACGGTGCCGTACAGTATCGAGCTCTGCGCCAACGACGAGGGAGAAAATGAGGCCGACTGCGAGGCTGCCATGTATGAAACCTCGGGCGATGACGGGGCGATGTTGTTGTCGCTGAGGCTGCGCTCGGCCAATGCGCTCCTTCTCTTCGGCGGGTGCAGGCCTTTTGCGTCGACTTGGATCTCAGAGAGCGAGCCCGACGACTGCCTCATGCGGGGAAGGCGGCTTCGTGGTTTCGGTGGTACACTCTGTGACGTCTGTGTAGATGCAGCGCTGCCTGGATCGCGCGCAATTGCCTGCGGCGTGCCCTGCGGTATCCATTCCTCCGAGAGGTCCTCGAGCCACGGCTGTGTTGTGTTGGCCATGGCGGTGCTGCAGTCGTAATCGCGTGGAGTCGTCGAAGTTGTTGTGGAGAACTGCTTTGATGCGGAAACGCGTCGGGCGGTTTGCTGTTACTGCGTACTCGGCATGCTGCAGGGTCGAGAACTCCTCAATGGCGAGAGGTGAGGCGGACAACGCGTCGCAGAGCTGGCGGTATTTCGACAATATCAATATGCAAGGATCCGGGCTATCATGGAACAAGCGCCTGGGGATTGGGCCCCCGCGCGTCTACGAAAATCGCCCGATGGTTGCCCAGGGCAACCACCTACGGCCCGCTTCCGACAGCTTGCGCCGTCGAACATCATGACATGAAGGCTTGGAGAGTCGAACCTTAGTTGTGCTACGCGACATACGACGCCCGTTGAACTGGAGACGAAGTGACAGGACCTGCTACCGGCGATACTCCCGCTTTCTGAACTCCACGACACGATTACCTCGAGCAACCGAACATGCACACGACCGCAGACCCCTCCACATATTCCTACCGAGCAGCGCCTACATTGCGGCCATATCCGGCACCCTCCTCGAACACACGAATATCCTAACTCACTTTGGACGGGCATGGACTGGGGAAGAGCCGGCAGCATGCGCTCGACGCTGCATCCTCACCTGAAGCGAGGGCTCGACCATGACGACTTCTATCTGGACCCCGCAGACATGATCGAGGACATACCACACGAGTACAGAAACTCGCAAGAGCAGGCTGCCAAGCGACAGAGAGTCGAGAAGATTGCGGCACAATACATAAAAGGGAGGCTGCCTACGATCCTGACAGCAAGCCTGCGAGGTCCCTTCAACGATGGCTGGAAGAACCCTTGGGCAAAAGAGAAGAAAGCCAAGCGGAGAGTGTTGAATAAGGAGAACAGTACAAGCAGTGACGGGAATGCCGTACGTGGGAAGGCAGGGCCGAGAAAGAATAAGCCGACAGAGACGGAGAGGCGCACGAGGAGCGCAGGCAAAAAGGCCTCGGAAGAACAAGCTGTTGCTTCGCCAGAGACGTCCAGGGCCATACATAGCCACACGGAGCAGTATGAAGAAAGCCATACACTCGACGTCATCGAAGTTCCGCCTGCCACGGCCCCTTCTCCAGACCAGGACACATCTAGTGCGACCGAGTTCTTCAGTGTAGATACGGAGCGATGCGTCAGACAGCAATCGCCGCTAACTGACCCATTCTGGCTACGACGTCCCGAGTCTCAAAGAAGGGTTGACATGAGGACTTCCACTAGAACTGGCACGGATCTCTCACCAACACACACACGGGGAAACCGTGCACAACCAGATAGACGCAAGACGCTCCAACTTGCCGTACCTAAAGCCCCTGTCGGTCTTCGTCTCCCTGCTTCCAAAGCAGCTGCGCCGGAGAACCTACACTCGAGTGCCTCTGCCTCTATGGTTATATCTTCTCCTGCGCACGCAATCGTTCCCGGGCCTACAATCTTACAACAGACGCCTAGTCTACCATCCGAGATACAGCCCGCCCAGATTCATTCTGCTGCTGAGACCATACCAACACTCACGCCAATCACTTCTCAGAAGCTGCCCTTGGTGGATCACCCGAACCGAGGGCTAAACCGGGAAGCCATACAACGATCTGCTGAACGGCTTGTCGATGTGCATTCAGCATCCCAGTCATCTAACAGTCAGTCGAAGCGAATAGAGCAGGTGGGTCTCGACGAGACCGCAGCTCCTAAGCAGTCTGAGAATGGTCATCCCACTCCACTAATGCCAGAGTCTTCAACTGGGTTTGTTTACAAAAAGGTTGGAAGCACGAAGTGGAACATCAGCAATGCTCCAAGGTCGAAACCACGAGCAGTCAACTTCAATTCATCTCCTGCCGGCAAGGACATTGCAATACCGAGTAAGCCAAGTTCGCAGAAAAGTGATACCGTTGGCGGGAAGACACTTGGAGCACTACCGACCGCAGTCGAAGATGTGCTCCAGCCAGAAAAGCCGATGAGTAGAAGCGAGCCTGATGGGCTGGCTCAAGAGCAGGAGAGCCTCGTGTCCAATACCTCTAGTCGCCAGTCGGCCATGTCAACACAGGCTGCGATGCTGCTTGCGCAACGGGAATTCCAAGAAAGCACATTCCCAACATCGTCTTCCGAGACCCCTCGGCCATGGTCACAGCCAGATGAGGAGACCCCGTGGCAGATTTTGCCCGAGCTCAGTCCTGCCATAACTCCTCTCTCGGTCTTCAGACCGCAGCTAGAGCAGGCACATCCGTTGGCCAGCGTGCCTCGGGGGCCACCTCTCAGTACACAAGATCTGTTTGCTGCAGCTTCGCCATTCGCCTTCAGCACAATCAAGAAGAAGTCAGATGCGCCTCAACATAGCAACCTGAGGATGTCTCTGACGTCTTTCAGTGATCCAGATGAGCACACTTCCTATGCCTCTCAGCAAAGTCCATCCTACTCGGACCGAATACCACTAAAGGAGAAGAATGTCGCACCAAGCCCGTGGAAGCTTAGTTTTGAGAAGGCGCGACAGAATTCACAGCACTCATACAAGGGTGACAAGAAACGATCCGTCGGTGATGTCGAACTTCCACAACTTGACTTCCGCACCTCGCTGGACGATTACGGGTCTACTGGGTCATTCCGCTTCGCAGACCGTCTCTTGCGTAATCCGAACGACCCCTGAGTCTTGTCACTACAGCTTTGATCAAGGATGCCAATGCGGTCAAATGCGTAACTTGCATCAGCCTATCTCCATGCTCTGCTGGCATAACAGCGCACGCTTTCTTCTCCTAATTATCCTAACGATTATTTGGACAACTTGGCACAATCCGGTATCAGTAGATTTACTGTCGTGCAGCTGTACTTGAAACGTGTTGCAGCGCGGCGGTGAGAGGCCACGTTCTGCAGCGATTGGACGATAACGTCTTGCGGCTACATGAGCTTGCATCCGAGCATCCGACAACAGGGACTCCTTTGTGCAACGAGCGAGCCGATGAAAGGAATGTTTGCGGCCTGGGATAGCCCTCATGGCGGTCATTGCAAAGTTTGGATACGGGGCTTGCGCGGCGGTGGGAGCGCGGAAGATGGACGGGGAGACGGTTAGCTTGTATAGCGTCCGACTGCCCTGGCGACGCTGTGTCAGTAGATTGCTTGGTAGAGGTCAATGCTAGAGATGCGCGCTGATAAAGTTGCTGGCCTATGGTGAGAACATGTGTCGTTGGCCGGCTGCAATTGCCGTGTCATGGACCATGGAGAATATCCGACATCGCGCCTTCCCCAAGACCACATGATACGGAGAACGCCCGCCAGCGCGTCCGCGACAGCAGCACGTGCCTGAGGCAGAAGAAGAAAAAAGCAAATGCAGCCTCGTTTAGTAGCGACTTGGTAAACAAAACATCATTTCTGCGATTATCACAGCATTTGCGCTGTTGAGGGTCACTGCAGCGCTTTGTCTCGGCGCAAAAAGTACGTCATCCTCTCGCTTGCCCAATTGATATCTCTGTGCTCCCTGGGCCGGCGCCCGTCCATACATCGCGGGAACGTGGGCCTTCCGCAATCCTCACTCGCTGCCCCGATCACGATTCACGACCAGCAACGTTCACTGCACATTGCCTATCCACCGGCGCCGTCTTTCGCTCCACGCTAAGCTGGTGCTTCCGCCGCGCCCAAACAACCGCATCCTGGCCGCTGTTCCTGGCGCCCACCCGGCAATATCTGCCAGACAATCCGCCACGCTTCCAGCAGGACGCCTCCGAGACGGCCTGCCCAATGTCGACCCCATGTCGCAGCAGCCGGACACCCAAGGAGACGCCCACCCCGCATCGGTGAGGTCAAGGACGCCGCCTAGCCCTGCCCATGGAGCGCCCATACCGTCTCCCGACGAGGAAGCGGTGACCCCAAGGACGCTCGCGCAGACCGGCCGCTCTAAAACAGCGCCGATCTTCCAGGAGAAGAGCACGCTGTGGAAGTCTTCAGTCGACCACCCGCAGCTTTCAGAGAGGGACAGCATCTTCGCTACTACCTATCTAGTGGCCGACACGCCCGCATCTTCCCCGCAGACCAGCGCACACCTGCCAGCCGCCGACGACGACGATGCCCCAGAACACAGCTTATCAGATATGGCTGCGCCCGTGCCGCCTCAGCGACGCCTGATTGATGCACCCGTCTTCCGCAGGAAGCAATCGACGTACCCGCCCGTCGCCCTGGACGATCACCACGCGCTCCTAGCCACTCATTTCAATTCGCAGAAGCCCATTGCAGTCGGCATGGGATTGGATGGTGTGAGACACAGTCCTCCGCCGTTCATGAGCCCGGTCGATTCTCCCGTACAGCGACCCGTCACCCCCTACCTTCCAAACGTACAATCGGCGCTTGACGAGAGACTCGTGGACAGTGAGGAGCGGCAGCGGAACATAGCATGGCGCGGAGGGCAGCCTCTTTCTTTCAAGGGCACTGGTGCGCCAGACGCCTCCAAAAAGGACAATTGCATCGAGAAGAAAATTGACGTCACTCTGGCGAACATCGATCAGCCCGTTTCGTCCCGAAGTCGGAAAGCAAGTCACTTTCTCCGGGTGTTCAAAGATGGCGATGGCAGTGATGAGCTGCTGAAGCGAGATGCGCGCGCGAAGGAGCGGCGACAGACAGACAAGAAGCTCCCTGTGCCTCAGGAGGATGAACACGCCAGATCTGGGACCAATGGGGTCAGCTCTCTGACTGAGCAGCTGCAGCGCATGTCGCGGCCGTCATCAATGGTACAATCACCCGCGAACGACTCAGTGGAGCAGTATTTCGAAAAAGTGCCTACTCCGCGCAGTGAGAATGGACCTAGCGTTCTATCAGATCACAAGGCCACCCAGCAAGCATTCGAAGACACGGTATACAAGCGACCGCTTCCGAATTATGTACTGGACGAGATCAGGGCCATCGCCAATCTCACACCAGGCGCTCAACCGGGGTCCTCATTTTCTCGAAGCCTGCCTACTTCGGCTGCAGAAAAGTTCCATGCGCATGCGTCCACTACATCAGTTAGGCATGAGTATAAGGAACCGGCCGATTACTTCCAGGCAAATGGTGCAACCAATGCTGAGCCATCGCCTGTGTCTGAAGAAGAGGAAGACGACTCGGAACGGGAACAAATCTCATCCGCACTTTACTTCCCCCATCGGCGACTTAAAAATGCCGATCAGACTTCTGACGAAGTACATGATCGTAACGCAGAGACAGAAGGTAATGAGGAGAAGTCTTCGTTCAATGCAGGGAAAGGATCTGGAGGTCGTACTGAAGGGGATGCTCCTCGAACCCCGCAAGAGGTAGAAATTTCTCTGCAGTCCAAAGATACAAATCAATGCCTCTATGGTGATATTTCCACGACGGCTTCGGTGCGGCATGAAGACGAGGATCCACTGAATGCCACAGAAATCGAGCCGCTTTCAGCTGAATCTGAGTCGGAATCGCTTGCTGAGTCTACGCACTCGCTACTTGGCTATGAGTCTAGTGTCACTGATGATCTAGGCACTACGCCCACTGCGACAACATACGCGAAGGAGGTAAAAGTTGTACCTACTCCACCTCCTCAGCCGGAAGCGCCCGTTGATGCCGTAGAGTTGAAGCCGTATGATCACCAAGTCGGTGGCCATTCGACGGTTTATCGCTTCTCCAAAAGGGCTGTTTGCAAGCAGCTGAACAACAGGGAGAACGAGTTCTATGAAACGGTGGAACAGCATCATCCGGAGTTGCTGGAATTTTTACCAAGGTACGGACCCCCCTTCCTCTGCTCTAGTCGTGTGAGGCTGAGACGTCAGCAAAGATTTCGGTGGACACTTTTGAGTTATGGAACCCTGCTAACATTGCGCTCTCATTAAGGTACATCGGTGTATTGAACGTTACTTATCGAAAGGCACCCAAGAAGAAGAAACCTAAAGATAAAGGAACAGGCGATGCTGCCACTTCTGTATCCGCATCACAAAAGGAGCCTGGCTTAAAGCAGGAATCCGCAACTGCGGACCAACCAGCACAAGCACAGGATCAACAACGCATGGTCAGTCACAAGCAGCAAATCATGCCGGTTCCACAGGTCATATTTGAGAACAATCGGCACATAATACCAGATAATCTTTTCCGGGTGCCGCCGCGATCAGCTACGCCGGATCCATGGATGAATTCGCGAAACTACTCACCGCCGCATCATCGACGTAATCAGAGTGAGTACGATCTGTCAACTCCCAGTGACACGCGTCCTCCCATGCATCATCACAGTAGTAGCTGGGGTGTGACGACAATCAACAGGAAACTACAAGAGGAGGTATTGCGCCAAGTTTTTGCACCACCTACGATACATCATCGCCACCGCCATCACAGCCACCATGGTATATCAGCGCGCAGGCTCGGCGCGGAGTCACAGCAGAGCGCCGTAGGGTCTGCTCCAAATCCTAGAAGGAATAGCACCGACGTTGCAGCCTTGCAAACTGGAATTGCGGAGGAATCAACGCGCAAGCAGGTACTAAGGTCTGAGGCGCGCCGACATGCGTCTATTGAACTCAATACACCAATTTCAGACGATCTCGGCGAGAAGCCGAGCCAGAGAACTACAGAGAAGCTCATGCCGCCTACCAATACTACCTCCAGGCGCCGTCATTCTGGTAGTGGACTTGTCAGGAGACCACTCGGTATAGATTGTGCGCATAGACACAACCTTGAGTACTATGAAGAGGACGGATATGGCGGCGATCGTGAAGAAGAGGTTTTCGCTATGGACGAGGACCGAAAGAAACCAGCTCAAGCCAATGGTACAAAGAATGGCCAAAGGTCTGAAACGATGGATTCGCCAAGCACGAGAGGAGCGGACGGACCAAAAGAAGGAACGATGCTGCCAGCCCCTGTCACCCCCAACGAATCGAGTAATGCAACTACTAATGGATCGCCCTCAAATCCCGAGCAAGCTCAGCTGCAACCGGATGAACGTGTACAACACTTCATCCTTCTTGAAGACCTTACGGCAGGTATGTCGAAGCCATGTGTGTTGGATCTAAAGATGGGCACTCGACAGTACGGCATCGAAGCAGATGGGAAGAAGCAACGTTCGCAGAGACGCAAGTGCCAGATGACCACCAGCCGAGAACTCGGCGTACGCGTCTGCGGCATGCAAATATGGAACGTCAAGACCCAAAGCTACGTCTTCGAAGACAAATACTACGGCCGCGACCTCAAAGCCGGCAAGGAGTTCCAAGACGCCCTGAAAAAGTTCTTCTGGGACGGCACGGGCCACAAGGCAGCTACAAAGCACATACCAGTTATCCTCGAGAAGATCAGCCAGCTCGAACGCATGGTCAAGAAACTCCCTGGCTACAGATTGTATGCGAGCAGTCTGCTCATGCTCTATGACCGCGGCGACACAGAGGCCAAAGACAATACCAACGGCTACGATTCCGCTGCACCAGCGAAACCCAAATTCCCGGAGATCAAGCTCAAAATAGTCGACTTTGCAAACTGCGTTACTGCGGAAGATCCGCTGCCTGACGATCTGCCCTGCCCGCCCAAAGACCCGGACGGCATCGATAGGGGCTATCTCCGCGGTCTGCGCTCCCTGAGACTCTATTTCCAGCGCATTTGGAAAGATATCAATGAAGAGTGGGTTGAGCGTGGCGAGGGTGAAGGCATGGCATCCCGGAATCATCATGGGCCTGGGTTGGGTGATGTTGGGCCCGGGTGGATGGATGATGCCGGGGGTGAGGATACGGGGTATGTTAGTTTTTAATAGGGAGGGATGTTCTTGTCTTTTCTTTACAGCATGGCGTTTTGGCTAAGACAAATTTCCCCTTTTTCTTCGTTAGATTGAACATAAGGGGGCACATGTATTTGGCGCATCGTTTGTATTGTGGGTGGTACTGCTTCTGTTGCATTTTGGGACACTAGGGTAATGTGCAATGGGCGTTTGGGATGGTGGTGAGCTTTGAGTTTGTTAATATGCATGCGAAGGATGAGAGTAGATTCGAAAAGACATATCTTCATTGATCATAATCGTTGCGTTATCTCCCGCCCTTTCCATTTTTTGGAATTTTAGTATCCAATTCCCAACTCTTTCCTATACCCAATGCTTCCCAAACAAAAGAAACAAAGAAACTCATACACCTCCATCTAACCCTGCCACTTCGTCCTCCTTGCCCTAAAAAAACCTACCATCCCAATCGGCAACAGCCCCGGATCAACCACATTCAACCCCCCAAATCGCTCCACCATCTCGCCCCCATACATCTGCGCAATCCATTTCCAATACGCATCCATCCCGCTCCACCTTGCAGTAATGCCGCGTAGATTTCCCTGGCCCTGCAGCTGGCTAATCGCCTGCGACACCTGCACCGAGATATCCACATGTTGCTCAGCCGGCCGATGCAGGAGCTCAGCGAACGTATCGCGAATGTTTGCCTGGCCAGTCGACGCAAACGCCTCTCGCCAGCGCGCGAACTCAGACTGGGAGATGAAGGTTTCTGTATCCGTTGGGAGCAGAGACATGTCCTCGCGGTCGACTTCGTGCTTAACCCTGCCTTTGTCGAAGAGCGACTTGAGCGCGACATAGTCATCCGCCTCCTTCTCGAGGAACTCGTCGAGCAGGTCGTGCGGATTTTCCCTGACGCTGTCGCGCAGCTGCAGGAGGTTGACAAAGGGGGATTTGAGATCCAGGCCGCCGAGTTCGACGGGGAAGAAGAGGAAGCCGTCGGGTATGTCGTGCACATCGAAGCGCGAGGAGATCATGTGTTTTGAGATGCTGCACCACATTCCCACCAGAGAAGACAGATTCCTGGATATGGCGGTGCGTGGCGAGCATTTTGTCCACGTGCTCGCGGCCAAAGCAGTTGGCTGGTGCTTGCCAAAGATTGGAGCTGAAGAAGGGTGGCGGCGTAGGAATTCCAGGTCTGGATCCAGTCGATGACGCTCTTGGATTTGCCTTGGAGTTGGGTACGTAGTTCTTCGACGTGGCTGTCGACCATTTTCTGGTCGATTTCGAAGCGTCCCGTGCTCGGGTCGAGATAGAGGAAACCCCAGCGGATCTGGTCTTCGGGGAGACGCTCGTCGATGGTGAGGGTCTTGCTCGTGTGCGACGCGGACGCTGCCGGTTTTTCTTCTCGTTAAGCTCGACGCCCATGATGTCCACGAAGTGTGTGACCTCGTCCCATGCCTTGACGCCACTTGTCGTAGTCCCTATTCCAGAACCAGATGTCGTCGTACAGACGGTGACTGAGAGCGCCATCGGTGGCTTGGTTGATGGAGAAGTCCAGGCAGAATAACACACACTCGCCCAACACTTCGCTCAAGGTATGCGAGCCAGGGGCACCACGACGGCGCAAACGCGTCTCGGCGGTTGGTCCGTCGTCCATGAACTTGAGTGGCGCCTCTAAGAATTTGGTGAAGAAGGAGCGCCATTTGTCAGAGACGCCGAAGAATTCAAGGACCTGACGAACAGTCTGGTGCGGCAGAAGCGGGTTCCAAGACTCAAAAACGGTGCGGAAGCAGCTAAGCTCACCATGGAGACGAGTATTGAGGATGATTTCCGTCGACAACAGATGAAGGAGATCTTGCTTAGCCTCAATCGGTTTCTTTGGTCCACGAGGGGGTGGGGTTGAGTTGTCGTCGAAAAGTCCAAAGCCCGTATCCCCATCGTCACTGTCATCTGGTTCAGCGGGCTGTTGGAGACGTCCAGAAAGCCCTGCGGCCGCTAACTCGGCTCTTGTAGACTGCGTAAGATTCATATAATTAGCCGTCTGTTTCCTTGCCGACTGAAGAGATCGCTGGACGGTTCGCTTTTGTCGCTTGGCGTCTGGCGGATAGTTCACATGATCGCCATACTCTGCTTCTTCTTCGCCTTCATTGACTTCGACAGCTTGAGTTTCGAAGTCCAAAAGCTGATGTACAAAGTAGCGGTTCTTTTGAGTTGCGTCACGTGTGCCTTCGAGAGTCTTATGCGTCGAAGTCCAGGTCGGACCCATAAAGTACTGACGGCGTACAATGTCTTTCTTTGTGACGTCGGTTTTGCTGCCCTTCCAAGCATTATCGTTGCGTATGCTCAGAAAAGCGTTTCTGAAGAACACCGACCACTTCACACCAATATAGTGAAGGAAAATGGCTTGCAGTACATCTTCGTGCATATGAATGCTGTAAGATCCGTTCAGCTTGCGTCGCTGCTCCAACGGGACGTGATCGCCCCATGTCCAGCGATCAAGGGCTGACAAGCGCATGGAAAGCACATCTCCAACCTCTATTAAGATGACGTCGTTACTCAGGAAGTCCTTCAGTACTTCCCGCTTCTCGTTGGGCAAAAGGTCCGAAGCCTGTAACCCCTGAATGACCCAACGCAGAGTACGTACGTTGAACTGGCCAGGACTAGCAAGGTCGTTCTCAAAGTCTTCGACTTTGTTGCGCAACTCCTCGATGACAGATGCGGCTGCCTTTTTGTCCGTAATGAAGAGCTGTTGAAGGTAGGCCTTCAGTGCGTCGACATCGACAACAGCTGGCTCGAAGACGCTCCTCTCCCACTGTGATCGAGCAGCTAGCTTCTTGGCGCCAGGTAGCTCTTCGAAGCTCTCCTTCATTTCGACATCGCCGTCGCTCTGTGATGGCTTCTCGGACGAAAGCCACTCTGTCACCAGCTTGCCGTAGAGGTCTGCATACTGAAACTTGCTAGCCTGGATAGAAAGGTACTGGAATAAGGTCTTCTCCCAGTTTTCCAGCACCTTTACTGATACGGAAGGGTCAAATTTGGCCTGTTCGACAAAGCGATCGAGATTCTTCAGATCCGTCTCAAGGCGGGAGTTCCGTGTTCCACCGGTGATGATGCGACCAGGCCGACCATCCTTGCTCTTACAATTGCTAGTCTTGATGCCGAGACACGACTTCGTCGCATCTGCTAAAGATATGAGGCGTTTGAGTGGATCTTGCTCTGCTTTCGCAGCAACAATGAGTGCCGCATAATCCTTGTCAAAGGCAATACGCTGTTGAGCGAGCTCTTCGAGTTTGGTAGTAGTGATCGTCTGTAGCGTCTGGCTGAACACACTACCTGACATATCGAAGGAATGTGACCGAGTGGCAGGCTTGATGGAATATAGTTAAATAAGCTCTTAGTTCGAGTTGATGGTCTTCGTCTGGGAAGTGCAATTGAGTAATGGCGTTATTGACCCAGCCCTGTGGTGCAGAGGGTCTTGAAACCAGGAATAAATTGTGCTTTATGAGCTGTGAGCGAGGCTGTCGAAACCTGAACTCGTGCCTGAGATATCTATAGTCGTGTAAACCAAGCCACTTACAGCAGGCAGCAGCCACCTTGGCACTGACTGCGCCATGATGCAGGGCGATAGCCGTATTGCACTTTTTGTTTACACTTTCCGAAACTTTGGCCTAGTGTCACGCCTAATGACTCACAAAGATCTCCATTCTACGTCCATGTCGAGAGGGGATGCTGTACAAAGTTGCTCTTCCGGTGAGAAATCCTCAACCACATTCGAATTGGGCCAGTGTACCCCGCAAATCTGCGTCCCAGTCATGTGAAGGAGTCAGAAACTGCATAATCGATACTTCAGCAGTCGTATGCCTTGGGAAGGCGACACGGATGACTCAATTGTTCGGTGAAGTTAGTCGTATGAGCGTAAGCGAAGTCTGCATTATGGCTTATCGATAGGCATATCAGTCACGTGATCGTCTCCATCCACACATCATGTGTACGTTTCCCTTGCCTGCCAAGATCGATTCTGTTTCACACGATCTTTGTGGTGGGCTCTATGAGTAGTACCGGGAATTTTGTTGGTGCCCACCCATTCATCCTGAAAATTATCAACGTCACTAGCCCCAAATGGTGGAAATCTGTCATGATGTGCGAGAACAGACAGTGAGATACTGGCGCTGATGGTGTGTCATCTGAAAACTCGAGAAGCTCGAAACAACAGGGAGATGAACTTCCCCCTACTTCGCAGGCTCCAACACAAAAGTTACCATGCTCCTCCCAGGTACCTGCGCACTCGCACTCCCTCCATCCGAGGCCAATGTAACAGCCTGCTCATCTACATCATGCTCGCCATTGGTGATCCAAGCCTTCGCAGCTCCACTCTTAAACCCATCAACCTTGACTGTCACGACCTCCGACCTGTCTCCACCCTGAATCACCTGCACAGCAATCTTCCCGTCCACGTTCTTAAACGCCGTGACCTTCGCCTCACTCGGTCCACCAGTCGCTCCAACTCTAACCGCACCAGGTCGAACATGTCTGCTCCAGTTGGCGAAGGCCCAAAAGCGCTTACTCGGAGTCACGGTAGTCTTGTCATCTGAGATGCGGACGAGTTTGGAATTCGTTGGCCCGCCTTGCACGCCGATCCAGTAGAAATATGCAGACACATGGCCCAGAGTGATGGCGTCTGAGATCTTGTTGGCCCAGAGGAGGCCTTCGCCTTTAGAGTCGTTGCGGTACCAGGTTGCATCCCAGGGGCCTGAGAGGTCGGCGTTTTCAGTCTGCCAGACGTTGTGAGGTGTGTCGATTGGATCGATGGGTTGGGAGGAGTAGGAGCTGTGAGATGTTTAGTGGTGATACCACGTTGTGGATCAAGGGATGACTTACTGTGAAGTGATGGTGCCGAGAAGGTTGCTCACGCTGCTTAATCCGGACATGCGTTCCTGTTGCTTCGACCAGCCCGTGGTGTCGCAGCACGCGATCTTCACATCTGTATAGCCTGCCTTGTCGAGTGTGGGCCTGAGGATCTTGATGAAATCCGCGGCTTGTTGTCCGTCGCTAAGCATGCTTGAATACGTGGCGACATAATCGGGTTCGTTCAAGAAGCCGACCTGGCTTATTTTCACGCCAGATTCTTTGTAGTATGTGATGTACTGTACGAGGTAATTTGCATAAGCCTGTCTCCAATCGCCACTCGTGCAATTGGTTCCAGTTACTCCGCACAGGTAACCGCCAGCTCTTTCGTTGTCGTTTGTTTTCATGTACCCAGGCGCCGACCAAGCGTTCGCATAGATCGATTTGACACCGTAAGTGTTGCTAGCTTCGAGGCTGAGCCATACTTGAGCGTTGTCGTATCCGTCCCACTGATACTTTGGTGGTGCATCTGGGCCTCCTGGGTTCTCGGGTTGTATGCTTATCTAGAATTGGGCAAGCGAAGTAAGTAGACATCCTATTTTCAGTTCGTGCATGGATTTGGACTTACCATAGCATTGTCGCTTGAGTTCGGCTGAGAACCAATGCCGTTACGAAGGATAGAGAAGCCAGCGCCAGATGTTTGGTTCCAGAGCAGATCAAGCGCGTAGCGTTGCAGCGGCTCGGAGAGATTCTTCATCTGCACCGCGCGCTGGAAGTTCTCACAGACGCCAAAACCATCCATAGTTTGGAAAGTCTTGCTGAGGTCTACAGTGATGGTAGATGCTTGCCGCACCGATAAGACGGCCTGCGACTTCACCGTCACCGCCAACGCGATGGTAAGAAGAGCGGACAACATTTTTGGACAACTTGAAGGATGATCTTGAAATCAACAATAAACTTGGACACTAGGAGGACTTATACACGCATCTTGGACCCTGAGTGCGAAGCTTTACTGACTTTACAAACTTTAATTAACACAACTATGCAAGCATTCCTAGCGCGGAACAATTAAATGGAGATCGGTAGCGACAATGCTCGCTGAGGTCAGATTTTGGTGTGTGCAGCCCGCGGTTTCTAGAATGGACAGGGTGCGGGATGGTAATTGGCGATGTGTTTTAGTGGTGGAATTCACAAGTCAGCATGCAATGTAGCTACCTGACTATCAAAGGTGAAGCCGAAATCGAAGCCGAAATAAGAGATCACACTTACCGCCGGCTCATCCCTCCGAACGTCAATCTTAGACGTTGCAACAACAATCTACACACAGCTTGAAAAGAGACAACTGCCGGGCCTGTGATTATTGAGGCCTCCGTAGCATGATGAGGCAGTGGCTTAGCTCCCAGCCGTACCTCGGAACTCGCTGCTCATAACGAGTAGCGCATGAACTCAAACTCGGTCCGATGTGTTAATGTACCGCCGCTGTGTCCGTGCGTCACATGGAGGTGAGTTGTTCGTGTGAAGCCGGATAGATCGGAGTTGTCCAGGCAGTCGCGAAGGCAACACCAGAGTCGAAGGCAAGAAGATATCGCAACATCAAGCAACATGAAGGCAACACAGCACAGTTTATCATGATGAGTCACAAGCATTCAGGGGCGATTGTGACACTTAGGCGTCTGCATACTGCTAATCTGGGACGACCAACTACGCAGTGACACACCATGAGCCATCACCAGTCAAAGCCGGTTGAACCAGTCAACCTTCGAGTGAGGCAAATTGTAAAGCAGGCACAAGAGTCACAATGCAATGGAGTCATGAACTGCGCAATCAGGCATATATAAGGAGACTATCTCGCCAACTTCAGCTTGAAACTAATCAATATCACCGCATCAGAACATCAGACAGATCAACGATCGCGCAAAACCCATCGACAACGCATTAAAACGCATCAGGAGGAGTCCATCAACCAAAAGGGAGACTACACACCCAGAAAAACAATAAAGTCGAGTGCGCGCAATAACAACACCTTCATCCAATCAAGGACAGGTGAGCAGTACAAGGAGATGTAACATGAACATCAAAGAGAGGAAAACTTTTGCCGATAAGGCGAGGCTGGTTTCTTCACCAGCTCCTTATGACCACAGGGGACCATAATCGAAGTACGAGGGGATTCACGAGGATCCGCTGTAACCATGAGCAATAGCAATGCTCTTCCACTTCTCGATCTCCGCCTCGAGATCGGAGTTGCGCTTCTCGAGCTCAGAGACGTGGTCAAACTTCCTCTGCCGAGACTCACGAGCCGCAAGAGTGTTGCGGGCTCGCTTCAAGGCGATCTTGTCGCTCGGGTCGACAGAAATGGCAGGGAGAGGGCCCTTTCGACGACGAGACTTGCTGATGCCGTTGGTGGCAGGAGAGTTTGTAACAGACGACTTCCTGCGGAACGAGCTGTCGAGTACGATCGGAGAGCCAGTGCTGGAAGAGCCAGATCGCTCCATAGACTGGCTGCTGATAGTGCGCTCCAAAGGCAGAGACATAGGTGCGCCGTAGCTGGGCTCAATCGTCTTGGACTCCTCCTCGGGGAACAAGGAGTACCAGTCGTTATTGGCCATCGTAGGCTCATTTTGGAACATGGGCGAGCACTCGAAGCTGTCGTTGAGGAAGGGAGAGTCGTTGATGTCGGGGGAAGTCAAGTTTGTAAACGCGGCAGAGGGGGGTGCAGAACCGAAAGCATCGGCGAAGATGTCCTTGGGAGACACGGTGCGAGTGGACCCGGCGGCAGCCGAGTGGTCGTTGATAGCTGTGAAAGCTGAGACCTGGTCCAAGTTGAATGCACCGGCCTGGAAACCGGGCATCAGGCTCGCGCCCGAATCGAAGGAGTTGTTGCTGTTGAGATCTACAGAGGTGAGCCGACGCTGACAGCTGTGGGCAGAGTACACCATACCTGCCATGGCTGCGACGTTGTTTTGTTGCTGAGAAATGTTGTTGCTAGAGCTAGAGAACAGTGGTACCGGAGGGTATTGGCGTAACAGAGGCTGTTGGAATTCTGTAGTGGATGACGGGGCAGAATTTGCGTAGAAGTGCTGGCCGTTGTTAAACGTAGGCCCAGGCTGAGGAGCGCTCGGTGCTCGCAGAGGCCGTGGAGAGACCTGAGCTGGTTGGTCGTAGAGCACAAAGTCCGGTTGGGGCTGCGCGAATGCGTGTTGACTCGTAGTTGATTGGTGCCGAGAGGCTTGGGGTGCTGGTGAAGAAAGCCATTTTTGCTGGGAGAAAGCCGTGGTGGACGACGTGAAGTCGGTCTGGGGAAGTGACGACGAACTAGAGCTGCGCGAGGCGGTGCTGAAGTTCAGAGGTTCCAAAAAGGAAGACTCTGAGGGTGGTTGGTTAATGGTTGGAGTGGTGGTTGTTCTGGGATCCAGGATGGCGCTGTTAAGCTAGAAGGCAGCCATTTTGTTGACTGTCTTGTGTTTATTTGTGTAGAGGCGTGTTGGATGAAAGAGAGAATTCAGGCAGCGAGGTGGGAATGTGGGGGATTTGTACTGCGCACGAAGCGAGAGTGCCAAGCCTGGGACCAGTGACTCACAAAAACGTGCAGGTGCAACGGGCCAATGAGGGGATGCTGGCGCACTCAACATCAGCGCTAACATCAGCCTTCGCACCGATATTCCCTCACGGGCAGCATGCCTTTTCCCTGCAATACGGTGCAAGACTCGGGCGCATTCTTGAAATTGGTATCGTAAGAAACAGCGCGTTCGAATGTGTCTGCTAGGCTTAGGATCGCAATCCTCGCGGCTCTGCGCATCCCACGATACCGACATCACCCAAATCAGGCGTCAGCTTGTGAACTTACCGGTAGGGCGCGCACGAAACACAATACCCCTAGCGTGCAGCTGCATCAACCGGTGGACTTGATTACGAGCACTAGTCTGGCGCGGCAGACGAGCCTCTTTTTCCAGCGGGAAAAGAGGGCGGAGCACAGGGCCGCCCTTTTGAGCAGATGCGCAGTCCCTCGACTTCAAGATACTGTGCAAACCCCAGCCGAAGAACGACCACATTCTTCACCTGCTACTGCGCAACGTCGCGTTTCAAACAGAAGCGGTGAGGGTGTGCAACTTGTGAGACGTGCGCGTTACCCGCGGCGTTGGATCACAGGATGTCTAGCCAATCTATCGATAGAGGCTCGGCCCCAACATGCTTGCAACTTTGGTACGCTGTGGCTTCGAAGACGATCCGGGGTGGAATTATTGGCAGATCCTTATCTTGGCGGGCACTGCCGCAAGCTCATCCTGTTCGGGATGATGAACCTCCGTCTGTCTATGGGAATCGTGGTGTTCACTAAGGGGGACCATCCCAAAGTTGCTTCGTCATCTCGTGTGTGAAAGTATGTACCCCACCCACACCTTCCAGGACGCTGTAAGGCATGCACGGCCGCGGATCGCTCAGAGCTCAGAGTAAGTCGGAGTTGTCGGTATTCTCCGTCGGCGTCGTATTGCATATCGTCGAGGTCCGAGCAGCGAACTCCCGAAGCCGCAGACAACCTGCATGTGAAGAAGTACCTAGGAAAAAGACGAGACAACTGGAGAGGTATACTTCCTGTCGTTTTCCTTTCTTCTTCATTTTCCCAGTAAGAAACGGTGACCCTTCCTTCATGTTGGTATAATTAAACCACGGGGCGATTCGACGAAGAGGAATCCATGGATGATCGAAGTCGGGTGTCATGTGACTTAGGCCATCCAGCATATCGCTCTGTTCTTGGCAACCATGCCGCCTGGGCCCTAGGAACGATGTCTAGCACTTGATGAGCGCCACAAAGCAACTCTAGGTCTTATTCTCCCTCCACAATCCTTTTTACTGCTGGACCAAGTGATGATGGTGCAAACACAATCGAGCGAGAAGCTTCATGCAGCGTGCGACGAATGCCGTCAGTACTATTTTAGGCAGCCACCAAAGCGGCAACAACTGATCCACATCAGGAACGCGGAAGCTGAAGTGTTCCGGTGACAAACCGAACTGTACACGATGTCAACGAGAAAAGATGGTGTGCATCTTCTCGCCACAGAAGCAGATGGGCAGGCCGAAGAAGAGAAGGAGAGAGGGTGAAGTTGGTGAAGCCACCAAACTGCAGCAAAATGCATGCTGCACTATTACAACTATCGATGACCCGTCTACCTACAATGACTTTGGCATTATTACACCACCGCAATTCCAGGAATCTAGTTCTTTTGTAAACGATATGGGCTTCGCAGATGCGAATACATTGAGCCAGCATATGGGGAGCACGGATGCATCTGGTCTTTCACCTATCTCGAACATTGAGTGGGTGTCATCGGAAACTATATCGCTGCCATACTCACTGTCTCTAGTCTCCAACGGGACCCTGCTATCGATCCTTCGTTATGGGACGACAGCTTCTTGCCAGCTCCAATAGTCGACCAACCCGGCCAGGAAACATTAGCACCATGTACATGTCTGGCCGCGATGTACCTGACCATAAGCGAACTTCAATCTGTGCAATCCTTCCATTTTCCCCAGGTCGTGATACCCCTACGCAAAGCCATGGGTGTGTTGTCAGATTTAATACACTGTCCACAATGCCCCAAGGATAATTTCAGTGCGATCCAGAACGTTGCATCCATAGCCGCACTATGTAAAGCAATCGTAGAACGCTTCAACAAAGTGCTCCTAGTCATTGACGCCGAAGCCGAGCGCCTTGAACAAACTGGCGAAAAGAAACCATATCGCATCGGAGACAACAGTGCCGCATTACAGCGCCTCCACACAGGCACCCTTGACTGCCCACTGGGTTTCGACATCGAGATTGGTGCTCAGGATTACAAGCGGATAGCCAAGATGGCGCTAAAGACTGAGGTGTATGGGAACGGAAGCAATCCTCGCCCTCTACTGCAGCTGATCAAAGAGGCGGAGGATAGACAACAGAGATGGCATGAAGATGCGGAAATGAACTGTGTGGAGAGAGCACACATGTTTGGGAAACAAACGCCTGAGGGTGCGAAGAAGAGTTGTCATGCGTTGGGGTCGGAGCATATCCGAATGATGATTGACCGCCTCAAGTGGGAATGAGTTTAGATCCTATAGTATCGAGTAGCTGGTATGCGAATTTCGCGGAACCCTGCAGGGCTCAGTCATATGCATGAGAAGACGTTGATATCAGCTCGCATCGCAACTTCCCAGGTGTCGCCGTGGTACAAGTCCTCGCGCGGTACCCCCACAGCAAGTCTCAGTCATGATACATAGGTAAGTGCTCTATAGTTTGATATGTTGCACTACTCCCAGGCTTACAGTGCTTACTTTACTGGAGTGTAAATGGCTCTTGACGCGATGCTGTGCCAGTGAGCTCACCTGCACGTCTCTTTTTCCTATACAAGCTTTACCTCGAGCCTAATTGCAGCTCTTTCAGCCTCGTGCAAGCTAACTACGCTCTTACCTTCTCAGGCAACAGTGTTACGACTAGCGCCACTTTTAGCTTGCTTCTACCTATTTGTACTCCCACCGACCTACGGCAATCGTTTCTCCACCGCTGACATCAATATCTATACAATACGCAATGGTAAGGTATAGGATAAGAGGTTATTCGTGGGTCAATCCAGTAAGTGTCACAAGAAAGCAGCAATAGGTAGACGTCAACTAACAACCAAGCCTCTTTCGCAAGCACAGTTAAGGCAGAAGGCGAGGCAAGAGGCGGCGGAAAAGGCGAGGGAAAAGAGGCAAGAGGCAGTGGAAAAGGTGAACAAGGCGAAGAGAGAGGAGATCAAGATGCAGAAGCAAAAGAAGGCCGAACTCGAGAAGCGTCCACTCGTCTCAGTGTTCAACGAGTCCATCTTCCCACTCCTCGAGACTTCCTGCAGAAATCCGCAACATGATCTACCATCACCTCCTAGTCGATAACGCCTACGCCATCCGCTTCCAAGCCACCGGTTTCCAGCCGTGACGGCCACAGCATCGTCACTCGACTCTCCCGCGCCCGCCCTGGTGCACCTGATCGCGACGACATCCCCGGCCAGAGCAAAGGCAGTATCACACTTGCCAGCAACTCCTACAAGCCTTGCATATCCAACTTCGACCTCGGCGTCAACATCTTTCTCGCCAATCGGCAAATCAACGCCGAATCCTCCCCAATCTTCTACAGCGCCAACTTGTTCAACTTCGAAGGAGTGCCCGATCTCTACGCTTTCCTATGCCACTTCCAGCACCGCCTTTCTCTCATGCGTAAACTGGGCTTGACGAGCGTGACCTCTAACCCGAAGACGTTTCGCGGCGCGCTGCATGTGCAGGGCATGCCGCTACATTCTGTTTTCCCTCTGCTAGCAAGTGCAATCAATCTCGAGGCGGTGTACATGCATGCGCCGGTTTGGCAGTCGCTTGGCGGGCGCGCGGACATTGCTGCTAGGGCGTTCTTTCAGATGGGGTGGACATGGATGCTTGCTTGTGCGCTGGCGAAGGGGAATAAGCTGGGGGCGCTGGATGTCATCAAGCTTCCTGAGGTAACGAGTGAGCTTGATCAGTACGGGAAGTGGCAGGTTGAGAGGGCTGGACAGGCGCTGTTTAGGAGTGAACTGGCGGGACGTCTGACGGCGGCTTAGGTGGAGAGAAGGATAGGTGAGTTAGGATGAAGGCCGAAAATGCAAAAGAAGGGTGTGGGAGGGATATTGGAGTTTTGCAACAGGGCAGTCTTATCCTTACATACGACAATACGTG
>NW_001884558.1:929375-1045303 GCF_000146915.1 Parastagonospora nodorum SN15
ACGTGTGACTTGAGGATCAGGTCAAGATAGATTGACTGGAGCAACATATTACTACATTTGTTCGTGTTAAGTTGGCTGATCGTCCTTCGGTTTCTGAACTGAAGACTAAATATAGCGAAACATGTTGTTCTTGACGCTTCGCTTCATGGAGACTGGCTTGCCATCTTCGTATTCAACACCAGCATCGCCGCCATCGCCTGCAAGACCTTGGAGCTTTAGTTGTAGCTCTTGATCAAGTTCTGCTTGCGTTTTCTTTTTGGGCTTTGATTCTTCTTCGGGCTTGGCAGCTGATGTCTTGCTGTTGTTAGTCGTCGGGTTTTTATTGTAGTTGAAACTTGTTCTCTCACCAGCGATTCGTCTTCGACATCTGGTGGCTTTTCAGTTCGTGAGGCAAGTTTTGATGAATAATCTGATATGCATCTTCTTGATGTGAGCCGGCTCACTGTACAAGTCGATGTGGCGTTCAGTCGAGAGATTTATCGTAGCATTTTGGAGTCGATCGCCCGAGTGGGTGGAGGTACATGGCGTTACTAGGGTGCAAGCGTGAGATGTAGGTTCGTGAACCTAGCATGTACGTCACAGTGACTGCTGTCGCGTAGTATTCACTCACTGCGGGCTTAGTAAGAGCAAAGCGCCAAGCCCGAACCCTAGCGTGGAATCTTTGACTTTTGGTTTCGCGACCAATGCGACAACTCAACGCGCCCAACGCCAAACCTCAGCGCCCACCACAACTCCGTCGTGCGGCATCCGCTCATTAACCCTATCGTATAGGCCGCTACCATAGAATCAGTCGCGATGGTCGTAACCAAGGTGGGACAGTGGTCCAATGTCGAGGACGAGGTGCTCAAGGCGGCCATTTCCAAATATGGCCTCAACCAGTGGGCTCGTTGCGCCTCGCTGCTCGCGAAGAAGACGGCAAAGCAGTGTAAAGCGCGATGGAACGAATGGCTGGATCCTTCGATCAAGAAGACGGAGTGGTCGAGGGAGGACGACGAGAAGCTTCTCACCATGGCCAAACTTTTACCTACGCAATGGCGCACCATTGCGCCCATCGTTGGACGAACCGCGACACAATGTCTGGAACGGTATCAGAAGCTCCTGGACGAACAAGAGGCACGTGAAGCTGGCGACCTTGGACTGGCTGGTCCAGAGGGTGGAGAGTCGGCCGCCCCTTCCGCGGAAGATGTCCGACGACTACGTCCCGGAGAGGTGGATGCGTATGCTGAGGCTCGTGTAAGTTCTCTTCCACTGTGAATTGTATGTGACTATATGCTGACTGCTTTCAGGCTGCCAGACCGGATGCGATCGACATGGACGAAGAGGACAAGGAAATGCTGTCAGAGGCGCGCGCACGTCTAGCAAACGTCAGCGGAAAGAAGGCAAAGAGGAAGGCTCGTGAGAGGCAATTGGAGGAGTCGAGGAGATTGGCTCTGCTGCAGAAGCGACGAGAACTCAAGGCTGCTGGTATCAACATCAAGATCACTCCGAAGAAGGGCAATCACATCGACTACAACGCCGACGTACCACTCGAGAAGGAAGTGCCGTCGGGCTTCTTCGACACCACCGAGGAGCTCGACCACAATGAGAAGCAACGAGAGTCTTTCGATCCGCGCAAACAGCAACTGGCGAATAAGCGCAAGATGGATCAGCAAGAGGAGGGAGGAGATAGCAAGCGCAAGAAGAAGGACGAAAAGGCTGGAGGACTTGCGGCTTCATATGCGAAGGCTGCTCAGATGCAGAAGATCCGAGAGGCCGAACAGAGCAGCAAGCGCCGTGCCCTCGTACTTCCAACCCCGCAGGTCGGAGAAGCGGAGCTGGAAGATATTGTCAAGATGGGCATGACAGGAGAACGCGCAGTCACGGGCCTTGTGAGCGACAACATTGCCACGCAAGGCTTGGTAGGGAACTACACGAATATCGTCGGCAACACACCGATTCGCACACCTATGGCGCCCAAAGAGGAGGACCTTATCGCAAACGAGGTGCGGAATGCTCGACTGCGAACAGAAACCCAGTCTGCTCTGCTTGGTGGAGACAACCCAGACTTGGTCGGCGACGAAGTACCCACATCGTTATCTGCACCATCTTCGCGGCATCAGATCGTGACGCCGAACCCATTGGCGACCCCTTTCCAGCAAGGCAACGGCGGCGCTGGTGCTACACCCATGCGTCAAGGTCCTGGTGCCACCCCGATGCGAACACCTCGAGACACTTTGCGCCTGAACGGAGAAGATGGTGCAATGCAGATTGTTGGACAGACGCCGCGAGACATTAGGTTACGGGAGAATGCAAAGAAGCAAGATCTCAAAGGCAGGTTGGCTTCGCTACCAAAGCCCAAAGAAACCAGCTGGGAGTTCGAGTTGCCAGAGGAGCAGGCAGACCAGATGGAGGTGGAGATTAGCGAGGAAGATGCGGCAGAAATTGATCGAAGGAACCGAGAACGACAACTGGCCGCAGAGCGCGCCGCGTTTGGAAGACAAACCCAAGTTGTTCAAAGATTTCTGCCAAGGCCATCGATGGTGGACATCGACGTGTTGATGAAGCGAGCACTGGATATCACGGACCCTGTGGAACGAGAGATCGAAACCGAGATGGCAATGTTGGTGGCCAACGATGTACAGAAGTTCGGCAACGGGAAGGTCACTGGAACGCTTAAGCCCGTCGAGAACATGAGTGATGAAGCTCTCCGAGCCGCTAAGATGGAAATGGCTCTCGAGCTCGCCATGACTACAGAGAAAGACAAGAAAGCCTTCCACTCGGATTTCAGCAGTGCATGGTCAAACCTCCACGGCTCTGCCATCCTCCCTGGTATTGCAGGCTATGAGGAGGATGAAATCGACGAGCATCAGCTCATGGTCGAAGCATTCGACAACGCCCAGGAGAAGATTATCGAGTCGGCAGAGGCAGCCAACAAGATCGAAAAGAGACTCAACACACATCATGCAGGATACATCAAGCGTGCTGCCCTTCTACGAACGAAGATTGGCGATGCATTTGGTGCGCTTGAGAGGGCAAAGGTCGGACTGGACTCTGCGCGCACGATGCAGTACTCTGAAGAGACAGCCATTGCTCGCAGGCTGGAGAAACTGAGAGACGAGGTCAACTTCGTCAGCAAGAGGGAGAGGGAAACACAGGAGCTGTACAGGTCACGAAAGGACGAGTTGGACAGCTTGAAGGAGCCCGTCAACGGCGTACACTGAGGTTTTTCTAGTCTTGTATAAATAACAACCACAATTTAGGCCCTGGCTCTTCTGCATCGGAACCGGCGTTGGGGAAATGGCTTAGCAGTTGTAGCAGTAGGCAAGTCACTGCACACATTTATATTTGCAAGCAGCATGAGGAGAAGTTGATTCCACAACGAAAGATGATTTTCTTCATTCATATTTCATAAAACCATGACCCTTACTTCCCTGAGGGGTATAATGTGAAAAGTAAAGCGTCGCTACGTAAAAGGGGAGTAGTTCAACCCCCATTGCTTGTCCAGCGAGCTTGGTGAAAAAGAAAGAAATAGCCGTAACCGTCAGATACAACCCAATCCCCGTGATTAACTCCCCTCCCCCCCTATCCCATATACCCCCAAAAGAAAAAATCCCGATGAAAACGCCGCGTGTATCGCATGTCGAAAAGCAGTCTATCAGCACCTCATATCCGCAGAGCGAATCTAGCACTTCCCGTCCAACACCTCGAAGATGCCGACGACGTGCACGTTCTCAGCGCTCCTGCCGCCCCAGGGCCGGGGCTCAAGCAACTCCATCTGCTCGTGGGAGAAGAGGTGCTTCTCCTCCTCCATCTCGAACTCGACGATCGAGGGCTTGCGGCGGAGCGACAGGATCTCGCGGATGCTGGCAACGGAGCTGCGGTAGCTGTGTGGGCTGCTGTTGCGGCTGAGGGGCGAGGTCGAGGCGCTGGAGGAGCTGCGGGTCGAACGCGTAGGAGAGAAGGCGGTGCGGATGGAGGAGCGCAGGGGTGTGAAGGAGGAGAAGCGGTTGGAGCGGGTGGAGTGCATTTTGATGGTGGTGGTGGTGGGTTGGATTATTGATGGTAGGTTTGACAGATGTTGATGTGATGTGTCAAGGTCGAAGTGTTGTGACGTTGACGTGTGTGTGTGTCGTCGAGCGAGAGTAGTGAAGTTAAGTATGTTGAACGGACAACAAACTGTATAAGCTTCCGGACTTGGTGTATCGAAATGACAGGTAACAACAAAAGTCCAAGCTCCTCCAGGAAATTGTTACTTTTAGACTATGCTTGTCCGGCAGATGGAGATCCCAGCTCTGATAAAGTTGTGTCAAAAAAAAAAGAACCTTCGAGGCTTTGATTTGATGATGGATAAAAAATGGACAAGAAGGTAAGGACACGACCGACAGTCGGTGTTTAATCTAAAGTATCGAAACGAAAGTGAGGGAGGAGGAGAGCAAGAAATGTAATTACTACCTTACACGAAACCGGCCAGCGACATGTTTAAGAATGCGCGCACAGCGCCCCCCTGCTGGTTTCGTGTAGTATCGTATCCTAGGTTAAACCGCGTGAGGGGTTGCGATGTGGATGGAACCAGGGTGACGTTGTACGTGTCGGGTTGTCTAGGTGTTTGATCAGCGTCTAGAAACAGCCGCGGAGGAGCATCGCATAATTATTGATTGTCAACGGCTTTCTTCGAAAGGGAAGTAGATGAGATTACTTCACAAAGCAACGGGCAATTCAACAAGTTCAATGCGCGAACTCTGCAGACGCCATGCTGTCATTTTGTCTTTGGATGGGACGTGTCAAAGACGGTCGGACAGCTGCACGTTGCGCAACGCTAATTTAGTAGTGTTACGGGAACAACCAACATGAAGTCCGTGATAGAACGAAATCTCCCGCTCATCTCTCGTCCTCGACGTCAACACTATCATCGACAAATCCATTGCATCCTTCACTCCCAATACATCCTCTTGTCCGGCCACTCTGAAGGCCAAATCGTCTCCACCTCCAGGCGACCCGTCTCAAGACCGCACACCTGTGACAAGCTCGCTTGCCTCAACACAGCCTAGCCGACATGAAGCTCAACCGCGCTAGTGTTTCACACGCAATAGGCAACGGCCGACCTCACGGATGCAGACGTGAAGTGCGCATGTACTGAGCTGCAGAGAGAGGTGCCGGAGGGATCTCCATGAGCGTGGCTACAGCGGATGCTTTATGTACCATATCTTCACTGCCGTTCAGTACTTTCAAAAGGGAACAGATAGTCAGTGAGACTGGCGGACATGCAAACGGACATCATGCGAGACTTGATCCGCACGTCACTCCAGCACCGTGACATTAGCGTGCAGATGCAAATACATTTGATTAGCGGCTCGCCACATGAGTGATGCGTTGTGTGTGATAAGCGGATGAAAGCAGCGGGACGGCAAGACCGATAGGTACCTTACAAGCAACGATCATTACGACTTTGAATGGACTGCTCACACAATATGCACCTCAGCAGCCTATCCGCAGATTGAAGCTGCACCTCAAGCAGAGGATCATGACGACTTGGAAATGGGCAGTGACAGCCGCGCAGACGCGAAGCATCACACAACATGTTTGACCACATAACCCTCCCTCGCGCATCAAACACAACGCCACCACGAACCCCAAACACCTCTCCCGCGAACACATTTGTGTCACGATACCAGTAGTAAAAATAAAAATAACTCAATGGAATTATACCCTCGTCTCATCGCTGTCTAAACGCCTTTCGCTATGCAATTCCTAGTGCCTGCCCGGCACCAATTACTCCACCCCACTGCCCATCCTGAACATATGAAAAAGGCCATGCATGGATGCTGTACTGTGCTGTAGTGCGTGTGAGAATCCTTCGGTCCACTAGTGTACTCTTTCTCACTGTGCTCATTTCAGACAATTCATGCCCCCTTCCGCAACCCTGCGTCCCTGATCCCTGTCTCTGCCTTCCCCAATCACCACATGCGGAACCCGCCGAGTATGCCGTTCCCTCTGCTCTACCTTCATTCATGACGTAAAAATAATAATCGTTGTGTGTGAGAGAAGCCAGTATCGGCTGATTTAATTGGCACAACCGGCCTAACTTCTTCTCCGCTGAGTGAAACTGCGCCGGATACTCTCGCCCCAAGCCGAGTTGTCCAGTACTTCCAGGACGTCGGCCGCGCTGACGGCGCTGTTGGCTCGGCTTCTGCTGTCCTGCGCCCGCGGATCGAGTTCCTCGAGGGGACTCGGGGGGCGGCTGAGCGCGGAGGCGAATTGCCAGTCAGCATCAGCAGGTGGCGAGAAGGGGCTTGCGCCCGGGGATCCACGCGTTGGCGATCCGGTGGGCGTCTGTTGGATCGAGTTTGCGCGGCTTCGAGCTGCTGCGTTGGTGTCGAGGTGTGGTGGTAAAGAGTCACGAGTGAGGCCGCCTGGTGTGTTTGTGTCCGCGGGGGAGAAGAGCGAGCTGGCACTGGGTGAATGGTAGGGAGTGCGCCGCACGTTCGTGATGTCTTCGTCGTCGATGAAAATCTCGGGGACGGTGAATTGGGGAATGGCGGTCATGCGGCCTTGCTTCTTCTGCTCCATGGCACGGCGGAAGCGCCGGGCCCAGTAGAGAGTGTCGAAGAATCCGACTACGACGTTGCGGCGGACAGCTTCTTCGACTCGCTGTAGACGAGCGCGACGACGAAGGAATTCCTCTAACCTGTGTTGATGTTAGCTCGTTGTCTTGATTCAAAATCTGATCGTACACACCTTAAACTCTTGTTGTCGTTGATGACCTTGTGGTGAGCCAAGATCATCAGCAGCGACGTGAACTGAATCCCCCTGTCAGGATCGCTTGACACGAGCACCTCTTCGTAAAAGATGTTCATTCGTTTTCGTCGGCGACGGATTTCGGCTACCGGAAGGTCGGACAGACAGCGGTTGAGGCTTATGATGTCGATTTCTCGTGCGGGTTCGCGACCGGGTACAGGTAGGCTGGAGACACGTCTTGGTGTAGTTGCGCATTGTTCAATCAGTCGTCCGACCGTAAAGTCTCCGTCGTAGATTCTCATCTCGAAAATACCAGAAAGTTCCTTCCCGAAGTTAGTGACTATAAGGCAGATTGTAAGAAAACCAACTTACACCTAGAAGCTTGGGAAACAGCTCTTGTGAGATGAAGCCCGTCCCATTAGGATCGAACTCTGCCCATGCCTGCTTGAACCTACGGATTTCTTCTCGGCTGATGACTGACAACCCACTGCTTCGTTGGTACACATAACTGAAACTCTCGTAAATCAACGAGACGAACAAGTTCACGAAAATGTACATGCTGAGAATGTTCCAGGTGATGAACAAGGCACGTGCCCATTCTGGACTGCCACAGTCGCTCTCGAAGTACTTCTCTCCCACTGTGCAGTACGGCTTATCCACATTGGCGAAATCTTCCATGAACTCGTTCCAACCTTCGCCCATACTCATCGTGAACAGGAAGATAAGTGCCTTCGGAACGGTTCGGAAGTTGATATTTCCGGTCTCGTTGGGTCCAAAGCGAGTAAGACCGAATGTTTGCGTGAGTGCAATCGCATATACCAGGAACAGTACAAACCAGGTAGCCAGGAGGTTGGCAATGGCTGTCAGACTGGCTGCTGCGGTTTTGAAGAGCTGGTCCAGCTGGTTGTTTCGAGGTATGAGGAGCAGTGCAATCGAAACAAGACAGAGCTTGTTCAATTGGATGAAAACTCTTTCATCTCGCTTGGCCTGAAGCAGAATGGACGTGACAAACGTTCCCGATATGGCAAATATGGAGAAGACGTCCCAAGAGCTCTTGCGGAAGCGATGCCACGAGAGGCCGATTATACGAATGATCACGTTGGCAATGAAGAAGATGGTGAGTACGAGGAAGATGTAGTCTGGAAATGTCAGCAGAGAAACGTTTGCTTCAAAGTAAGCACTCACCCCTAGCCGTCTCCCATGGACCATATCCAGGATACCATTCGAGGCACAACAACAAAAGATGAAGGATGAGTACTCCTGTGATGAAGCGCTGCCACCGCCCAGTCTTACGCACTGCTCGGCGGTAGCACCACTCTTCCCATGTTTCACGTTGCTTGGAAGAAGATGGTCGCTTTGATGGAGAAACTTGTCGTAGTAGTTTTCTCAGTTCGAGCCAGGAACGTTGATCAGTCGTGAGGAAGGCAACTCCCGTCTGCTCCGTGTAGTTACGCATGAATACCGAGATGAAGAGTGTCAACACGAAAACGGCTCCGAGCAAGTTGAAGATGATGAAGTAGACGGCATTGCCCTGCGCCGAGAAGGCTTCTGGCTGCGTGAAAACTCCAGTGATGCTCATACCCGACCACATGACGTCCGTCCACCCTTCTTGCGACACAATCTGGAAGAGGATGAAGAGGGAGTCGCCGAAGTTGTCAAAGTCGTAGTATGGATTGGCCGCGACTCGTGGAGCGAGCACATCCCATGCAAAAGGTGAAGCATTGTATTCATTGACACAGTCATTCAGATTGCTGATGCCAGATCCATCATCGTTGCAAGATTGCATTCGGCCAACGAAAAGATTCAGACCATAAATGGCGTATGGGATCAGCAAGCTGAGAGAGACGAATGCAGCCTATGAGGGTTAGAAAGTTTTAGGTTTCTTTAAGGGAAAGACTTACGGAGAAGAGCTTCCACCAGCCTTGGACTATGAGAGAGTGGAAATGATCGCGAGTACTGTCACTGACGTTGAGCAGGCGGAGAGCCCTCAATGCTTTGAAGGCGCCGACGGTTCTGGTCACCTGTCCGTCATTGTAGAATGATGTGACGATGTTTACCCAAAGAGTGATCAGCACTACACCGTCAATGAAGCCCCAAGAGCCTCTAAAGTAAGCATTTGGTGTCCAGAAAAAGCCATCGGCGATGACTTTGATAAGTGCTTCGATGCTGAACACCACAGCAAAGCCCAGATCTGTCCATACAAACCAGTTCCTAACACTGAAACCGTGATCCATGATGTACTGTCGTTGGTACAGTGGCGTTGTGATACATGCCAAAAGCACCATGGCAATGATTGCGGCATAGATGAAAGCCGAGAAGGCGTACCAGACGGGTACAGATGGTGTTAGACCCTCGATGCGGTCACCACCACGGCCAGGACCAACGATGCGTTGACAGAGCCTACGGATCGGGTTGTGTGGTCGGAACATGAACAATGACACGTTGTAGTTAGGGTGGGTTCGTAGGTATTCACGCTGTGCTTTCTTGCGTCTCTCCGTCGCAGAGACTACTTCTTTAGCCATGCGCCGGGGATCCAGTTCTTCATATGCACGGCCATAGTCTAGAGGCGCATAGAATGGATTTGGCTCTCTGTGAATGATGCGACGGAGAAACCTTTGCCAGATAGTGGAGACTGTTCCTGAGCCCACTATCGTCTTGGCTGGCCGAAGACCGGGGCGTGGTTCTTCGTGCGGACTTTCCTCCTCGGCACCCTCGTCAAGAAAGTCACGGACGACAGCGTCCTTGAGGAGCATCTCTGTGGCAGCATGTCCGTAATCGAGTGGGTCGCGTCGGCTGGCCTGACCAAGCTTGAAGATGGAAGACAACGAGAGGTTCCTGCAAGGGAAATGAGTAAAGGTTACTTGGACAGCTGAAGTGACTTACGTGTTGGCTGCACTAAGGCCCTGTTCTTTCTGCTGCAGGAAGGCCTTGACTTGCTGCAAGCGTTTCTCATCTTCAGACACATCGAAGTTCTCTTGAATGACAGCAATAAACATATTGAGGACAATGACTATGCCCAATTAATGTATGTACTGCCACGGTCTTAGGTCTGACTTACAGTTGGCGAAGATGAACCAGAGTATACAGAACGAGGCACCTATCCATGCCGTGCCATATGTTTTCTCATAGGTGGTTACATTGAAAAGGATGGTGGTCCAATTCTCACTTGAGAATATTTGGTACATCCCTAGGAAGGAATTGTAGATGTTGAAGAACGGGACTCGGATCGTTTCATTATCGTCGTTGGCCTCTGGAATCTCTCCACGGAAGAGTTGAGAAGCGAAGATCGAGGCTAGGAATGTCAAGAGAAACACAAAGAGGATGAGGTTCAAGAGACCGCCGACATTGCCGAACACGATCATCTGTGAAATGTCAGCAAAGAGACGCTCCCACGAACTTGGACCATATACATACGATGAGATCTCTTGTCATCGGGATCGCCAAGACAACCCGATAGACACGAATGATCTGGAAGATTGTCAACCAAGCATATGCCTTGCCTCCATGCGCCTCCTTGATGATTGGTATTTGGATCACTGTGGTGATGATAGCGATTGCTAGGTCGGTTAAATTACGCTTGCCGCTGAAGAAATGTCTCCAGTCTACGACAAGCCGAAGCAATATCTCGAAAAGCAGGATAAGTGTAATGATGGTCTCAGACCTATCGATGAACTTTCGTCGGAAAGCACTCATGCCCGAGCTTCTCATCATCTGAGCGACAAGTCCAAATGCAATGACAACGATCCATAACCAGGTAGTCTTGTCATAAAAACGTTTCAAGCTGGGGATGCGTAACTTTTCGTTTGCTTCGTCCGCCGTATCTTCTTTTATCACTTCTCCAGTAAAGGCGCTAGTCTTGCTCTCTTCGCGAATGATCTGGAAGGACGACGTGATGACTGCAATGAGTAGTGAGATGAGCCACAAACTCAGAATTAGGATTGCCACGATAAAGAAAAGAGAAGTGACTAGGTAGTCCGTGTCGGCCATCGTATAGAGTAGATCTGACCAGGTGTTTGAGGACATGATGACAAAAACCAGCTGTAGGGATTGGAGAATATCGTCGAAGCTTTTTGTGTTGTTAAAGGGGTTGTCGCCCTCAATGCAGAGAGAGCCAACTGGGCATAAAAACCCTTTGCCCTCCGCGGGTCCTTGTGGGCGCCCGGGAAGAAAAGTTCTGTAGCCTTCGGACCTGTTGCCTTCCAACAGGTGACCACCACAGAACTGGTCTTCGTTAAGAAACTTGGGCAAACCGCCATCATTCTGCCATTCGCAGTGCCGTCTCATGCTTGATTTGAAACTTTGTACCCCAACAATGGAGAATAGGAGCCAGAAAAAGCCAATCAAGAACGCGACATTGACTAATAGTGGTGCTGCTTTCTTGAGACTACGGAGGATGACCTGCCACCAAGTTAGTTCCTGCAAGATGTCTTTGCGTGGTGCACTCACAGATGTTCCGCTTGTAAGATTCAGGAGACGAATGATACGCAAGCAGCTAAGCATATCAAATACCAGAATGACGCGCGCGTTTTCGATTCCTATCAGGCCCAGAGCGAAAGAGATCCAGAAAGCGATGACAGCTAGGAAGTCAGTTCGGTTGAAAGAGTGCCGTAAGTATGCTCTGTGCGCCAATCGAATACGTTGCTGCTCCCGGTAGTCTCCAGGTCCAACCTCGACGTGCATCTGCGCAGTGGTGAACGCTCGAAGTACCGACGGTTGCTGTGGCTCTGTGGGTTCTGTCTTGGTGCTAGTGCGCCTTTGAGACGCCTGTCGCTCGGGACCACCAAACAGCTTATTGGCTTTCATCATTACGGCCTCTCTAAGGCCAACTTGTCGGTTGATAGTGCTGTATTCGACAGGATTGATGATGAAGCCTGACACGATAATTCGTATTATGACTTCTATAGTGTACACTATGAAGAGGCCCAGAAGAGCAAAGTCAATTCCAGACAGTCCATCAATAGTCTTGACTTTCCCAGGAGAGTACTGGGCTTTTGAGCTTGCATCGACGGCAAGCAGGACTGTCTGGACCACAATCAGAACAAGAAGCAGCGGCTCGGTCGCTGGATGAACAAGAACGTCGCTAAGCTTCATTCTGATCTTGCTGTTAGCTGGGAAAATGCCCAAACTTTTGCCTCGCAGTGGATTTGGAGGCCGGTGCCATTGCGCACTCGCCTGGCGCGAACGAACCACTGGAGTTGGTGGCTTCTCACTCTTGATCGAGGACGAGCGTGATGCTGCGCCATCCACGACGTATTCAGGCAGTACAGGGAAGGAAGGAGGCTCATGCAAGCGGGCATGGACTGTGGATTTTCTCTTCAGAGTTCGCTCGGCGACCTGAGAGTCATTACTGACGTTGACAACACGCTGAGACATGTTCCGCATGATGGTTCCGGCCCGATTCAGAGGCGACACGATCTGACCCGGCGATAGTGAGCGCTTCCTTCCCATCGAGTCTCTCAAGCCGCCGGACGCAGCTTCTAGGTTCTCATTGTCTCTTGCCATTCCCATGGGCGACATGTCTCCTGGACTTAGAAACTGCACGCTCTGAAAGCTGGACCGGTCCTGCTGTGGAGACATGGCAGCTTCCGCTCCACTGATAGGCTGCAAATGTTGCACATCGGTCAATCGCGCCGTGTCGTCGTACACGGGCGAAAAGTAGCCTTGGTCCTCAGACGTAGACCTGTCTTGATAAGGCTCCCCACCATATGCGGCGTAGGCGTCGTCCGAGGACGCAAGTGTAGCCATTGGCGGGGTCAAGGGTGGTGAAGTATCGCCCTGAAAGTTCATGTCCATGCCGAAGCCAATGGCGGCCTGGAACGCGCCGGCATCTATGGGCGAGCCCACATCCTCCTCTTCCACCCTGCGAATGCCGCCATGTGCACCGCCAAGATTGGTGTTGACTTGCATGTGTGGTCGCGAAACATGGCGCGTGGGACTCGGGGATGCAGCGGCTATGGGGGCATATTGCGCATCTCTGTATCCTCCTGCTATCGCACCGGTTTGCCTGAGCAGGTTCCGCCCGCGGTCGCTGAGGGTTCTCCGGTGCTGTTGGTGCTGCGGCGCAGTCTCATCGTACTCGTCCGGCGGCCGATTCAGGTCTTGCAGAGGTATTGACTGGTGGGACTGGCCTCTGTGGTGGTTGGGGTCGGGGTAGGACATTGGAACGTCCGGTCTGGCGTGTTGCGCTCAATTCGACATCTGGCCGCCGCTTCTCAGCTGAGTGAGATGCTATCGCGCAAGCATGGACGCGGGGACAGCGCAAATAATATGTGCACGGGCGTGTGCGGTGGGGTGTATAGCGACAATAGCGCGATTAGGAGGCGTGTGATGGTGCGATTAAGGTGTTGTGTGGTGTTTATAGGAAATTCGTCGTGAAGGGTGCGGGATGATGGCGGAGTATGCACGGAGGTCAACATGGACATGCGCAGACGCATGGATCAGCCAGCCCAAGGGTACAGCTAACACTCTTTGCAGCCTAGGGACGCAGGGGAGGAGAGATGCCGGTATTTTTAGTCCAACGTCGTGCCTGTGGCGATCACGTACCGCACCCATAGGGCAGAGCATCGAATACATGTGCATTCACCACGTTTGGCAGCATGGCTGAACACACGAGTTGACATGTCTTGACTACAACACCAACACGGTCAAATGATTTGATTGCTACTCCTGACCCTTGCTGGATACCAACACGGATGCCGAAACACGTCTCCTCGGTAGTGCCGAATAGCCCCTGTGAATCGCCGCGTCAGCCACATCAGTCAGCCACCCGGCGCAGTCGTAATTCGGTCCCTGGCCTTCAGACTGCTACTGTACATAGTATGTTGCTACAGTCGGCGCATCTATATGCATAGCTTTACTGCATTGCTGGACGTGAGCTCCAGGCCCAAAGCATTGGTGATGGCTGGGTCTCAAGCATGTCCAATGACAGGAACATGTCCTGCTTACTGTCTCCCATGCACAGCTTGGCAGTCGCGATACACGGCGATATAAGCGTGTACCAAGGAAAGGAAAAAAACGCGTACATACTGCAGTGAAGCAAATCTCAGAACAATTTGGCGTGGAAGATGTCATAGGTCGCTGTTCGGGGAGTGCCGCCTTGCCCCTTTGGGCTCTTCCGAATCGCCGCAATTTGGAGACGCGACTTCCTCATCATCGTGAGAATCGAGACCCACATTCACCCCCATCGCGTCCGCCATCACTCGGCCCCAGCCCCGATCACATCTCCTCGTGCACCTCTACGACAACTCCCTATTATTGCGACAGTTGAGCCTGCCCGCTTGAACGTAGCCCCGACGCGTCGTCGCCCCAGGCACGCTCCTGAAGATGCCCGCCCGGAAGCGCGCCCGTGACGAGATGGAGGCCGAGGCGCCTGTCGAGGAGCCCAGCACGCTACAGAAGCTGCGGAACATGTGGCAATTTGCCAACCTCGCGCAATACATCAGCCTCTTCGGCGACGCCATCAAGATCGACAAGGACTTTGACATCGAGGTACGGCCTGTTTGCGCCCAGCGCCACTGCGGATGCGCCGCATGTTCCATCGAGAGCCCATGCGCTGACACATATACAGGAGCTGGAGAGCGAATGCCTCAAGCCCCAGGCCTCTGAGAAGCTGGCACAGATTGGCCTGGCGCTGCTAAAGCACGTCTCGTCGCACAAGGGTTTGACGTATGGAAATGCCCCCATCACTTCTGATTGCCCTCTAACAGATGCCAGACTAGAGATATTCGACGAATACACCCGCCGCCAGTTCGTCGCAAAAGCCCCCAACCGCAACCCCTTTGGCACCGAGGAGGAGCCGAACAAGTTTGACGACTTCGATGTCTACACCAAGATCCGAGTGCTACAACAGCTCTCGACATGGACGCTGAACAACCCGAACTCGATACGCGAGAGGCTTTCGGCGACAGACAACGAACAAACACTCTGGGTATGCAATGGCTCCCTTGCCTCCACATATTTGCTAACACTGCTCCGCAGCGCATGGAGCCGACTGGATGGGACTCTGAAGAAAGACTTCTGTTCGTGCTTGATGACAATCGCATGTACCGAAGGACAGACCCGCCGCCTCCGCCCGAGCCGCAGAAAGCCAAAGCGAAGCCCAAATCGAAGTCGAAGAAGTCGAGAGGCACGAGGGCCAGCAAGCGACAGAAGGTCTCGACCCCCGAACCCGAAGAGCCAGCAGAGGATGATACGCTGGTGCAGGCAGAGGATCAGGGCGAAGTCGAGGACGATGGGTTCGGTGGAATGAAGTGGGAATGCGTTTGTGTAACGCTGGAAGACTACCAAGAGTACATGAGCAGCATTCGAAAAAGCCGGGACCCGAACGAGAAGACGCTATACAAGCGTTTGGAGGAGGATGTCCTCCCAGTCATGCAAGGCCTGGCGGAAGAGCAGGCAAAGAAGCAGGCGCGCAAGATGAAGGAACTTGAGAATATGCAAAAACTGGCCATGGCAAAACGCTCGTCTCGTATCTCATCCAGGCTAGAAAAGCAAAAGGAGCAGGAAGAGATCGAGGAGGCAGAGCGCAGGAGAGAAGAGGAGGTAGCAATGGCCAAGGCTGAACAAGAAAAGCAAAAGAAGCTCGAAGAGGTATGTCACGGACAAAATGCTTCCGTGACCATATTAACAGTATTCAGGCACATGATTCACGTAGGATGACCCGCGAGCAGCGCCTACGCGAGCGTGAGACGGCCAAGGTTCTCAAAGAGGAAGAGCTGCGCAAACTCAAGGAGAACGAGCAAAAGCTGGCTACTAATGCGGCGAGGTTGTCAGAGCGACATCTGAAGGCCATGATGAAGCAACACGAGAGCGACTTGAAACGACTGAATGAAGAAGACTGGTTCTTTGATTGCGAGAAGTGTGGTACCTACGGTTCCAACCTTGTAAGTCCATATCATGCTACACACCCTTTTCGTACCTGACTCGCGCAGAACGACAACACTCCGCAGATATCATGCGAAAAGTGTAATGTCTGGCAGCACGTCAAATGCCACGACATAACGGAGGACCAAGTTGAAAACACCAACTTTCAATTCGTTTGCGGCACCTGCAAGCGAAAAGAGGAGGAAGCCGGCCAGCCAAAATTACCACCTCTCAAGTTCAGACTGACTTCCAATTCGCCGTCTTCACACAATGAAGCTCAGACGAACGGAGCGCAGCCTCCAACACCCACACGCTCAGCACCACGTCTCTCTGCGGTACCGCATCTTCCACGACCCAGCAACCCTCCTGTGCAGCCGTGGGTTGATGGACCTAGTCTCTCGCCGCGCGGCCAAGCACTCGGCCCGCCAGGTATTCATCGATCAGAAGCCGCATATGGTTCGCCTTATAATGGCGATATCAACGGAAGCTCATCTCCCGTAAGAGGACGACCGGCTTCTTCAGGGCTACCAATGGCAAGCTTCTCGCGAGCAAATGGCAACCCTCGATCATCACCTCCACCTTTCAACCTTCCTCAGGTGCCGTCGAGTCCGACTAAGAGCCAGCATGTACCCTCCAGTCCAACCAAAAGCCAGCATATACCATCCAGTCCTACCAAGAGCCATCACTCAAGCCCCATGAAAAGCTTCCACATGCCGCAACCCCATCAGAACGGCAGCTCGTTTGGCCTATCGAATCCCTTCAGCTCATCAGCACATGCGCCAATTCCGTATGCACAAAGCTTCAACCGCCCAGACTCCTCCGCCGGCCTCGCAGGCTCCCCAGTGAAACACTCCCCAGCCAATTCTCCCCGCCACACAAACGGCCTCCCAATCCACTACAACTTCAATAGCCCACACTCTTCTTTTCCACCCAGCTCTGTCAACCGTCCCTCCTTCTCCCCAACAAAACACAGCTCCCCGGCCCCTCTGCCCGCACAAATGTCCTCGCCCGCACCTGCGCCTGTCCGCATCGCTCCGTCGCCTAGTCAAATGCCGGCGCAAGTCTTGCCAGATCCCATCCCAGCGCCGTCAAAACACGATGCCATGAGGCCCGTCTCGAGCCACGAGATGAGCGAGAAGAGCGTCTTTCCGCCAAGCCAGAGTCTGAGTCCGCAGCGCACACCGCAGATTCTAAGTCCGCCAGTCAAGAAGGCGAGTCCGACGCCGGACAAAATGCAGGGTATTGAGATGAATGGGAATGGGAATGATGCGCATTGAGGACGGTGTATGCGCGCCGGTTATGATTGATGCAGGGCTGGAGTCAAAATTAGCTGGATTTGTTTGAGCATGGTGGCGCTGACTTGTTTTGATCTTTTGGGTTGGTCGCTTTTGCGGCATGATTGGCATGGTTGGGTGTACGATACAAAGCACGAACGTGGTGTGTGTTGGGAAGGTTGGCATCATCGTTTCCTTGTTACTTTTCTTCTTTCTCTTCATCTTTCCAAGCATGTTTTGGACACTCGGCGTTGCCTTTTTTTCAACATCAAGAACTTACACACTACAACGGGGTATACAGCCTCATTTCATATTTTCATCTCTACATTCAAGAAATTTTGTATTACTTACAAAGACTGGTATCATGCACATCCCAGAAAGCAAGCTAGTATCATCGTTCACACCTCCTTGATGCATTCGGATTCGTGAACCACCCCCTTCCCCACCTCCCTCACCCTCCCCCATAACCCATCCATATCCAACCACACATACCCCTCCGCCGTCGGGAAAACCCCCAGCATCTCCCTCCACTCTCCCTCCTCCCATTCCCCCAAATGCGCCCTCACCCTCGCCCAAAACCACCCACCCTCCGGCCTCTCAACCCACCCCGCAACAATACACCCCACACACAGCGCCCACGCCACCGCGTACCCCGTCGGCTTATCCATGTCCCTGTCAATAAACGGCTGCAGAGCGCCTTTCACCCGCGCAACAAGTAAATCAAGCAACCGCATCTGCGGCGGCTGCGCCCTCGGCCCAACAGCGAAATACAACTGCATCGTCTCCGCAAGCAAATACTCGACCTCACCCAAATCCCCCGTCTCCCTATGCATCGACAGCAGCGTGAGCAGGCTGTACTGCGCGTCGTACAGCGGCGCGATGACGTAGACATCCGTGCGCGTGTGTGTGGGCAGGCGGTTGTACGCGACGCCGAGTTGGTGCAGGAGCAGGACGATGTGTTTGAGCGGGTCGGCGAGGTGCGGGAAGAATGTGAGGGTGTGGGATGTGCGGCGTTGGGCTTCGGAGGAGAGGGGTGTGGGGAGCGGGAGGGAGTGGGCAGGCGGGATGTAGGGGATTAGAGGGGAGCGGGTTGTTTGGATGGCGATGAGGAGTTCGAGCCTTTTCGCGTCATGTGTTAGTCATGTGTGAGGGGGACAGGGGTGGGGTGGTGATTTACCATTGCAAAGCTTTCTGCGTCCAGGGCGAGGTAGTGCGTATACCGGCGAGTATACTACCCTTCCCCCTGATCTCGAGGATTTTCACAAGCGCGTTGCGGTGCAGGACTGCGGTGTCGAAAGAACCTGAGAAGCATGCGATGGCGGCGATGATGCCGAGCGCGAGGAGGAGGTGGTCTGAGAAGACGCCGGATGCGATTTCTGCAGACAGCGAGGTTTGGAGGGAGCGCAGGGCGTGGTTGTAGACTATTTGATTGAAGTCAGGATATTTTCTTACTGGCTGGGTTTATATTTCTGGGATGCATGTTTGACGCACAGTTGTAGAGCTCGGGTATATCAGATATTCCGGATACGCCTTCTCGTATGCTCACTACGGCATAGAGGAGTAGGGCGAAAGTCACCTGGCTCTGACCCAGTTCATGGAAAATTGTACTCGCAGATGCAAATGGTATGATGGAGTGTCGTGACCCTTGCGCATACTCATCTGTTGTGTTCATGATTGGGATGAGGGATGTTCTCCCTTCTTGTAGGCTTGGTGCTGCGCCAGGGCAACCTCTCAAGACTGGGTAGGTTAGCTATTGCCGTACTCGCGTCTCCTGTCGATAGTACACGGAGTAATATATGCCTGCTGTCGGTGGGGCGTTCAAACCTACAGTAGTCCAATAGATGATCGTATTGCGAGCCAACGTCTGGTAGAACGGTGAAAGGATCGAATTGACGCACGCCAATATCTTGTAGAGGACTCGGTACTTTGACGGCATCGTCACTTCCATGCCTTTGTACCTGCGCATTTTGGCACTCAGTAGATCCAACATCTGTTTCCGTCTCTTCTTTTTTTGCAGGCCGCCGCCGTGACCGACTCTTCTTGCCGCCAGATTTATTCTGGTTGACCCATTCCCTGGCTTTTTTCCTCACAATAATGCGTTTCGCCGGATTTCTCTCATCCAAAAACTCGAGCCTGGTGGTTGTCGGCAGCTCGACAGCAAACGTTGGCTGTACGTGCTCGAAGAATCTTCTTTCCTTTTCGTTCCGCGCCTCCCCTCCATTGTCGGTCGATTCAGCAGAGCCCGACGCCTTCCCTGTCTGTTGCAACAAGACTCGTCGATGCGCATCCTTCAAATCCACGTTCTTTTGTCACGCCGGGAGTGAGTTACAGCGTCCACGCGGCCAGAGCTGTGGCGACCGGGGTCGCGAACATACGGGGAACATGACGTTTGAGCACAAGGCCCACCAGCACAGCCAATGGGTGGGTTTTATGTGGCATCTGTACTCTCGACCGCCGCTGCCGAGACAAATTTTGTGATCCAATAATGTACCGTGCTCGCAACCCTGCGTGAGTCGGGGAACCGTCTCCTCGGGACAGGACATGTCCCGCACTGCAGGGCTGGAAAAGGATGCAGGTGAGATGAGGACATCGGCGGAGAGTTGCTGACAATTCAAGTTGCGGAGGAGAGAGCACACGGACTGAATCCGGCAAGACATGGACATCATGGCGGTCGCTTCGGGTTGTTACTGGCCCAGCGGAAGAGGTGAGTTGGGGCTGAATCGGCTCGCGGAGTTAAGTTAAGACTCTTGATATAGCCGAGGCGGGATGACAACGAGGTGACGAAAGATGTTGCATGCGGTGTGAAAGCAAAGTGGAGATTCGCGAAGAGCATTGGTGTGCGCATTCAGTGGGACAAAAATCACATGCCGTGTACCAAAGATAACCTCAATTGATCACATAACAGCAAAAAAAAAAGATGAAAAAAGATGAAAAAAGATGATGTTGTCAACTGTGGGATTCGAACCCACGCCTGGGTGAAAGTTAGAATCTGACGAACTCGGCCAATCTGTTGGGTGAACTTACGGGCAAAGCCCATGAGAATGCGCCAGTATACACTGGTAAGCTTACGCTTGAGTCACACGCCATAACCACTCGGCCAAATTGACTGATTGATAAAATACTCGAGAATTAAAATATTGATAATCACTAGTCATAAGCTGTGTCACCTTGTAGAGAGAAATTGAACAACGGGGAAGTATTTTTTGCTTGTACATGGTGCCCCACGCCTGTATTTTTGTTGCTAGCGAACCCTGCCCCACATCCGCACACTTGTCAACATTATTTTTGGCTTCTTAGATAGTAAGGCTTCCCCTACCCACCCAGCCAATATACCGTGGAGTTAAGTACTTGAGTATGTGATCATTAGAGACTGAGATGCCCCATGCTGCCTAAAGAGGGCGGGCATAGCAGCCTCGTTCGGATGTCCTGACACTTAAGTTTTAGTTGGCCTACATATCCATATCTACCTATAGCATTGTCTTACGATTTCCCAGAACCATTCGCAGCTTTATTTGAGGCAGTTTGTGTTCTTACTAGACTACTGTAGTAGCCTTGCTGCGCTGATGATACCCGATGTATCCTGTAACATGAGCGAAACTCCTGTATTGCATGTTTCTGCAATTTCTTCTCCTTTTGCAATCTACTATCTCCAAGGATTGATAGCCCTCTTCCCAGCTCGAGACATCGACATCAAAATGTTGTGTACGGCCAGGAAAGCAGATTGTAAATCTGCATTGCTGCTTTACGCCAGGGCTTCAATTCTAGTATCTGATGGTACCCACGAACCAGAACAAATCGTACAAGGTAGTATATGCACTTGGAAAAAATATTATTTAGACCATCGCGCTGCCCCGCTAAACCACATTCAATTGCAGTAAATACAAAGATTCGAATGGTGCTACGACAGAGCTTCGCTATGCCAACAGCCTGTGCTATGCACGCTCTAAAACACAATAATCTAGCCCAACAAACCAGCAGCAAGCGCCTCCATATCCTCCAGCGTCTCGGGCTCCTCAACAACCTGCTGCTTCGCCTTCTTCCTCTTCTTCTTGCTACTCTTCTCCTCGTCTTCCGAATCCGACTGGAACCACTTCTTCTCCTTCTTCTTCGGCTGCTCAACCTCCTCCTGCTCGTCATCTGTATACTGTGCATCCGCGAGGAAGTTCGCTAACGGGTTCTCGCCTGTATCTTCCAGTTCCACGGCCTCATCACCATCGTCCTCCGCCTCACCCCGTTCGCGCTCCTTGCGTTTTCGGAGTTTCTCCTTCCTCTTCGCTCGGGCCGTGGCCTTGTCTTCGACATCGGCTGTCTGCACGACTTCCCGTGCTGCCTCGATGAACTTCTGTCGCTGGTGTTCTGGCAGACCCTTGGCCTTGAAGTCTGCTTCGGTCTCGAGTTCGTAAACTTCATGGGGGTTACCGTCATCGTCGTAGACGAGCTTCTTGCCCCTGTCCATGAGCTTCGTGAGCTTCTTCTTCGACTGCAAGAGCTTCTCGCGGCGGTTGGAGTCGATGATGAGAGGTTGCGAAGCGCCGGCGAGGTGCACGACACGGCCGCCTGGTGCAACTGAGGCTTCGCCGCCAAAGTCTTCGTCTTCGTCATCGGCGGGTATGCGTCGTTTGATTGCGAGGAAGTCGTCGTCGGCACCGTTGGTGGTGGCTTCGCCGCTGAAGTCGTTTGCTGGTGCAGATATTTCTTCGTCTCCATCTCGGACTAGCTTCTTGTAATGTTCTGCTAAAACGTCCTGGTTCTTCCTCTCGAACATTCTGTCGTACTTTGTTCGCACAGGCTTCTCTGCCTTCGGGGCCTCTTCTTCGTCTGAGTCAGATACCTCAATCGTTTGTCGCGATGCTTGCTTCTTCTGCTTGCTGTTGTCATCCTTCAAGAATTTGATCCTGGGTGTACCTGGCAGTCCTAGACTTGCGGCAAATGCTTCGAGGTCGTATTCCTTTAGCTGGAAGACTTCCTTGTCTTTCTGCAGGTAGACAGACTTGACGTATGTCATGAAGGCTTTCTGTCCTAGATATTTGAGCGCCGGGTCTTGGAAGCACATGTTCTGGAGTTGCTCCTTGATGGACTGCCTCTTCTTCTGACGCACATTGATGGCCTCGACTGGAACCTTCTTGGCCTCCAAGCGCTTAAGCATACCTTCTTCTTCACTTGGCGCAAGAAACAGGACACCTCGTCCTTCTCGGTTGTATCGCGCTGTGCGACCGACACGATGGATGTATGTATCGACGTCATCCGGGCAGTCCACTTGTATCACGAAGTCAACAGCCGGAAAATCTAGACCTCGGGCAGCAACATCGGTCGCGAATAGACAAGAGTTCTTTGCCGACGAAAACTTGGCGGTTGTGTCTAGTCGAGCACCCTGCTTTTGTCGGCCATGGATATGCAACAATGGTATACCAGGTTGCATGTGACGGAAAGACTCGTACACAAAGCGGACGGCTTTGGCGGAGGAGAAGAAGACCAAAATCTTTGACTTCTTGCTTGCTTGTATGAAGCTCCAGAGCGTGTCTAGCTTCTCCTCGAGTGGACATATTATGTAGTTCTGCTGTAGACTCTTTGGCGTCGCACTCTTGTCTTCCGCGTGTACTGAGACGTACTCTGGGTCCTGTAAACTCAGACGTGCGAGGTCTGAAACCTTTTTGGATTGTGTTGCGGAAAAGAGCAGTGTCTGTCGTTCCTTCGGCAGGTAGTCAATGATCGCATCAACGTCCCGCTGAAAGCCCATGTCAAGAATTCTGTCTGCTTCATCCAACACCAGCATCTTCAAGTCGTCCACAAGGAATGCCGCGGTCTGCGACAAGTGCTGCAGCATACGGCCCGGAGTTGCAACCAATATGTTCATCCTCGGCAAAGCCTGCCGCTCAGATTCCAAGCTCTTTCCTCCAATCAACAATCCTGCGGCAAACATGTGCCCGTGCTTGCCAATTTTGCAGAGAACATCGAAGATCTGTATTGCCAGTTCTCGGGTTGGCGACAGAATCAATGCGCCAAGTCCAGCATCTGCACCAACGTGCTGCAGTCGGTATAGGTTTTCTAGCACAGGTATTATGAAAGAAAGAGTCTTGCCGCTACCAGTCTTCGCTGCGCCGAGTATGTCGTGGCCTTTGAGCGCGAGCGGTACCGCTTTTCGTTGGATATCGGTCATGACGGCAAAATGGCATGCTTTGAGACCCTGTTTGGTGGGGTCCGAGAGAGGGAGGTCGCTGAAGTCATTGTATGTGCCGGTTTTAGGGTCCTATACGTGAGTTAGTCTTGAAGATATGTAGAGTCTGTATATGCGCATTGCGTCAAGGCGCCTTACCAGCTCAGTCACAGCCTGCTCGAGTTTCTCCACGTCCACATCGTCGCGTTTCCTCTTCTGCTGGCTAGCTTGTTTCTTGACCTTGGTAGGCCGCGTGCGACCGGTGATTCCTGGGGCGCCCATGATTTCAGCAGTGCATCATTTAGGTCGAGTCTGGTGGTGGACTTTGTCGCATCGCAGGAAATTTTGGTGGAGACATGGCACGTGCGCGGTTTCGCCGCGGGGGTGTCTGCCGTCGACAGCTCCAAATCATTTCACCAGACCTTCTACAGTAACCACCTAGGCACTTTACATAGCGCTATACATTCTCCAGGGAACCAGCACGTGTCCGCCACACTTGAGACTATAGTGCAAATCTAATCAAGATACCTCTCATTCTACTTTGAACGCTCGTAGATTCAACATGGCGGATATAGAGGCAGAGCTTACCCTAGCTGGCAAGGAGCTAGACAAGGCAAGTCGAGCACATGTAGCATTTTGAATCATCCAAGCTAACCGTGTATAGGACGAAGAAATCGAGAGTAAGCTACATCATGCACTTCAGACCTGTCAATCGCAATTCTAACGACCCCAGGAATCCGCAACGTCTTTAGTCTCGATGCTTACGCAGTTCTCGGCCTCCAACCAGGTGTGCCAGAGTCGGATATCAAAAAAGTCTACCGCGCGAAGTCCCTCCTCATCCATCCCGACAAGACCAAGAACCCGCTTGCACCAGATGCCTTCGACCGCCTCAAGAAAGCGCAGTCCATGCTGCTCGACGAGAAACTTCGTGCCGAGCTAGACGAGAGTGTAGCCGATGCCCGCATGCTACTCATGCGCGAGAAAAAGCTCACCGCCGACGATGAAGAGACGCGGGGCGAGGAGTTCAGGAAAGAGTGGAGAGAGAAGACCATCTGGGTCATACGCGACAACGAGCAGAGAAAACAACGGCAGATGAAAGCTCAGATGCGCGAGGAAGGACGCCAGCAAAAGAAAGAAGACGAGGAACTCGCCGAGAGGAAGAGGAAGCGCGAGCACGATGATGCGTGGGAGAAGAGCCGTGACCAGCGCATCGGCAGCTGGAGAGACTTCACGCAGGGCAAGAGACCCGAACCCGAAGGCGGCAAGAAGAAAAAGAAAAAGGTCAAGGCTCTTGGTTGAGCGTGGTGGGATTGTGATGAGCACGAGAGATACCACTGCAATTGGGAAAGACTATGCGATCGAGCGCAGCTCTATTCTGCATTCTGACTGCGCTCCACACCGTATCGACTTCTGGGCCTTCCACGCACCAGAAAGCACATTTGTCTTCATCACCGAGGTTCGTCTGCGACCGCGCCATGATCTCATTTCGCTATGCTCAGGCGTTCACGCATGTCTTTTAGGCTTTCGCCAAGGCGCATTCGGTGTTTCAGGTTCCAAAGCTTAGCGTGGCGTTGGGAACCAGATCGACATTTGATATTCACACACGGACCAGTGCCCTATTGATGACCTCGAAGGAGTTTCTGTACTGTAGGATCCACTAGATAATAACTGGCAAATGCAGTTGTTCAAAACATCTTAATCGTATGGCCTAATATATGTTAGTCTTGCATGTAGATTGAACTACATGCACCATGACATCCAAGCCTGCCTGATCTGTCCAGCTCCATCGTCAAGTTTGCTCTCTCATCTCGTATCTAACGCACACTGAAATTACGATGCCCTGCTTAAACCTTCAACACGCTCATTACGGCCGTATCTCCGCAGTCACAACAGCCCAGACTCCAGAGTAGCTTTTACACGTACTAAAGATAGAACTGATCGCTCACGTCCCCCACATTCCGCGCCCGTTCATCCACATCCATTCAGAGCGCCATCCCTGTAATTTCCCGGCAGCAACGCCACGCAGCTCTGATGGCCTGATACGGAAGTGAAGCTTGTAGGACGGGCCGAATCTGTGCGTTGAGAGGGTTTCGGTGTTTGTGTGTACTTTTGCAATGATTGCATATAGTGATGGATGGGCGTTTCCTATTTGGTTTGGGTAGATCGAGATCTCTAATACATACTGCTCACATCAACTCTACATGTTCCAACACAGTAAGAGGTATGCATATACGTTTGTAGATAGGTCCGCATTTGCCATGCATCCAAATGCGGACTCCATCGCGAGCGAACCAACCCTCGGACCGCTCCCGCTCGCTCGCTATCGAAAAATTCTGAAACAATAATGTCTTACTACGCACGGATATCCCGCACAGATGATAGGCTGGCGGCGGGGGAAAAAAGGCATAAACTTTGATAATACGGACTGAAAAAGAATAAGAATAATCTGATGGATGCTGTTTGGGGTATAATAACCAGGACTTTTCTTTGCCTTGAGCTTGCTTGATCAAACCAGGAAACGATGCTTGGAACGAATGCCACGCCGAAGCGCCCAAGAAGAGAAAGAGAAGAGAAGCGAAAACAACGCTGTGGTATCTTATAATGCCGAGGGAGACAGAAAAGCGAACGACAAGACCTGTGGGATTGCAAATGACGACACTCGGAGAGCAGCACAAATGGTTGCACCGCACGTCGCCGTTGTGGTGTGACGTTACAACAAGGTAATGCCAACATACCACGCCCATGCGTCTCGTAATCCCATGTTTCAGAAACACAAAAACTATGACACCCAAGCGACGGTATCCCAAACAACCACCACTCATACATAAGCCAACGACCGGAACCTCGAGGGCCATCGCATCCTCTCATCCTCCGGCTTTCCATCCTCGCTAGTTTTTGCTTATATATCTGCGACACCTCTTGCTTACTACTCCAACACCTCTTGAATGTTCAAGCGCCGACGTTTGCCCGCCTCTGGCGGCGTTTCAGGCTGCCGTTGGTCAGCACGCGGAGACGAGGCGCGACGTCGCACGAGTTCGCGTTCTGTCGCGCCCGGATGCTCGAGATGCAGCGGCGACCCCAGGGGCGCAGGACCCGTGCGAATCGGGGGTAAATGCAGACCCTCGAGGTTAGCAGGGCGGTTCAATTGCCGCAAGGGTTCCGATGTGATGGACGGGTTACGCGCGTACGGCGAGGGATATGCACCAGTTCCGAGTTGCGCTGGGGGAGGGAAGTAACTTGAATCTACGGCGCCGCCTGTGGTCGGCGAGTACCTGTACGATGGGCTGCTGCCGTAAGAGCTGGGACTGAATGCGGGCAGAGATGTGCGGACGGACGAAAAGTTAAAGTACGGCGAGCTCGGTGCTGAACCCGTGGACGATGGGGGACGAGCTTGGTGCGTCGTCAAGTCTCGTACGGGTCCTGTCGTTGGCGCAGACATTGTCTGTGATGCGTGGATTGGGGTCGGCGGGCCGAGCTGTTTGGTCTGGAGAGAAGGACCAGATGGCCTTAGTGGTGATCGCACGACCAGAGTTACAAAGTACAACGACGTCTTTGCCAGTCGGATCTGGACCTGGAGAGATTGGGGCTGGCCACTTGCTGTCCGGAAACTCAAATACATCGGCCTGTCTGCAGAGCCTTGACTGACGTGATCGACATCACGGTCCACCAGAGACTCCATAACTGGACGCCACGGATCCTGGCCGACTGGGGTGATAGGAGCCATGTATGTCGGTTCGCGTTGATCCCGCTCTTCTTGCAGCTCATTGCGGAGACGCTGCAAGCTTTCGTTTTGCCGTGTTTCGAGAAGCTCCCCAAGATGCTTACCGCGCAGGTCCCCCAGGAAGTTTACTAGCTCTTGGAACGCTTCATTCGACTTTTGTATGACCAAGTCCAGATTGAGGAAGGCCACTGGCAGAGCTTGGTACGCTAGATTCGGTCCCGCAGCATACGGCGAAGCAGCAACCGGCAGGCCCCCATTGGACACCGGAGTGTGTTGCGAGACGTTCGGAACGTGCTCTTCCCCTGATCTTCCAGAAAACTGAGGTGGGTCTAGCGCTCGTTGCGGATGTAGTCCTGAGTACGGTGTGAAATACGGTTCTGGCCCTGATGCAGACACGGCGCCCAAGATCTGGTTCGGCGGTCTTCCCTCTTCCGGTCTCGAAAAGTCTCTATCGTCTCGAAGGCGTGGTCTTCCTCTCTTCTTGTGCTGTACATCTTTGCATGTATCCTGCCAGTGGCGTTAGTCTGTTTCATGCCTACATGGCGTGTTTCGGAGCATGCTCTTCGAGTGTATCGGACTCACCTGTTTTCCAGAAGCAACGCATCGGCCGCACGGGCGTTGCACGTCGCAGCTGAGATGTGCTTTCTTGCAATTGACGCACGCAGACGCCACATGGGCCTTTGTTCGTCTTGCTGGCTTGGTGGCTCTCAGGGGCGGTGGTGGAATTATCGTCGCTTGCTGCGCCATTGGCCCTGCATGGTGGCCTCCGCCGTAGGATTGGACACCGGAATATGAGTAGGAGGACCCATAGCTCTGCGGGACGTGTGCGTTGCCGTATTGCGAGTGCTGGACACCTCGTCCATGCGCATAGTGCAGCGATTGTCCTCTTGGTTGCAGCTCGTTGGGGTAGACCTGCCGTTGTTGGGAGACACCCTGAGCTGGCAGTCCTGATCGAGGATCAAACAGAGTGGATGAAGGTGGTGGTAGGGGCAGATTTGCTTCGGTTCTCTGAGCTGCGCTTGCTGGTCCATGGTACGAATAACGTGAGGGATCCGATGTCTGTGCTGATCGACGACTCGGTGAATGAGGTTCTGACATGGGAGGAGATGGATAGCTCTGCTGTTCAGGCCTGCCAGGACTGAATTTCGTACGAAGCTTCGCCAGACTGTCCTCGGGCTCTGAGTGTTGCCCGAGCGGCGTGGGTAGGAACGAGGTCGGGCGAGGAAGAACCAGACTCTGCATAGTTTGACCACCGCGTCAGCAGCGACAGCGTAATGTCTGATTGCACAGTGATATGTCCAAACAGACGCGCTGCTGGATGGTATGCGCTTTGGTGCAACAAGCAGGAGAAGCCACTGAGTAAGAATGTTAGACCCGTATGTGAACGTAGTGGACAGCCACTAGTGGTGAGCTAACGGGGCAGCGATGAAGTAGCCGAATGATGACGAGGAAGAGTTCGGCATTCAGATCCTAGTCAAGGATACAATAGGACAAACACTGTTACCAATATTTGCGCTTTGCGCCGAACAGGAAGAAGAGAAGGAAACGGACCGGAGCAGGATATGATGCTGGGTGGGGCGCGCTGAGAAAAAGGAGTTTGTCCAATACCTTTTTTGATATTGCTCACTGTAGCACGATTGTCTTGCTCACAAGTCCTCCGGTCAGCGAATGTCGAAGAACGGATCAGGCCGGCCAAGGTTGACGGGGAGGCCACGGCTAGAGCTACAAGTAATAAGGCGAGGGCGGCGGCGGGTGTGGTGATGGAGTTCAGTGTGGTAGGACCAATGAGCAGCACACGACGCAAAAGGGCAAAGCAGAAAATTGCCCAGTCGGCGGAGAAACCCTCGTAATAACCAGAAATCGGCTATGGAGATTCTGCTCTCAGATCTTTACTGAACCCATGTACACGAGCGCAGATGACGGACCACATCCATGCGACGGGGGCCACGATGAGTTCCGGGCTACGGGAGCAGGGAATGCATGCGCTTCGGGGACGAAGACATGCTGGTCTCGTTCGGCTGATGGTTCTTCGACATATGCTAGGTCGCACTCCCAGACGGTCGATGCACCCGCGGAAAAGTACGCACGGCTACCAGGGCGTGGAGTGTGCATGGACACAGCGGGTTGGCGCTGCTTGGGGGCCCTGTCACGCCGGCTTGCCCCCTGCTTTCCGAACCGTCTTTCGACCAGGGCTTGCTAGCGATGGCTTGGGCTTCTGCGTGCGCTATTGCACCACTGTTTTGCAGCCGCCTATGCAAACATAGCGGTCCGAGTCGAGCCACAGCATAAGCCGCCAGCCCTCGAATGCCAGCGGCTGTGAGCGGCTGCGCTGATGTCCCGCGACCGTTGTTTGAGCCTACAGAGGGTGAACGCATGAAGCTCAGCCAGACAGCGGTCAGTCAGACACTGACATTGTTCTCTGTTTGACGGATCGTCCAACATCCAGGCGTTTGCACCAGCAGCGATGTGGTCAATACTGCGACTTGTGGCTGCCACTGACAGGCCCGCAACCTTGGTCCACTATGGCCACGCTTGTGTCTGTCAGTCAAGTGTCCGGGCAGAACAGGCCAACCAACGTCTCCATCACTGCGCAGCACCGACCGCCCATCACAACTGAGGCTCTGTTATCGACCTCTCTGATCCGCTGCTGAGAAGCCTCTTTCAGATTTTCGATGGAGCGATTCCAGCGGCACTGCTCTCCCGACGACATACCCGCCATCCGCAAACTTTAACTCCTGTTGCAATGTACAATGAGTGCAGTTGCTACGCTGATCGACGCCGCCTTGCGAATGTAGCCTGTGATCGCGACGCCTTGTGCTCAGAAGTGCTAGCAGCGCTTGTTCGTAGTCACTCTAGGCTCGGATCTCATTAACTCCAGTCGCTTATAGAGTTCATAGACTAATAGAGCGAAATGTAAAGCTGCCGGAAGTATATGTGGCTATGGCCGCTTGCGTGCATTGCTTTGTCGCCTGCGCTTCGGGACGTGTGTACCCACGGAAGCTGAATCGCACGGCGCCAGAGCACTGAAGCGTCTAAAGCCATGCGGGAACAGGACCTGGCAGCTGCAGAACCGGCGGGTAGCGAAAAGATTGCCGCTAGCTGTAGGAGACAGGATGCCGTGCAGTTCCAGAAAACTCGCTCAAGCTTCATCTAGCTAGCATGATGCCGCACAGTGCTGGGGCATGCCCAGAACCTCGTGCAGGAAGGGTCAAACGACGGACTCGCTGCAGTTCAGTGGATCCTGCAATAGCTGCAAAAAGGCCTCACCTGGATGTGCTGTGTTCCAATCGCCCACGATCATGCACTAATGGTGGCGTCCAATCTTCAACGCAGAGGTAGTCATAGTACTGTCGTCGAAACAAGCCAAAGTTATAAGACGTCCAATACAGGTGTGGGGTGTGATGCATTGGGATAGCCAAACAAAATACTCCGGTGGGTGATATCGATCGAACCTGGCGCCGTCGACGATCGCCCGCGAAAGTGTCCGAGCATTACCACCAATTTGCTTAGAGATGCATTGGGCGTCGCATTGACGTTGCGGGGCCGAACACTGGGTCTTGCGGTGACACGCATATTGCACGCGCAATGCATGCGTGATTGAAAAAGCAAGCAGACCCTCGAAACTCAATCGACAGCCAACGCAGCTTGCAGTGAAGAAGGGTATCGAGGCGGAGTTGGGCGACGAGCTCGCTGTCTTCGGCAGTGGTAGAAGCTCTTAGTGTCCCAATAGCCAGCTATTTTGCTAGCCAAGGGTGCGCCGTCGCATGAGGAAAGTGCGACGAAGGATGACAGGCAGGCGCGACGATATGTGATGCTGTGCAAAATGAAGGGACACGATGCGTAAAGTCCACCATTCATGCCGGACCCATTACGGATGGGTGACTGAGAGCGGAATAGCGGCAGCCTGTCCCGACCGTCCGTGAAGATCGATACCACTGCTGGGGCCTGGGGCAGAGATAGATTGGGCAGGATAAGAATAGCTTCTTCCACAATTGACAGTTGTAAAGCGTTCGTATACGCTCCGTCATGAGCAATTTGGAATGTGTCTACTGGCCCTCAATACAACACGATCAGCTACTGTTGCACTTTGTCACGCACGTTGTGGATTGCATGCCCGGCTGGCGTAACACAACTGTCGTCTCGGCGGCAAGTAGCGAGATTTGCAAACGCAGGGAGCCAGATCCAGTCATGCGGGAGCGTTTCTTCTTCACACACGGTGCGGGTCTAGCACTCCGAGGTCCAGCGCCGACTGAACTTGTTTAAGGAACATTCGAGCGAGCTGTATGCGCTCTTGAGCCACGATATCGTATTCGGGCATGTGAGAGAGGACCCCGGTGCGCGGAAAATATACATATAGATCCAACAACTAACGCCCCGGCCTTGCTTGACCAGGCAATTAGCCGAGCTGCGATGCGTTCAAAATTGGCATCAAGAGGCGTCGACGACAACAGACGGTGGTATACCACCTGTAGATTACCTTCATCTCTCGTTACGGTTCGTGCAAGCTCCCAGTTTTTCAGACATTGAGGGTCGGTACACTGTACTATGCTTTTGTGTTGTGCCACTCCGGAGCCGGCGTCGAGGGTCTTCCAATGTTACACCACCCACGCCTCTCATGTGCGAACCTGTGGGCGGCCACAGCGGCCCTGTATCGCGACTCGCGAGCAGCCTGCCTTCGTGATGTCAAGTCGCCGAGTCAGCTCGCAGGGGTGGGAACAGGGTCACGGATTCAGCCCGCGGGGATCTACGAACCGCGTGCCTGGGCTTCTGGACACGTTGTTGTGCCAAAAGAAGGCGGCGAGCAGGGGCTACGATGCTCAGAAATCCTGGTCATCTCATTTCTGCTGGGATGGTTGCATGCGAGCCTGTCCCGGGCCCATTCTCGATTTGCGAGTGGGTGCGGGCCGAACAGGCTGGCGGCCCAAGGTTGGAGTCCTCGCAGAGTGCGTGTGTGTGTGCGTACAGTAGATGCGCACTCCATGCCCACATATCATATGGCTGACTGCTGCCGCGTGCATCTGAGAGGGTTGCACGACAGCCATGCGGCTCACACTGGGCTCAGGCTGCCGGCAGGATCTCGTAGTAGAACGTCACACGCGAACCTTGTCGAGATGCGCTTGATGGAGCGACCTGGGTTCATGGATCAGGCCCACAACCCATGACGGAGCGAAAAATTTCCGTCTCCAAGGTGGTCAGCCATTTACCGAGATGCGATGCTCGGCTGCGCGTCGCCGCCGTGGAAAGATATCCCGCGCCGTTGAGCGCCTGCGAGGCCGGTGATCTTCATTGGAGTGCGACCATAGGTCTCGCATGTCGTAGAGAAATTGCGATCAAGGAGCGGCTTATTGGCGTTATCAAAAAGCCGTTGCAACTATTGGTGACCTGCAATACGTGACACGGCAGCTCACCACGCGTTGGCTGCAATGTGGTAAGATGGAGCGGCACGCCTGTAACCCTCGGGAAGTTTCCCAAGGCCAGGTCGCACGGAATATTGCTGTGGCGTCTTCGAGAAGGTCGGCGTCGTGTGTGTCTCGGGTAAGCGTACATGTGAAGGAGCACGAAGGATGACAGTATTGGTGTCTTGCTGTGGCTGCCACTAGGCAGGGGCTCGCTCGATATACGCTGACCACGCCAATTCAGGTATCGCGGAACACTTGTCCGCCATCATAAATCTCCTTACAGGATGACGTGCCTGCACCATGCACGTCCAGAGCTGCCTCTAACCTAGCCCGGTATACGCTTTCAAGCCGTGTAAGATCTATCGCTCGGTCAATACGCGGTCGCCTGTCAGTGTCAACTCTATCGCTCGTCGACAGCAGACGCGAGAACTCTATTTCAGGACTCAGCTGGCCCAGCACGCTGCGAGTTGCCCGTACCTGCAGCCTGTCAATCTTTATTTCAACTAGCTAATTGTGCCCCTAAAACTTGTTTGTCAATAGTTCAAAAAGAGTTGTCGCCCTCGCTGTTGTCCTCCAACATGTATTGAACTTTGATTTGCATCGAGTGCAGCCCAATATTGATTCAATACTGCGCGTCCATAACAGTGGAGGGTTTGTTTATTGCCGGTTTCCACCAACCCCCTTCTTCAACAAAGTTTGGCGCTTCAGCAGCCATGTGGCACAGCAATGAGTGGTGACATCTGTGTTTGCATCTAAGCGGCAAGGCGAATACCAATCTGGCCTGACGTGCCCCGCTAGTTTTAGCTGCGCCGCATAGTTTGTTCGTTTGTCAAGAATGACAATTTTCACGGTTTTGGAAACTCGACCCTAAACATTGCAAGTCGGAAAGGTTACACGACACAGGCACAGAACAGTGTATTGGCTCTTCTTGGGTTCAGGTCGGGTATCGATTGATGCACTTAAAACTTTCGCTTCTTGGACGGCCTGGCGTTCTTCTCCTTGCGCTTCTCCTGCACCCTGCGTTCCTTCCGCACCGTATCCACATCTTTGAGCTCGTTCTTGGCGCCCCCATCCTTGAAATGGCCGATGCGCTTCTCCTTGGCTTCCTGCACCCTCTGCTTCTGCACGTGATAGTCGTCGCGGTACCGGTCAGCCTGCTTGGGCGCCTTCTCCGCCTTGTGCTTGTAGCGTGGCCCACCACTATTGAACTGCGTGGAGCGATTCGGCGCCTCCATCTCGCCAACACGCTGCATCTTGACCTTGTTGGCTTTTCGCCAATCATCGAAGCGGCCACTTCGGAAACTGGCAGCGATTTTCTGTCCGCTCTCGCCTCGTATCATTTTGGCACCCTTGGAGCCATCCTCGTCGTTGGCGCGAGAGACGTACTTCTTGGATTTCTTATCCCATCGCATACGAGGCTTACTGGCGTCGGCAAAGCCTTGAATCTCATCGTTGACTAGCGACATCTCTGCCGATCTTGCCGCCGATACGAAGTTTGAGTTACCAGCATCTCCACCTTGTACTCCATATGCCTTCTCTTCTGCAAAGTTCTCTTTGGGCAAGTACGACATGAAGAACTCGTCTGAGCGCCAAACATCCTTTCCAGACTTCTTCGACTCGGGTTGTGACACGGTCACCTCGAGCTCGTCGGATTCTGATTCGTAGTCGCCAACTGCAGCTTGTTGATCATCTTCCGAATCTAGTTCATCATCGGGTAATGCATCTGCAGTTGGTCGGGTGAGGCCAGATGACTCATCATTCGCTTTGTTGAATGCTTGCTTCGTCTTTTGTCGTTCAACAGCAACCCGTCTTTTGCGCATGATCTCAGCAGCCTCGCTGTTGGTGCCACGCTTGCCAATCTCAAAGACAGTCTCAGCAGGTCTGAATCCTTGAATTCTCTCCAGCATATCCTCTTTTGCCCGCAAAGCATCATGCATCTCATCGTTGAACAGCATATGTGTCTCAGCAAACTTGGAATCCGAAGCCAAATCTTTGGCGCGATGGACGCTCTGATTACTGGCTTGATTTCGTGTCCGCTGGTATTGGCGCTCGCCTTTCTCCGCTACGTTCAGCAGATTTACTAAATCTTCGTCGTCTGTGAGCTGTTTGTTTACTAATTCGACAGATGGCTCCAATTGGTACGGGGCCAGGCTGCCAACCACAAAGTCTTCTGCGTAGTTGGGCTCGGTGCTCGACCTACCAACCACTAGGGGTTTGCCAAGGAACATTTGTAAGTCGATGAGATATGGCAGATCTACATGTCTGCACAGGCTGTATGCCCAACCCTTCCGCCCAGCGCGGGCCGTCCTCCCCACTCGATGAACAAAGATTTTTGGTTGAGAAGGGAAGTCGTAATTGATGACGTGGTTTATGTGTGGCATGTCGATATCCACGGGCAGCAACATCGGTGACCACGAGGATACGCGTCAGGCCCGCACGAAAGTCTTTGACTTGTTCCTGGCGCGCAGTCTGATCGAGATTTCCATATACTGTAGCAGTCAGCGATTGAAGGCATGGGCTTTATGCAGCGAGCTTACCGTAAGAGACCGGGTAGCCTGCTGCCTTGAGAAGAGTGCTGAGGTACTCCACTCGATGCTTGGTGGCTGCGAAGATGATTGTAGACTCTTCAACTGGCGCATCCTTGGGGTTTCCACTACCACGCTTGCGCTTCTTGCCTTTGCTCAGATTGTCGGCCTCTTCTTTGGCCTGTTTCCACACCTCGGTCTGTCCAACTGGCATCTTGATGACATTCTCTAAAAGGTGGATCAGTGCTCCATCACGGTCGCCCGACTTGATGGTAAAATAGGCACTCTTGAGATCTGGGGAAATCTTGCTTTCAGCGTCCAGACGGATGAGCTTCGGCTCCTGTAGACCAGCACGCGCAAATTCGACAAGTGATTTTGGAAGGGTTGCACTGAACAACAGCGTTTGCCTTGACGTCGGCAAAGCGTAGAGAATTTCTGCAAGCTGTGCCGCAAATCCCATCTCGAAAAGACGATCAGCCTCGTCAAATACGATGTATTGCACCGAGGACAAGTCGAGGCCCATTTCGACCTTCAAGTGAAGGAAGCGGCCGGGTGTTGCGATGATGATGTCCGGATTCGTAGTCATAGAGTTGAATTCTGCGCGTCGGTGAGCCTTTCGCCCTACCACCTGAATGGGCATACATACGTTCTTCTAGACTGTCACCACCGACCAAAAGGATGGTCCTGAGATCTGTGCCTCGACCGAACTCCTTGACGACTTTCAAGGTCTGCAGAGCAAGTTCGCGAGACGGCGACATGATGACACCACGCGCGCCAACCTTGGCCGAGTGCGTTTTGAGCCTTTCGATCATGGGAATGACGAATGCGGCCGTCTTGCCAGATCCTGTTCTCGCCATACCAACCACGTCGTCGCCTTGCAAGATGAGCGGTACTGCTTTTCGCTGGATAGGCGTCGGTATCTTAAAGCCTTTTTGTGCAATGGCCTTGAGCAGCGCTACATTCAGGCCCATGGCTTGGAAGCCTCCGCCCTTCTTGCCAGATTTTCCTGGTGCGTTTGCGTTCTTGCGGTTCGCAGCTGCCTGTTTTGCAGCGATAAACGCCTCGTCGTCTGACCCATCGTCGCTGCCAAATTCCAAGTCTATTCCGAGATCTGCTGTCACTCGCATCGGTTGCGCCGCCTCATCGCCGCCAGCCAGTGCGTCGAAGATGTCAAATTCGTTCTCGGACAGCGCTGGGGAGCTCGCGCGAGGAGCCATGTCGGTCGGTGGGTGGGAAGATTCGGACGCAGCGTGCGTGTCTTGGCCGGGCGTGACGTCTGCGAGCATCCTCTGCCGCGGTGAAGAGTTCGAGAAATTATTATGGGTCCGAGCGCTAGGTCCAGGTGGGCTTAATGGGCATCCTGTTCACGTGCCCCGCGATTTCGCAGGCGCGTCGACGCGTTTTGCCCTCACCAAACACCCGGGGCACACATCGTCACATCTCACAACAACGCAACAACACAACAACACAACAGCATGAGTATGCACTCCTGATGTGCCTCTTCATTGATACATACATGCTGATTTGGCTTAGACTACAACGGGTACGAGACCTCATACACGTCGTATGGTGCAGGCGGCGGCGCCGGTGGGGGAGGCTTCATTCCCGGAGATGGCAGCCAGCAAAGCCCAGGAGGCAGGCGCGAACACACCCAGGATTCGCTGCGTCCCGTGACTATCAAACAGTTGCTGGATGCTCAGCTCGAGGCTGGCAGCAACGACACGTTCAAGATTGACGGTTCACCGGTTTCACAAGTACGCCATTCTACAGCCTACCACGACGCATGCTAATTGCAAATGTAGCTTACCTTCGTCGGTCAAATACGGAACATCTCAACACAAACAACGAACACCACCTACAGGCTGGACGACGGAACCGGCAGCATTGAAGTCAAGCAATGGGTTGACTCAGACACGGTTGACCAGACCAACCCTACAAAGGCGAAGCTCGTCGAGGGCGCATATTGTAGAGCATGGGGCAAGCTGAAGAGCTTTAACGATCGGAGATCTGTCGGTGCGCAAATCATTCGGCCGGTCGAGGACATGAACGAAGTCTCTTACCATCTGCTTGAAGCCACATCAGTACATCTGTTCTTCACCCGAGGACCTCCTGGTGGTGCAAACACGGGCACTGGTGCTGCTGCCGTCACCAACGGAGGTGGACAACAGGGGACTGGAGGCGGTGATTATGGTGGCTATGACCTGCGCACTCTGACTCCGGCTGCGAGGAAGGTGTTCAACTACCTGAGATCAACGGAGCAGTCGAACGAGGGCATTCACCAACATGCTATTTCGGCACAACTCGGCATGGACACGGCAGATGTAGCCAGGGCTGGAGACGACTTGTTGGCTGGTGGTCTCATCTACACCACCGTGGACGATCAGACCTGGGCTGTCCTCGAGGCAGAATAAGGACTTGAGATGCGGCACGGAACGAGTTGAAGGACACACGATTGATGGATATGCAGAGTGCGACATCGACACAGGGCGAACTCGTGGGGTGATCTTTCAGATGAAGTAACGATGACAATGCCTATCGTCTCTGCGCATTAGTAGAAAGAAAAAGCACACAAGCTGCCACAATCGACGTCGACACTACTGTGAATACAACCTGCGTCTTCCACCCCGTCTGTACCATAGCTTCTCTCTTGCTGTATTTTGTGACCGTTTGGATATAGTTTGCCAGCCCAGACGCCAGGCATAGTAGCGATAGGACCCAGAACACAATCCCGAGCGGCAGTGCAATGCGTTTCTCTTCAAGGTGTTAGCAGTGCTAAGTAGAATATGGTCAAGTGGATCTATACCTAAGCTCGACGGTTTGGACTTGAGATGAAAAGACAAGACAATCGCGACGGAAACAATAGCCATATACACGCTCAACTTCAGCCATGAGAGAAAAGCTACGACGCCGTCAGCTCGCTACCTTGAAACTAATGCTCCATTGTCGACGTACTCCGCTCGTTCGCAGCATGATCTCGCGCATCGGACGACACGTTATCAAACAAGAGCACTCCAAGAAATGGACGTTCTCGAAAGACTTCGCGATCGTACTCGTTGTGTCTAGCATCACGTTAGTGCGACTGGACAGTGTGGAGTGATTTATAGCCATACTGCTTCACGAGAATCGGCTTCCCGCCAAAGAGACTGTAGAACGGCCGATACGGCTGCTCAAGAATTGCTTCATCGGATTCACCAACGTGGCTCGGGTCGCGGAAATCCATCCTACGTATTTTCCCTCGGCCTGGGAATCGTGTAGAGGACTTGCGGAGTGATGCGGAGGAAAATCCGCACAGACCAATTCACTAGCCTGGTGAGGTCATTGCCCGATTGAGACGTCTTCCACCACCATTGCCCGCCAACTCTTCCAACCCAAAACCTCATTGATCCCAGCAACCATGGAAAAATCTCACAGAATCCTCGTCCTGTTCGGCGGCTCAAAGTCAGACTCCAACCTCTCCTACCTCTTCCCCATGTCCTAACCATCTTATAGAGGCTGGAACGCATCAGATTGGACAGCGTCCGACGACCGCGTGCGCGGCGGCGCATCCCAGTCATATCTGGACTGTTCGTCTGCTGTTGCGCGATTCCATGGAAACTTGGACATCAAGACGCTCGGTGGCGCAGGATTCGCTTCCCAGCGCACTACGCTGGACGACAAGCCGTGGGACTTGTCGTCGTACTCGGGTGTGCATCTCGATTTGGGCAAGGCGGATGGGAAGAAGTATACGTTTGTGATTAAGGATGAGATTCTGCCGTTGATGGAGGATGGGCGGGAGCAGAGTACGATTAGTTGGGAGTGAGTAATTTCTTTTTGTTTTGAACTGTATGGTTTGGCTTGGGGGTATGTGCTGATGTATTGATTCACAGGTATGACTTCACAGAAGCGGGAGCGGAGGGATTGTACATCCCGTGGAGTTCGCTCAAGCCAACGTATCGTGGCAAAGAGAAGAAAGATGCGGGAAAACTGGACTTGAAGAATGTCAGGAGGTTTAGTATCATGAGCAGAAGGTATGCTTGTCCTGTTCATACTTTTGCCGCAGCATGTTTAGCTAACATTGCGACACTATAGCTTCTTTGGCGGTCAAGAAGGCGACTTCTCGCTCGAAATCAAGGCAGTCAAAGCTGTTCGACAGTCCTCAGATCTTGAGGGCGGTATCCAGAATGTAAGACTCAGTAACAAGCTTTGAGTACGCGGACAATTGACGCCAGTATGCAGAGCAAGGAAGCTTGGTCTTGGAAAAACTCGAACCTCGTGGGTCTTGGAATTATTTTGTCTACTACGTGGGTTGTCAGCTTTGCCTTTTGCTGGTGGAAAGGGATTGACACAAGCCATATGACTTTGTCGCGTTGGTGGAGAGTTACAGGCAGGAAAGGATTCGGGGTATGATAACGTGCGCTTCATGAAGATAGCGACGCGCAGTTGTTACGTGATAGGGCATGTAGAGCTGTTGCTCTGAGGTAATAAAGCTACCAGAGCACAGTCTTCTGTGTTCCAACTCTGGAGTTCATATGACCAAAGTGCGTTCGCGAAAATCGATAGTAATTATGTTGTAAAAGCGAAGTCTTGAAAGTTCGAGGTAGATTCCGACATGGCACTGCCGCTGGACAGTCCTGCAACTTGCAAGGAGAAACACTGTAAGGATTACCTTCGAGAACTCCTCCTTCTACGATACAGCAACGCAAAAGTCACGTATGACGGCTGGCAATCGTGATGCACATGGAAGATGATTATGTATAAATTATGATTACTAATACCCTTGTGCTTCTATCAAGTGATGAGTACCTAATACATTATTCGTTACAGTTCGTTTTATAGCTCATTCGCTTCCTCTGCATCTCTCCTCCGAGAAACACTCTCTCTATTGAATTCCTCGTCTCGCCATCCCAACTCTGCAGCGCCTCTGGCTGCTAACGAACCAACATCCTCCTTCTTAACCGTTTGTAGCATCAGCTCAACATCGAAGTCGAACTTTTCCCAAGTCGCGGCTTTTACGACTTCTTTGAACTCCTCATCTGCGCCGTGTTCGCCTAACAGAACAATCCGGTTCGGTGGTAGGGACATCGGTGCGAGGACGTTAAGGATCATCTCGTGAATTCGCGCCCAGTACTTTGCTCTCGGGATTTCGTAGACTGGCAGATCCCACCATCCCAGCGTTGTGTCCGATCCATAGACGTATGTTCTTTGTTCTTGGAATGCGCTCTTCAATGTCATCGCTCCGATACTGAACGAAGAGTTATCGAAGTTAAAGTAGAGGACTGATTGGTCATTTGCTGGAGACTGGCAGTCTGAGCGAGACGACTGACTTTCGCACAGGCCGTGTCCAAGGCCCGCGTACGCTGCATTCGCATCTTGGTATATAATGGTGCCGGCGTGACTTGTACGGAGTCGTGAAGATGTGAGGCCAGCATAGGACAGAGCTTCCCGGACATCTTCTTTCTGGGAATGTGAGAGTCGTGGAAAAGCTGGTGCAATGCTTGTAACTGGTGCAAGTATTTCTGCCTGAAGATCTGAGCGCACTCTGCTCATGAAATCAGATAGTATGGCTGCATCGCGACTTGCTGGAAGGCCAAGCATTCGGCGTGAACTGCGTTGCAGAGAGCGCATGGTACAACGATAGCGCCGCGAAACCTCCTTAGGAACACTTGAATGGCGAGATTGAACATGACTTGACACATTGTTAGCCAAGTCCATGTTCGCACCACCGAGTGCGTACCAGTCTTGATTCTTGAGATCATGCTGCCCTTGTGACCACCGCGATAGAAGATCGATGTAATCCGCATCAGCCGCGACCTTGACCAAAGTCCGCGTAGTTCCATTTTTATAACGCGCCGCAGCAACCGCGTAAGAAGTTGTGAAATGGACTCCAATTGCCAGTGCGGACTCCTCTTGCGCAATGTGTTTCACGACATCCTCCGCGACGTGCCCAGGAATCGGAATCTGTTGCGTCGTCCCAATCACTCTCGCGCTAACCAAGGGCACGACCAAGAAATAGATGAGTTGCATTGTGGGGGAGATGTATTACGATAAAGAAGAAGAAGTGGGTGAAAGGAGTGACTCGGCCAGGAATGGCTGCCACCCTCAGCCCTGTGGTCACGACCACCATGGTTATAAAGACTATTGGAAAGAAAGCCCGCTCGTATCCATGGATTGCACGCGGATGCTACGGGCCCAGATGCATGGTTCCTGGGCCGAAACAGTACAAGGTCTAACCCCTTTGGTAGGCGCCATAGGGTAAGACGGCATGAATGAGGTGACACCTGAATGCAGTCTGTCTGTCGTTCTCGGGGCCTGGTTGACATGGTCAGAATGACACATATCCGTCGGACACTGAGCATAATCGAATTAGCCTAGACTTCGCGACATCAAGAGTCTGCCTGATGAGTGTGCTGATCTTCGTGAGGTGCAGCCAGGTACGGGCACATCCCCCGAATTCACGAGAGCCCGTGCGCGGCTATTTTTGGCTGGCCGCATTTGGACGAGGGGGTCTCCTTGCGAAAACACCATGAAACCTCTCGTTGCAGCGATGCGATGCCTCAGGTATGTGAAGGCGGACAGACCGCATGCATTTTGCAGCTCACCTTAATCTTCTTAACGATATGACCTGGCGGTGCTCGCGTCCGTGGCGGTGCAACACAATTCATGACAATAATAGCTCGTGATAGCCTGTCGTGTTTGTGCCCCTGATTCACAGAGGACGTGTTTGTGTACTTTGTACACAAAGTTTGATATCAGACATTTCTTCCTTGCCGGTAAGGCGACCCCGATACGTGAGCGCCAAGCGCTTACGGCATCGATCTATGCCACCTGCACGTCCAGGCCTATCGTCTAGATCTGCGGCAATATGTTCGATGCGCAGTCACGAGATCTCATCAATCTGTATCCGACAGAGGATACGTTTGTCCAGACGCAGAAGGTTGCCTTGGCTGACAGCAGCCCTACCACTCAGAGTTGCATTCCCGAAGCCTAGCTGCAGGCACAACGCGATGAATAAGCATCAACATATATTCGGCATTGTCCATGCACGGTAAAATTTGGTGTTTTCCGCTGGAAACATGGTCAGGATAGCCGTATGATGTCAAGGAATGGCGTAGGGAGGGTGTCATGCTTTGAAATGCAAATGCGAGTGAGGGGCATCGGAGCCCTAATAAAGCCTCAACAGCTCCCTGGGCTAGCGTTCCAACGACTTCATCTACGCTTCGGCTAACGATATCATACAACCACACCAGGTTGAGTCTAATACAATCATTAAACACAACATGGCAACGCCTGAACCATACACGATTTCCGTGCCTGACTCCTCGATTGAGAAGCTCAAAAGGAAACTATCCGATACCGATTATCCAGATGAGCTTGATACCGCAGATCAATGGCCTTACGGCTCGCCGCTGTCTGACGTCAAGCGACTAGCAAACCATTGGGAAAATAGATTCGATTGGCGCAAAGTAGAATCGAAGCTCAATGAGCTGCCTAACTTCCGGAAACCAGTCAAGGTCGAAGGCTTTGGAAATATCGACATACACTTTGTTCACAAGAGGAGCTCAAAGCCAAATGCCATACCTCTACTCTTTTGCCACGGGTGGCCTGGTTCATTCATAGAAGTCACCAAAATTCTCCCACTCCTCGAAGCAGGCGAAAAAGAGGGCAAGCCTGCGTTCAACGTCGTAGCACCTTCACTCCCCAACTTCGGCTTCAGCCAGAAAATCCTCAAGCCCGGTTTCGCCCTCTCGCAGTACGCAGAAACATGTCACCGCCTGATGCAAGATCTAGGCTATGACAAGTATGTAACGCAAGGCGGCGATTGGGGATTCTACATCACACGCATCATGGGTGTCCTATATCCGGACTACGTCCTTGCATCGCACATTAACATGGTACGCGCACTCGCCCCGTCATTTACTTCCCACCCGGCCATCGCACTCCAACACGCCATTACGCCTTACACCGAAGCCGAGCAGAAAGGCATGCAGCGCAGCGAATGGTTCACCACGCAAGGCCAAGCATACCGCCAACTCCAGGCCACAAAGCCCCAGACTCTGTCCTACGCATTCGCCGACAGCCCCGTCGCCCTGCTCGCATGGATCTACGAGAAATTGGTCGATTGGACTGACGGATATGAGTGGACTGAGGACGAGATTCTCACGTGGATTAGTATTTATTGGTTTAGTACTGCGGGACCGAATGCGCATATTCGCATATACTATGAGGCAAGTCACAACCCGACAGATGTGGTTCCGAGCCGCGAGAGGGCGAGTGAGTGGGTTGGAAAGGTTAAGTTGGGCTTGAGTCATTTCCCTAGGGAGATCACGGTCGTGCCGAGGATTTGGGGCAAGACGCTGGGTAAGTTTATATACGTTATCTTGGAGTAAGGATTGTGCTAATTTACATTTTTAGGTCCGGTCGTGCATGAGAGTGTGAATGATAAGGGGGGGCATTTCGCAGCGTACGAGCGTCCGGACGTTATCACTCATGATTTGCAGAAGATGTTTGGGAAGAGTGGTCCATGTTATGAGATTGTGCCCGGGAAATCCGGGTACTGAGGTGCTTGCTCGCATTGTGAAAATGTACGCGTCCGGAAGTGTCAAGACGAAAGTGGTAGATGAGGGAGAGGTTGTTCTTGATGTGCCCTACTTGCCATATCTTCACGTTACTCACGCGATGGGCTTCCCGAACTGGCTTGTATTTCTACACTTTCCTGTTCAACAGTAGTGATGCTAATACACGTTTATTCCAAAACTCTTTCTTGCATGCTTTTTCTGATCACTGCTATCCCAAACGCGCGACCCCAACCTACCCATTTCTAGGATTGGAAAGGCTCACCCCAGCGATCTCACCAAGTCTCGTGTGTATGAATTTCACGAGTGTTTTTGGTCGAGAGATCGCATAATCAGGAGATTGGTGATTGCTTCGCAATACACTCACGTATGATCACTGTCACTATTTCGTCGAAGTATCGAACCAGAAACCAGCGCATGCCCAACTCGCGCCATTTTCTACTCAAGCTACATATTTCTGTATTCATGTATATACGCTAGCACAATTCATTCGACATCGTCCCAGTACCAATTTGATCAAATAGGATGAAGAAACAGTATGGACAATGTCAGATCGAATGAAGAGTATAAGCTTTCCCAAAGTGCGCGCGCAAGGTCTGACTTATTAACTCCGTAATAATCTCTGATCGTGAAAATAGGAGAGCTGGTGAAAACTGCGCTGCTTTGAGCCGTTTCGGAACGGTTCACGGTATCTGTTCAAGCCATAGAACCCAAACGGAGGGATTTCTGTCACGAATGACTTCGATCTTATAGTACAAAATTTTCGACCGGTGTACAGAGTTTTGATTTAGCGTCTTCTCAACTCATTCACACCATGCAAATGCACAGTTCCAAACCCCTTGCATTGATCACGCCGAGCTGTCACGTCCCATGAAAGAAAAACACCGCCATGGATTAACTTTCAGTACCTCAACCCAACCAGGATCGTTCGTCATCCATTCCAAAAGTCCAACCCAGATATTATCGAAGCAAAGTCTTGTCTGACTCGTAACCCACCACCCTTTACCACAACCGCGAAACAGCTAGTAAACACTCCTTCCTTCCATATCCCACACCCCTCTCCATCACATCACGATAGCTGGATAAGAAAGAGATCGTATACACCGCTCTTTACCTCCCCTGCCTTAAGGCGCTATGGGTACAGGCCCAGAAACGTCGCGGCCCCATATCCCCCCCACAATGAAAGCTTGTGTGGGAGCGTACCCGTCTCCGCAGCCCGCGTCGTTCTGTGCCCCGAGTCGTTTGATCGACTAGCGCGGGCGCTCCCTACTACAACTACCAGAGTGAGAATAGCACATGCAGAATTTTTCAAAAGCGTGCAAGACGACACTGAGCCTGCGACACGAGTTGAAGTGAGGCGGGAGTCGATAGATGATGTACACAATGCGCGTTTGACGCTTATGCAGAGCGTGCTGGAAAGAGGTGGTTAGTCAAGGAAATTACGAATGCCCCTCGCGAAGGATACGAGGGGACGGGGATGAAGGGGGCCGGGCTGGGCTGTGGGACGTTGTGAGTAGGGAATGCAGCTGGGATAGGCATAGGGTGTTGATTAGACGTGGTGGTTATGTGATTGCTTTTTGGAGTAATCTGGGAGTCAGAGAAATTAGGTATTAATTGCCGCGATTGATGTTGGAGACAGATGGGTTGGTGGTATACCACCAAATTCCTTGCTATGAGGCCTCAGACACAAACTTGCTTTTTCTCATCGGCATGATGTCGGCCATGTAAGCATGAACAAGGCCCAGGATGGAATCTAGTCTGTATTGTCATAGATTGATATATGCCGCAACTGTCAGCCGTTGACAGTAGATCTCAGGTAAAGCACACGTGTACTAGTAGGCGGGATCGTGCGGTCGAGACAGGAACAGACCTAGCCAGAATGAGTCTCGAAGGCACGGCAGTTGTCATGAAAGCTGAAACGTAGACGCGATGTACTATAGCAGATCTTTTATGATCCGCGCTAGCGTTGGGCGGCGCTGCATGTTCTAATCACTAAATACTGTTCCTGCATGTCATCGGACTCCACAAACGATGTAGGTATGGTTTCTCCTGGCCTGTGGGCATTCCATGGCTGGCGTTCGCTTATGGTGACCAGTTGAGTACTTGCTCCCGTGATCAGGGTTTGCAGTCTCCGGCGCCTATGGTACCAAGCACCTACAGAAAAGGTAAGAGTGCTCCACAGATATTGACGCAATCTGACAGCGGAGGGCTGCATTGACTCAGGCATGGGAAATAAAGTTTATGGGAAGTGGGACAAGGCAGGAATTTCGGTGACTTTTACCGTCTCAAATGTGTTTGCCGCACCGTTGCCAGAACCAGGTATGCCAGCGGAATCAGAAACTTGATCACTCGAAAACCCCGCATTAATGGGTAGCAAGACGATACGGGCGACAAGAATGTAGAGTGATCTGGACGTCGTGAAGACCGGTTGGAAGTGGAGCTGATTGCCCGGGTAAAGTGATTGTTTCGTAGATCACCGAGGGATTGAAACATTTGTAGCCGGGGTCGTGCAGTGCTAAGGTCCGACGCCCATGGCCCGTCTACGATGTTGTAGACTACAGCGCTCGCCTGTCTGCGAAAACGAAACACCTGCCAGTAGGTTATCTGGGAATATCACTACTCATAACTTACTTATCGGCCCTTCAAGCAGTTCCTACGAGTAAACTTTGCATCTCAAGTCTATCGTTCTCTGAAAAGCACTTCTCTTTGGTAGTGCGGTCCGAGTGAGTCACTAGCATCTATCACCTGCGAATGGCGGAGCTGATCTCGCAATGAGTGGCGGTGGGAGTACAGATGATGTACAGGTGTCCCACCTCGCCTAATACATGTTCGTCGACGATGACCGTTGTGCTAGCCTTTCAAGGGCACAGCCAACATCGAACCTGTTACAAGAACATGTCCGCAACGAGGTACGTACCCCACTCTCCTGCGTGTTGCTCCGGAGATAGCGGTATGCGGTGTCGTAGCCGGGCATCGTGAGGACTACAAGCACCTCAGTTATAGTCACTCGTGCGCGGTAAGCTCAAATCTCGGAGGCATTGAAATGGTGGCCATACGGGAGGTTGACTTGTTGTGCAGACACATCCGCGTGCAGTGGAGTGGCTGGTGATGTTTCGACCCCGGATCCCTGGACGGGAGCGGAAGTCACGACGCACGTGGCATGCAGCCTCGAGCCTCGGCCTGTGACCCACTTTGCAAGCAAACCATTTTTCTTTGGGAATTCCTCGTAGGCTCAGCTTTTACAATAATTTCGGCAGCGTCGAGGTGGAACATACGGAAGTCTATCGCGTCTGAAGGATTAGAGTTTGCGGCTAATGCGGGTCCGCTGCCAAGATCGCATGGGCCGAAGGCTGTCTTATTACACCGTATTGCACCGTTCTGAACAGGTGGAGGAACAGGGAATGAACTTTGAATTCACCATGAGCGCGATGGGATGATGTAAACGTGATATAGAGGTGGGGGAGATAGAATGCAAGCCACGGTAGACCACTTGTGCTGGTCTTGATTTGTTGTGATATTGATGCATGCGGTAATAGTCTCAGCATCGCCAGGCAGGTTGTCCGACTTTCTCGAACATGCCTTTGCGGTTTCTGTGGGATGGCGCGCTGCAAGTGGCTTTTCTAATGCGAACTCCAGGGTTCATGCAGTGGTCGACCAGGTCATGCTCGGCGGCAGAACGGACGGAATGCGGTTGCTTCGAGGATGCGCCTGTGGGCGCAGAAGGCTGCAAGCCTCGTCACTGAGGTCGAGAAAACTTGGCTTCCGCTGCAGAAGGAGCGTGATTGACAATGCGAAACACGCTACGTAGCTGTTTCGGGGGCGAGGCGAGCGCATACGACTCGAAGCACAGCCAACGATTCATGTCGGCCTGGACGACGCGGGATTGCTCAGCTTGCAGCGGAATGTGACAGGTGTCGAGAATGAAGCTAAGCAAAATGCGCGTTTGACATGTCGCTGCGAGTTGGATTGACACGCGATGCTTCCAACGACAATGTGACTTGGTGGAGCTTTCAGGCTGCTCGGAAGACAAGGCTTGCGTGATCGGGGGTCCTCGATGTGAGGCATACACAGGCTCGATCGGGCCTAGCGCAACGCGTGAGGAAGAAGGAGAGGCGATCCGCGGCTCACAGACATGCCATGGAGACTAAAGAGGGCGCGGGAGATTGCAATGTTAGCTCTGGCTCCTCAATAGGCAGGGGCGCACCGCAACCAGACAGTGGCTGGTCTATCAGCAAGTCGAGCACGGCAGAGAACGTGCGTGCGAGCAGCGGTGCGGTGCCCAGTGCCCGTGTGCAGCGAAGATGGCTCGGGGCACAGCATAAGCAAGTATCGAAGCCGAAGCCGAAGCCGATGCCCAAGAGGGATGTCGCCCTGCTGCAGTCACAGCGGGTATCTCTGCGCGTGCAGTAGCGCAGAGGTATACACGCCCTTGGGCGGTAGTGTGTGCATGTCCAGTTGTCATGGCCTTGGAGGTCGCGGCGAGAGAGGCCGCCAGGGTCCATAAGCTTTACTGTGGCCCCCCTGCGACTCCCCAGCCATGCACCAGCGGTCCGTGCGCCATCCTCCTGAGAGATATTCCCCACTAAGGGGCCGCCTGGCACTCACTCTGCCTGTCCGCCCGCCATTCCCTTCGCCGTGAAATATTTCTGCCATTCTTCATTAACCTTTACACACGCATAATCTGCCCTGCCCCAGGCTTATACTCGCGATCCGCGCGCGTCACACGCGTCCCAGTAATACCCGCTGCCACTGCCACTGCCACTGCCATTCGTAGCACCACATGCGGCCCGACACCCACCGCCAGCCAATCTCGACCATAGCGCCAGCGCAACTCTGATTCTCACTCCTGCCACGCAGGACCGCGATACCATTGCGCACAACACAACCGCGTAGACGGCCCTGCCGTTGCCATTGACGCCATGGCATCGCCTCCAGCATCGCCGCCGACGGGAGGCGGTATCCAGCGCCCAATGAGTGTCATGCTCCAACGCACCGGACGGTCCTCCAGCCGCCTCAGCATGTCCTCGAAGATGGGCGGAGGGAGCCGCGCCTCCGACGAGGACGGCTCCAAGACCGCAGTGAAGGTGGCCGTCCGCGTGCGACCCCCACTGAAACCTGGCGATCCGGGCTTCGAGCTCATCCCTCAGCGATTCCGCGCGCCCACATGTCACGTCACGTCGCCCTCAAGTCTTGCGGTTGACGGGTCTGGGGGAAGGAAGATGTTCGTCTTCGATCGCGTGTTTGGCGAGGACATTGACCAGGAAGGCGTTTTCGACTACGTTGTAGACAGCGTCAACTCGTTCGTCCAGGGATATAATGTTTCCATCCTGGCATACGGCCAGTCCGGCGCCGGGAAATCGTACACCATGGGCACTACTGGGCCCACTGAGCAGGGAGATAGCCAAATCAAGGGTAAGTCCAGAGAGCGGCTGCGCCAGAAAGAAACAACTCTAACAATACACCAGGCATTATCCCCCGTGCTGCAGCTACATTATTCGAGACGCTGGAAGGACCGAGTCTGAAAGCATCTGGATCAGGTATACGCGCTCCCTCACGCGCGTCAGGCTTCGGATCCCAAAGCTTCGCCAACAAGTCGTCCGCCAACAGCAACTGGCAGCTGAGAGCTACCTATGTTGAAGTAAGAACACATTCCTTCATAGCGATGCTAGGCAGTTGTACTAACTTATCAGATCTATAACGAGCAATTGCGCGACCTGCTCCTACCGGAAAACACACCCCTCAACGAGCGACCAACAGTAAACATTCGCGAGGACCGCGATGGTAGAATTCTTCTTACCGGACTTACGCAGATGACTGTTACGTCTGTCGAAGACCTCCTTGGGGCCCTTAACTTTGGATCTGCGATCCGACAGACAGATGCTACTGCTGTCAATGCCAAGTCATCTCGTTCTCACGCTGTTTTTAGTTTGAATTTGGTCCAGAAGAAGGCATCCTCTGCACCAACATCTACTCGCGAGAAACGTCGATCAGTGCCCATCGAGATGATGTCCGGATCAACAGAGAACTGGATTACAGTCGACAGCAAGCTTCATTTCGTAGATCTTGCAGGTAGCGAGAGGCTCAAAAACACAGGTGCACAGGGCGAGAGAGCGAAAGAAGGTATCTCCATCAATGCCGGTCTGGCAAGTCTCGGCAAGGTCATCTCACAGTTGTCGTCGCGCTCTGGCGGCTCCTACGTTTCTTACCGCGACTCACGTCTCACTCGTCTCCTGCAAGACTCTCTGGGTGGCAATGCCATCACGTACATGATTGCTTGCGTCAACCCAGCCGAGTTCCATCTGAGCGAAACTTTGAATACTGTTCAATACGCTCAGCGAGCTCGTGCTATTCAGGTCAAGCCCCAGATCCAACAGGTCCACGACGACAGCGACAAACAAGCTGCTATCGATCGCTTGCGCGCTGAAGTTCAATTCCTACGAGACCAAATCCGGTTGTCGGAGCGGACCGACCGGAAGAAGGCTGGAGCACATGAGCGAGGCGAACGCGGCGAACGCCAAGAAGAACGTGAAATGGAGCTACAAAATCAGCTCCTCGACGTGCAAGAGAACTACAATGCTCTTAGCGCTCGCCATGCTAAGCTGATTACTGAAATCACCAAGGCGCGTGACAGCGACGATGCCGATACTCCGATGCTCAAGGATGCCATTGGCGACTCTGCTCTTGAGCGACTAAAGCGTTCCAACTCTTTCGCGGAGGCCGTTGAGTCAGTGGTCCTAGAATACGAAAAGACCATCCAGACACTAGAGTCGTCTCTCTCTAGCACTCGATCCACTCTGTCCTCCCACGAAAGCGACTTGCTCGAGAAAGAGACTCGCATTGCGATCTTGGAAAGTCAGAACCACCACCTGCAGGCTCGCATCCAAAAGGCGATTGACCGAGACGCCAGCAACGAAGAGTATGTGAAGTCGCTGGAGCATCAGATTGATAGCTCTGCCAATGGCATCGAGAAGAACGACAGCACTATCTCCGAATTGCGCGACAAACTTCAAAAGGCTCGCGAGAACGAATCCAGTTGCGAAGAGTATATCTCAACCCTGGAGGAGCGCCTTGCAGAGAACGAACAGGAGGTTGAGATCATGACTCGCGAGATCGAGCGGCTGAAGCATGTCGTGGAGCGTCAACGTAGCATTGGCAAATTGGACAACTTACTGTACGAATTAGACACGATGCGTCATACTGATGCAAAGACAGAAGAGACACTGGTCAACGGTCATTCTAAGACCAACAGTGATCCCTTCGTCGACAAGCGTCCTCAGTTGGAGCATCGCGCCTCGAGTGGACCGAAACATCATTTCAGCACCAGTGTAGACGCCATTGCAGAGGAGCCCGATACCGAACGCCCTTCCACAGCCGGTGCAAGCAAGGATGGATCCAGAGAACTTGATGGCAGCTCCGCTATGAAATCCGTTCTAGTCAATGGGCGCTCTAACGGGATGTCAACCAACGAACCTGATAGCCCAAATCAGTCGCGATTTGTACATGACAAGCTTGACTCCGTCACGCAGGAGCTGTTTGACCTACGTGTCGAACATGAAGGCACATTGCAGGACTACGAGCGACTTGCCAGCAAGTACCAAGAAGCTCTACGTACTCTAGCGGCTCTTCAAGATAGTGTCGATGAAGCGCGTCACCGGCAACCAGCGTCGGTGCCTTCTTCTCGACGGCCATCTATCACCAGCAACGAAGGGGAAAATGGTCTTAAGGTTGAAGATCTTTCTTCGTCACGTACTTTATCCGCAGAGCTTTCGATGGCAGAAACAGACACTGTCGAGCTTCCAGATGATGAAACCGAAAGCCGCCATGATCAAGTCGAACAGCCAAAGTCTCGCGTCGATATACAGTTGACCCGTGAGCTCGAAGCTCTGAGGTTGCTGCATTCGGAGAAGGAAGAGCGTCTTACCAAGCTCAACCAGAGCTACTCTGCACTCCAGGAAGAGCACCAAGACACGCTGGACTATGTGGAGGAGCTAAAGTCTGATCTCGCCAAAGCTCACATGGCGCGCCCATCTTCACCCTCACTAAGCATGATCCGTCGAAAGTCCAGCCAGGCTGTTCTTGCGAACGATCGCTCCAATCGTGCCTTTGCTTCGCTACGCAACATGGCTCTGGACACCTTTGAGGAAGACAGCCCGAGCATGATTCAGAACTTCGAGCTGAACCTGAACACCATCATGTCGGAATTGCACCTCAAGTCTGAACGTGTGCAAGCACTAGAGGGAGAGGTTACGTCTGTCAGGAAGGAAATGGAAGGCAAGATGACTCTGATCAGTGGATTGACTAAGGAACGATCCAGCATGAAAGCTTCATCACCACTCGATATCTCGATTGTCGCAACCATGCAAGACCAGATGAAGCAAAATGAAGAGCACATGAAGGAGCTTAAGGAAACCCACACTCAACGAGAGCTCGAGCTTCAAGAGCAAATTGCTAGCCTCAAGGCTTCAACAACGCGGTCTACAGAGTCTGTCGACGACGCCACACCGCAACCTCAAGTTTCGCATGACCGAAATATATCAGGTGCCACGAATGACGACGGTAGTGCAGAACGCGCCGAGCAGCTGACATCACTCACTGATGAGGCAGCCATGTGGCAGTCGAAGCATGTTGAGGCTATTGAGGCGGCTCGGGCCCTGAAGAAGCAACACCTGGAGAAGGTGGAGCAGCTCGAGCTAGCCAAGCAGCAGCTCGAAACTGACCATGCGGCTCGTATGGTGGAGATGGAGAAGACCATTGGCGCTGAGGCTCAAGCTGCACTAGAGCATGAAAGATCAATCCACGCTGAGCTTGTAGCTGGTCTGCAAGCCCAAGTGGATGAGCACAAGGCGACTGCGGGCAGTAATGCTGCTCGTCTTGCTGAGCTGGAAGAGTCACATGCCAGCATCATTCGCCAGGTAGAAGAAGATGCGGAGGCAAGGGCGCTCACCGAAAAGGAGCTCGAAACCCACCGTTCGCTGGTCTCCAATCTTGAGAAACAAATCGACGAGCACAAGTCTGCCATCGATTACCATCAGCAGGGCATGGACTCGTTGAAGGAAACTCATAGCGCCGAGCTCGAAAAGCTTACCAATGAGCTCACGGGCCACAAAGAATCTGTGTCTTCACTCGAGGCTGACCTTTTGAATGCCAAGGGTGAAATGGACAATCTGCTCAAGGGTATTTCGGCTGCTCTAGGCCAAGAAGCAGACATTGGCACAGTACAAACCCATATCGAGTCGCTAGTAGAGGAGAGAAAATCCATCAAGACCCAAATGGACCAGGCTATCGCCGACTTACAAACGGCGAGGCAGGAACTTTCCGAAGCTACCGTCACTGTCGGCACTCTCAAGGACAATCTCAAGGAGTTCGAGATGATCAACGCGGAGACTCTGAAGGAATTGGAGAAGGTGAGCGAGAAGGAGCGTAAAAGTAATCGCTTGGTCGAGGAGCTTGAGGAGCAGCTCAATCAGAACTGGGATCAGCATGAGTTGGCGAACAACCGTCTTTCCGCTCTCCAGACAGAGCGCACTCGAGAACTCCAAGACGCTATCGTGCATGGGGAATCTCTCGAGAAAGAAGTGCAGGAGTCTCGCATCAAGATCGCTCTTCTAGAGGTAAGGATCATTGACTCTACGAGCAAAGCTTTGGTCGATGCTAACTTATGCAGTCACAACTCATGGATGCGAAACGCAACTCGGCCCGTGGCTCTACCATTGACCCAAGGGAAGATCTTCAGCGGTCAAACTCCAACAACTCCACTGCGCGTAAGAGCGTAGCTCATACCTCCTTACCATCCCCACCACCCGCTATTCCTCTACCTCCACTGCCACCTGGCAGCCCCCCACCTCAGACAAACGGACCATCACCTCCCACTTCTCGGCACCAGAGCAAGGACATTGCCCATGCTCAATTGGTCGAGGATCAGGAAGCTCGCATTCGTACCATCGAGAAGCACTTGTTTGCTGAGAAGCAACTGACAGCCACTCTCGAGGACGCCCTCACCGATCTTGAAGCTTCTAACACGAAGACCAAGACCGACCTGGACCAATACAGGAAGAAGTGCAACAGCCTCGAGGATGAGCTCAACGTGATGCGCAAAGAGCGCAGCGCCGCCCGCCACTCCCTCCAAGCAGTTGAAGAGGAGCGCAATGCCCGTCTCCGCGTCGAAGCTGAGCGCGCTCATCTCGAAGCCCGCATGGCGGCACTAAACGACGCCAACAAAAAGGGCAAGAAGAAGGGGACACTCAACTGCTTCTAAGCAGATATCTTCCCAGCCCACCATTTTCAACATTCACTGTACACTTCTTTACAACCTTTCAACCCTTTGCTTCTCAGCTGGCGCATACTCCCTTCTTCCACGAAACAGGAAGTTCTCGTTACATACCCCCTCCCGATACACCAAAGTTTGCGAAACACTTTTTTTCTCTCTCGAATGGCTTTATGTTTTGACGATCTGCAACGTTTGGGGGCTTTTGGCATTTCCACCAGCCTTGGCTTTTTTTCACATACCCCCGCCGCCCCTGTTACATACCCTCGACCCACCACGTCCCCATCCTGCCCGGGCATGGGGCGCGGTCAATTAATGTATTATAAAAACTGGCAGATTGATATTTTGGACACGGATGCAGATGCAGATTCTTGGACGAGTAGTGAAATGGTACAAAGAAGCCTTTTTTTGGACGGGATTTTGGAAAGTTTGCAATGAGCTATGGGATGTGTCCTGAGTCTCTTTCCAAGGTGCATAGTTGGATGAAGTGTCAGATCTTGATATTTTTTTCCTTTCTTTTTTCTTCTCTTTTCCTTCATTTTAGGATTCTTTTCTACCTTTCTTGTGTGTAATTTTGAGGACATTGGCATGTGGATGTGGTCTCACCTGAGGTTTTATCTAGTTTGTATCAGTGCGAGTGGGGATGGGGAATGCACTTCCTTGTCTTGCATCAAAAACCTTTGCTTCGTGATTGATGTTTGGTGTGATGTGATGGTTACGCAAACACTCTCCAAGACATGAGGAACAACAAGGTCGGCCGCATAAACTTCATCAACCATGATACCATTCATTTCCCATCATAAATATACACAAGCAATGAAGTATCCAAAGCAAAGCCCTCATCTAACGCTAAATCACACCCTCGACGCGCCAAAAGCTGGGTATCACTACCATCCATCCTCACTGTCCCTGTCCCTGCCCTTGCCCCCCATGCTCACTCCACCCCATCGTCACACTCTCCAGCATCTGATTCCAACCCCCATCGCTCATTGGCGTCATCCCGGTCCCCTGCGTGTAATCCCAATCACTCCCCACCAAAAAACCGTGATTGAACGCCTCATCGCCCGCCACGCCGTTGGTACTAAACGCCGTGCTGAACATGTCCAGTCCACCCGACGAGGCGTCGAAGTCCTGCAAAGGCGGGAAGGAATTCGTCGGCTGGAGGGGCAGGGGTTTGGAGTTTGGATTTGGGCTGGAGCGATAGGGCAGGCTGTGTTCGTTTGTGCCGGGCGAGTAGGAGGAGTGGCTGGTTGAGCCACCGCGGGACTGGGTGCTGATTGTCGCGGGGCTGGGCTGGTCTTGTTGGCTGCGGGAGCCGCTGCCGGAGAGGTCCATTTCGGTGTCGTCGGGGAAGGTGAAGCCGGCGGGGGTGAAGTCTTGGGTTGTGGAGACTTGTTGGGGCGGGATGTAGGGTGCGTTTTGGGCATTGTTGAGGTTTATGCTGTTGATGTTGGAGATGTGGAAGGGGGCTTGGGCTGCGGGGTTTGAGTATTGCGTGCCGCGGAGGTTGCCGTTTAGGGTGGCTTGGTAGGAGGGGTCGTTGGTGTTGAAGTTGGTGTTGCCGAAGGTGTTGATGGGCGCATTTGGGTTCTGCGTTTCGCGGATCTCGAAAATGGGCGAACAGCTGACACCATCGGTGTTGACGGGTATAGTAGCAAGCTGTTAAGTACATGTTAGCCGAGAGAAATTACCCAATAAGAATACCTAAAGGGTATTGGATCGAAGGGCGAGCGCCAGTGTTGTAGCTCATGCTTTGTTTGTGCGGACGTTTGCTTACAAATGTATCAGGAGGCGGGTACGGCTTCTGTGGTAGCCCCTGTATGCCTGCACTTTCCAAGTCGAGTTGAAGCTGAACCAAGAAAGACTCGGTAAGAGGGTTCTTTCGACGTAAAGCTTGCATTGCTTGCAATAGGAACTGCAAAGAAGCACCCATTTGTTGATCATTTGGACGTGTCTTGAGATACTGAACGAAGACTCGTGCTGCTACGTAGACACAGAATGATATAAATGGGTTCATCTGTTTATCATTAGACAGTGTTACATTGAGGAGTTGACTGACTTACTGAGCTTAGGTCCATGTGACTGATCATGCGCATGATTGAAGCGATTTCTGCTGCTGCTGAAACGCACCGGATCTTGCTCTCGTTGCTGATGTTGGGTGAGAGTCGGTACTTGTCAGCCTTGAAGATAGCTGCTTGGTGCAGGCAAATGGCAGATGTGTGGATGCACATGTTTGTGAAAACGACGTTGGGGTTTGCAACACCAGAAGGCAAGCGTAAATGTTCGGGTAGGTTCAACGAGGTCTGGAGAAGGATCTGCTCAATTTTCCGATGCCGAGTCCAGAAGCCACCGTTGATGTCTTCGTCGTGATCGTCTGCTCCAGGACGGTGGAGGTGTAGTAAATTCCGTCCAAACATGGCAGCTGTCAATACAACACCGCCCATTGCTTGCAAACCGGTGGCGCCACTCGCACCAAGACCTTGGTCGAGGGATCCAGTAGGCATGGGCCTGCTCTTTTCAAATGCGTCTTCACTTGCGGGGAGGTTCGTCGTGATCTACATCATGATAAGTGAGTGTGCCAAGGGCATCACATTTCCAACTCACATCTCGTTCGTCTATCATCATTGGCCATCCGGTACCAATACTAGCATAGCGATCAACAGCGAAAGCCATCCAGAAAGTTCTTCTCCGCTCTTCGCGCTCAGTCCAGTCTTTCGGTGGAGGCAGGCACTGCTTCACGTCCAAACCAATCCCATCCAAGCGGTGTAATTGCATCATCTGCGCAAGCCGCACCGCTCTCCCGGCTGAAAGCCACGCTCTTGGAAAGTACATTTGTTTGAACTCGTAAGTGCAAATTAGGATCCATGCCTGACAGTGCGCCAGTGTAATGGTAGACTCTCCGTGTCCTTTCATCTCATCCATCTGAGCGTACTTTCTCGCACGCTGGTAGAAGTGCTCCTGTAGTCCCTCATATTTGTCCGTGGCTGAGGCTGCCAGAGTCCACATGATGTATCGAAGACACACTGGCGGTCGCATATGAGGCGCAAGGTTCAGGGCGGCGAGGAACCGGGGTCGGTGGATGATTGGTAACGATAGATGTACCTTGGTGAAGTAGATCTGATATCTGATGATGCTTCAGTGCTATGCTCGCTCTACATGTCGAGACATACTCACAACTCGTCCATGACATCCTGCGGTGGTAGTGGCTCTTCAAGACCTAGCCCTATCATCTCCCACGAGAAGTTGTCGTCTCCAATATCTGCTGCCACGCCATTTTGCGACGCATTCCCAGCTGATGTCTGAGAGCCTTGTATTCTGTCCCGGGTGCTCAAGTAATCACCCTGGTTGGGTAATGCTTGTTGTAGTGTATTGGCGACATATGCGGAGGTGTTATCTGTACGAGATGTATCTTTGTTCGCTTCAGGACTATCTTGGTTCTTCAAGAGATGTTCTACTTGTTCTGTACGAGCAGAATTAGCGTATGCACACCATGTGGCGATCTTTAACTCACGAAGCCGTTGCTCTAGTAGCTTCACATAACCCCTCTTTGGCCCGCTCTTCTTGCGCACCTCGTCGTAGGCGCACTCATGTGAAAGACGGCTACACGTCCCGCATGTCGGTCGTGAACCATCACACTTCAGCTTTCTTTTGCGGCACAGCACACATGCTATTCTTTTGGCTTTCGAGGTACCATCATTCTGCGCATCTTGTCCGTTCGTATCGTTCGCATCGTTCGACTCAGTTTGTCGGCTAAGGTCGTTGAAGAAGTTGTCGTCCGGCGACTCAGATTCAGTTGAGGGCATTTTCGCGCTCCGAGCTGTGCGCTCTGAATCGTGGTTGCAGTTGTCTGGTCTAACGACTGAGGTCCCGCGTTGGCTGCCTAGAATTGGAATCCTTCAGCGACTTAAAGAAGTGGCCAGATAGAGCCCCCAGTGCTCAGATAACCAGTCAAGGAAGAAATCGAAAGCTCAGCTAGAGAAGCTAGATCAAAGACGTTGTGAACGTGGAAGGGCGATTGTGCCGTAATCAGGCATCACTGTCTGCGGCGGCTACAAAGTACGGGCAACGCCAAGCTGAGAGAGACACGGTGCAGAACATACAAGTGTCGTGTTCAGTAGAGAGTGTAGGGATCACAGTTGAAGCTGCGCCATCCTGCATGGTGGCCATATGCAAGCCTATTCGCAAGGCGTGCTGCCTTAAGGCTGGCCTATGGCGCGTGTCACGCATATCCAAAACGGCTGGACGAATTGTCCCGGAAGCGCCGATCGGCGGTACAGACATCGCGTCCCGCGCTATTGGTAGGATCAGCAACCCTACCTCTTTGTCCTACGAAGTAGACGACCAATACTGTAGATACATGATTTGCCATTCTCTCTTAATCTTCCAACTGGATAGCTTGTGCTTGAGAATAATATGGCTTGCTCAAATCTGAGCGGGCTCATTTGCATCCCGAAAGCAGCAAATGCTTGCGATTGAAGTATGTTAGTGTCATCAATGATTACCAGCTGAGGTCTGTACCAATCATAGCAATCAAAGCCCACTTAGCTCATCTACCCTAGAGGTTGAACAGTTGTGCTATAATCTCACACCCCGTGCGAGCTGTCCTAAAATTGAAAAAAAGACGTCGAAAATGTCCCTCTGTATGGCATTTCTATGATGGCAATTGGGGAACTTTGAGTATCTCACGTGCAGCTTAAGAATACACGTGCACATGGTATTCGCTCAGCATTGATATGGTACAATTGTAGATGCCTCGCTGTGCGGTATCGACCCGAGTGATGCGCGATATAGTACATTTCACCTCGTAGAAATTCTGGTACAGCACACTACCTCGGCCTACGCTTGCCTTGGTTGCGTGGTCGATCTTGCACCAGGAATGTGTGCTTGTTCCTCTTGTACCTTGTCTTGTAACCTCCTTTGGCCTGCATCCAATGTTAGCGGATGATACAGCAAGATGGGAGCTTTGGTAAGACTTACTGGGACGCCCCATGGACTGACTGGGTGGACATTACCCTTTGATTTACCACGACCACCACCGTGGGGATGATCAGCTAGGCAGTGTTAGCATGTTACAATCAGTTCAATCGAGTCAACTACTGACCTGCGTTCATGGCAAGACCACGAACTGAGGGCCGAATGCCTAGCCATCGGGAGCGTCCTGCCTTGCCAAGCTGTGCAAAATGTGCCTGGGGGTTGCTGGCAACACCAATGGTGCAGCACGCATCGGGGCTGACTTTGCGGATTTCTCCACTCTGTAGACGAATAATGACACTTGCAATCTCAGTGCCTTTGGATTTCTCAACCTCCTCCTTGTTCACCACGACGGCGTAGGTGCCAGCACTTCTGCAGAAGACGCCTCCCCCCTGGGTTTTGGAACCAATGTTGAAGATCTGCGAACCGAGGGGAACCATGTGAATGGGTAGACAGTTGCCTCGCGATGCAGTCTTTGCAGCCAGCATACCAGGATCGATGCCACCACCCATGCTGGCAATCAACTCTTTCGGGATACCGGTCCTGAAGCTCTCGACTTCATCCCCGGCCCTTAATCCGTCTGCTGCGATAATGTACGACTTCTCTCCTGTTTCGACTCGGGTGACGAGTGCCAGATGCGAGCTGCGGTTCGGGTCGTACTCTATCCTATCCACCACATGCTTCCCGGGCAGATAGCGCTTGTAGTCCACGACCCGTATCCGCCTCTTGTGCCCGCCACCTCTGTGCCGCACTGTGACTCGTCCTGTGTTGTTCCTCCCTCCCAGATGCTGCCCCTTCCGCGCGAACGTGAGCTTGAGGAACGGCCGTCCTTTCCACAGATGGTCGTTTACAGGCCGCTTCAGATGTCGCAGACCAGGTGTCCGAGGCTTGTATGTACGCAGCGGGATGAAGCGGTCTCTCCGCGAGTTGTCGGCCTGGAGAGTGCCTCCATTCGCGGATGCAGTGGGCTTAATGGACGGTGGGGGCACCTGATCGATGGCCTGGGCATAGGTCCGGGCAGACAGCAGCGCCCTCCCCAGCCGTGAGGGGTGAAAATGGCATATCCGTGGCTGCAGCATGCTGCTCTAGTGTGACCAAAAGCCGTCCTGTGCTGGCGGCGTTGCAATGGCTCCCTTTCCGATGGCGGGTGGTGTTGGCGATGTGACGAATAATTCTCAGCTTCACCCGCAAATGGCCTAGCCGCAAGGGTGGATCCTTGCGTCGTAGCAGGCAACGCGCTTTCCACCTCGAATCCTCGCCCAAAACACGACCTTTCCACGCCCACAGCAGCGCTGCACCTTCCGCAACTCTTCTCATTCAATTCGCCGTCTCACAATCACGGTACTCGGCTGTCTCGGCCATCTATTGCGCGTTGGAGGAAAAGTTTCATTGCAGGTAAGACATACGCGCTCGTCCTCGAGTGGGTCCCGCACCCGCCAGCCTCAGCACGACTTTCGCGCGGGCGTGTTTGGTGTGCCAAGCGTGGCCTGCCCTTGACCTCACAACAAAGCCTCTGCCGCTACATCTACCTCCCACAACACCCACCTTGGTGCAGCACCCCGACTCGCCCTCTCCACCACCCTTTTCCGTGCACATTGGAGCTGGAACAACTCCCTTCCCTTCATCCACCACAGTCGCCGCTCTCCAAGGGTTCGTCTCGCTGTTCTGCACGTCACAACACCATCGCTGCCGCAACGCATAGAGCGTGTCCGGCCTGCCAATACTCGCGGCCACCGAAGGAGACTCTGTCTATCAGACTCCTACACGTATACACGCGTGTTCGGAGCCCGCGTATTGTCAGCCGCCTCGCCTACTCGCCGCTGGTGCACGCTCTGTCGAACGCTGCTAATGCCATCAAACAGTGCATCAAAACACGACCTCTACACGCCAATACACCCGAGATAATACTCGAACGACTACCCATACAGACCATAGTCTTGATCAGCATACCTAATATTGTTCGCCATGCCTCCTGCCGTACGTCTCCTTTCGTCACGCTGCCGTCCAATGCAACTCGAGCTGTACATGCTTGGACGCGCTGCACCCGTTCAACACGTATCTCTAACACGTCTTCTAGGCGCGAGCCCTCAGACAGCGCACTGTCACCAACGAGAATGACGAGAACGCTGCTACCACGCGCATGACGCGCGCGAAGGCCGCGTTGGGCTCTCACGAGTCGGCCGCCGACGTGCCAAAGAAGGGTCTCCAGGTGAAGAAGTCGACCGCAACTCTCAATGGCGCTGCTGGCACGCGGAAACGTGCTGCCCTCGGCGAGGTCACCAACGTCACCAAGACGGAGACTGTCGGTGCTGGCGGCAAGGTTGGTGGAAAGAAGCCGTTGACCACCAAGGTTGGGCCCGTCACCCAAGCCTCCCGCCCCACCAAGATTGAAAAGGCTTCGCGACCTGCAACACAGTCGATCCTGTCCAAGGAGAAGAGGACCATGTCGTCGGAGCTGAAGCGCCCCCTGAGTGGATCTGGTATTGCAGGTCAGCCAGCCAAGAAGCGTGCCACTACCAGCAATGGCTCAAAGAAGGAGGATGTTGAGGAGGCCGAAAACGTTATGCCGGCGCAGAATGTCACGGCCAAGCCCGAGGTCACCAAGCCCACGACCAAGGTTGAGGTGCTCGAGGAGGAGCTTGAGGAACCCATCACCGAGGCATTCGTTGACCTCGACAAGGAGGACGTCGACGATCCACTGATGGTCTCGGAGTACGTCGTTGAGATCTTCGAGTACTTGAAGGAGCTGGAAATTGCGACCATGGCAAACCCAGACTACATGGAGAACCAGAACGAGCTTGAGTGGAAGATGCGCGGTATTCTTGTCGACTGGTTACTTGAGGTCCACACTCGCTTCCGCCTCCTTCCCGAGACTCTGTTCCTCGCTGTCAACATCATCGACCGCTTCCTCTCCGCCAAGGTCGTCCAGCTTGACCGCCTTCAGTTGGTCGGTGTCACAGCCATGTTCATCGCCTCGAAGTACGAGGAGGTACTGTCACCTCACGTGCAGAACTTCCGCCACGTCGCCGATGACGGCTTCACCGAGGACGAGATCCTTAGCGCTGAGCGCTTCGTCCTCGCTGCCCTGAACTACGATCTGAGCTACCCAAACCCCATGAACTTCCTCCGTCGTATATCCAAGGCCGACAACTACGACATCCAGACCCGCACCCTCGGCAAGTATCTCCTCGAGATCGGCTGCTTAGACCACCGCTTCCTTGCGCACCCTCCTAGCCAGGTCGCTGCAGCATCGATGTACTTGGCTCGTCTTGTCCTGGACCGCGGCCCATGGGATGCTACTCTCGTCCATTACTCCGGTTACACGGAGGAGGAGATCCAGCCCGTTCTGCAGCTCATGATCGACTACCTCTCCAGCCCTGTCATTCACGAGGCTTTCTTCAAGAAGTATGCTAGCAAGAAGTTTTTGAAGGGTATGTCTTGTCTATTCTACCGCGTTGACAGTATCGCTAACGTTTACCAGCATCCATCGTCCTCCGTCAGTGGGCCAAGAAGTACGTGGCTGAATATGGCAACGTCCTCGAGCAATCAGAGGAGGAGGACTCGCAGCCGCGCACCAAGCATTGAATAACGCCCCAGTAATCGAGCGACCTGCTTCAATCAAGCGTTCGCACTGAACCAACACGGCTGCGCGCCCACTCATCCATTGGATTTAGCCAGCCTATTCATGTTTGCATCTTGGCTATACCATTTTCAGTCGGCGTTAATACATGGGATACACTCTGCCCTCTTAGGCCTTCCTCGTGTCCCTTTTGTTTCTTTGTCTACATTTTGGAGCGGAGTCCGGCGTCCCGTCATCGCAATGGCGCATATGGAGCTTTGCTTTTCATCAATTCCATCTTCATTTCTCTGATAGCGGCTCTGGATACTCGCTCATACTAGCGAACGATATACCAATGATGGTTGATATGAGAGGCTATTGCTTGGTGGAGAAGACACTAGATTGATAGTTGGCGGTATGAACGAGGGCATGTATGATTAGGCCCTCGGCGTGTATGAGTAGGATGCACGCACGCAATGTCTCGTGTCGCATAGAAGCAAAGCCAATCGAAAAGTTCAAAATTCATTTTGAGACCAACAAATCACTGTGAATCTTGACGCTCATCCGAGAACGTGGGGAAGAGCCAAACGAGCCAAGGTGTACCATGCTACGCGTTCACGTACCCCGTCATGCACCATGGTCCAAGTGTCCGCGAAGCGCGAAGCGTGTGCGGTCTTGTTTACGCACCACATTCGCGATCCCCGACACGAAGCACCAGCCATGTCGCGTTCGGCGTGTCTCGCGATCGTCACGTCTGCATCAACCTCGGCCCATCGACGCGCGGTGTGCACTAAACCTCTTTGAACCTCGAATTCATAATCACTTCACTTCACACTCGATCAAGCTCATATCAAACACCAATAATGTCATTATAACCGTTCGCAAGATGAACGAAACCGATCTGCACTACCCCGCTGAAGCATGTCCGTTTTGCAACATTGCGAGTGCGTATCCGTTTCCTGACGCGCCGCTGTGGGAGGGTAGGAGCGAGGAACTGGGGCGGTGTGTACCGGCGGATGATGAGGCGGATGTAGACAAGACGCAACCGGGGAGTTTTGTGGTGTTGAGGAGTAGGGATGTCGTTGCTTTTTTGGACATTTTGCCCATGGTGGGAGGTAAGTCACGAGATGGAGACGAAGATTGGGGGGAAGCTGGAGATGGAAATGCTAATTTGAATAGGACATTTACTCGTAACAACGCGCCAACACAAAGTCAAAGTCGCGGACATGGGCGCCGTGGAATCTCGAGAAATCGGTACGTTATCATTGTTCTATTCATCTTCTATTTCAATTATTCCCTCCATACTCATGCCAACAAAAAAAAGGCTTCTGGCTCCCCCTCCTAGCCCGCACAGTCTCGCTCGTAACCGGCGTGTCAGACTACAACATTGTGCAAAACAACGGGGCGCGGGCGGCTCAGGTCGTGCCGCATGTGCATTTCCACATCATCCCCAGACCGCCGACGATGCCGGAGATTAAGAATAAGAGCTGGACTATGTTTGGGAGGGGTCAGAGGGACGATTTGGATGAGGAGGAAGGAGGAAAGATGGCAGGGGAGATGAGGAGGGTGCTTAGGGGGGAGGTGGAGAGGGTGGTAGGAAGGGAGAAGCTATGAGGGAGAAGAAGGGTTGTATGTTTTGATAGCGATGTTTTGTGTCTGCTGTGTATCTGTGGGAAGGTCCAAGGGCGAGTAATATTCAACGAATTACTGGCTTACGTCTATATGCCTTTCTAGCGGAGATGACTTGAGTAAGCTATGGTAGGTGAGCGTATGCATGTGCCGATCATGCGGCTATGGAGAGACTACGATCATAGTCATTTCCGAGCAATGTCTAGCTACACATTAGAATTGACGTCTGCTGTGAAAGCATATACCACGATTCCTACATGGTATCTCGATCTCCATCTGTCAAAAGTCTATGAGTTGACTGAGTCGCGCGACTCCGGGGTTAAGCTCGCGGGAGTGCAGGGATGACGTCCAGACCGCTCGCTGTCACCCATGGCAACCACCCAATAGCAACACGCTACGTTCGAGCCTCACCAGCACCGACACCGCCTATCTGCAGGAACAAGTCGTACAATTCTTTCATCGCTCGCTCAATTCTATTCTTCACGACTACAGACTTCACAAAGTTCAATTCCGTTCGCTTTCGACGGCTGTCAAGGCGGTAAACACGCAGTCCAGATGCAGCAAGCCGTGGGAAGGGAAGGCGCTGCGTCGCCGGGCCCTACGCATTTCTCGCCCCAGCAAATGAGTACGAGGGACTGTTAGTTGTATTCTACGCTGCCATATTAACAGTTGTATTTAGAAAGCTATCTTCAAGATCTTCGTACCAACCGTCCAGCTCGCCCCACCGGAGCTCGCCCAGCACCAGCACATTTTAACACTTGGTCCAGTAGATCAGGTCCGCGGCTCTCGGAGTCTTCCAACATATCGCCACTGCAACGAACCTTCACAGACCCCGTCGCCGATGTCGATGCCCGCCCATCGACTTCCCACGACGAGCCCAAGATGCATTCGCGCAGAACGTCCAAGATGAGCATAGACGAAATCATCCAGGGACCAGGAAGAGCACTGGTACAGCCTCCGCGAGGCCGGGACACGACAGATTCGTCGACTCGGTCAAGAACACCCAGCGTGCAGTACCGCGAGAGCGAGCAAAGGCAGACGGAGCAGGAGGAAGCACGCGCAGTCAGGATAGCTATGGAAGAGTTGGAGCTAGCACAGGAAGAGAAGCTTTTCGACGCTGCTCGTGACGAGGCGGCAGAGCTTGTTTACAAACACCGCAACCCAGACGCACCTGGGAAAGGTCCAACCACGCCATATGCTTATCCCGGACTTGCAAGTAAGGGCAGTACTCAAAGGAGTCGAAGTGTGGAACCAAAGGACCAAGACCTGCAACGGGCAAATTCGAAGCTAAGAAAGAGACATTCTATGGGCAGTGCGACTTCGGGCAGTAGGAGTAGTAGCTTGCAGAGCAATGGAGGCGGAAGTAGCTCAGAGTCCTCGGGTCTCAACACGTCGCCCACAAAAGAGGACTTTGATTCAAAGGACAAGGCTACTGAGTCTTCGTCCCTGAGGAAGGCTATTTCAGATCTGCCCAGCTTCGGTTCAAGACGCAAGAGCAGTGGGTCTCGACGCAAGATTAGTGGAAGCTTGTTCAGCAATCCAAATGACCAGATCTACGAAGAGCCGGAGGAGGACAGTCCAGCAAAGCCTAAGGCTGTGCCTGCTGCAACTGAGCCGCCCAAGTCTGAGAAGCTACCTCTGGGAATTCGACGCAACCCATTCATGCGGTTTCAGTCGGTCAAGGGCAACCCTATGATCCGCTCAAACACGGATCCTGTGCTGGGCAACAAGAACTTCGACCGCTATGAGATCCAGAAGAACCCGCCTACTCAATCGCGCAACGCTGCCTACACTCTGAACCCCTCTGTCGTCACGAAGCCAGCTGAACCCGTCAAGGCTGATGCTGAGAATGAGCCTGAGATCAAGATGAAGGACGGCAAGGAGATTCGGAGTGACGACCTCCGCGCTGCTACTGGGTTCCGTCTCCGAGACCGTAGCCCTCACTTGCCAACACCAACCATGGTCTCTGACAGTCCGGGACGACCCATTGTTTCTTTCAAGAAGGGCTACAACGAGATCGAACTCAAGGAAGATGTGTACGGGTCCACAGAAGCGCTCACACGGCCATCGGGTCCAAGTCCACGTCCGTTATCCAACGCTGTCACGTCTCCTGCGGTGCCAACAATTAATACCATGGATGATACAACCAAGAACACAGCTGCACCGCCTCCGGTACCTCAGATCAGCGTCTCCTCAACCCCACCGGCTGTTTTGTCAAGATTTAACAAAACAGAGAAGAAGCCCACCATCAACATCCACGAGGATGCCCCAGCAAGACCACTCTCAAGCGCAGCTTCCAGGAAATTCAACGCGCCCCCACCAGCAACTGCACCATCAAGGGCCAACAATAAACCCCTACCAGCTGCCATCAGCGCACTCTCAGCCAGTCTCAGCACCTTCGGTTCCTACGATATCCGTCTCGGAGACACCATCTATGATGCCCACCCGCCCTGCTAATACTCGTGGTCATAGTGTAAATGTGGCCGTCAATTGGTGTTTCTCCACCTGTCCCAAGTATATCGGTTAGTGAATCTCCAGCACCAAACAGGGGGCGGGGGATGAATGCACCTTCGATAGGTGTCACGCCGCCTGTTCCCAGCATCTCTGTCAGTGAGTCTCCAGCACCGAATAGGGGGCGTGGTATGCCCACACCGTCGATTGGGGTCTCTCCACCTGTCCCAAGTATATCCGTCAGCGAATCTCCAGCATCAAACAGAGGACGCGGTGGAAGTGTGCCTTCTATCTCAGTGACCCCTGAGATTCCGTCCATCTCTGTCAACGCAGCTCCTGTACCAGCTCGAGGACCCACAATCAATGCACCATCTATCTCGGTCACTCCTACCGTACCTTCAATCAATGTCAATGGCTCGACCGGATCAACACGCCCGCTGCCTGATCCGAAGCATCACTCTTCTCGACCATTTGGCCGCGGCGGTGCTACAACCAACACACGGGGTCACTGGACGCCCACTAACGTCCGTACCGGCGCTCTCTGCACACAATGCGCCCTGCCTATCGCTGGCCGCATCGTCTCCGCAGCCGGCTCACGCTTCCACCCCGAATGCTTCGCCTGCTACCAGTGCGGCGAGCACCTCGAGTGCGTCGCCTTCTATCCCGAGCCAGAAAACAAGCTCGCAGAGCGCATCGCCCGCATCCACGCCCGCCAACGCGGCGAAGACATTCCCTATCTCCCCACACACCCCACGCCCGACGACATGGCGCGTCTCGAGCACCAAGACGGCACCGATGAATCCCAGCGCTTCTTCTGTCATCTCGACTTCCACGAGATGTTTTCTCCGCGCTGCAAGAGCTGCAAAACGCCCATCGAAGGCGAGGTCATCGTCGCCTGTGGCGCGGAGTGGCACGCCGGCCACTTTTTCTGCGCGCAGTGTGGCGATCCGTTCGATTCGAGCACGCCGTTTGTGGAAAAGGATGGATATGCGTGGTGTGTGAATTGCCATACGCACCGGTACAGTACCAAGTGCAAGAAGTGCCGCAAGCCGGTTACGGACACCGTGGTCAAGGCTCTTGGGGCCGAGTGGCATGTTGGGTGCTTTTGCTGTGTGGTAAGTCTATGAACGGAATATATGGTTGATGAGCCATTGCTAATTGTTACTAGGAGTGCTCTGGTCCGTTTCAGGATGGGAGGTATTTCCTGCGCGGCGAGTCGCAGGATCCGGTGTGTGTTAAGTGCGAGGAACGGAGGCTCAAGGCTTGATTGGGGGAGCTGGCCAGGCTGGTTCTGGTGACGAGGTGGATGATGATTGTGATCATTTTGGAGCGATTTTGACAGTTGGTAATACACATGCATGCATAAGAAACGAACAGCATACTCGGTTTGGAGTTGGTATTGACTTGAACTTTTCAGCGTGGGGCATGGTAGGCGCGGTTGGGCGTTCTGGTAACATATACAGTCTTGTAATCTATGGTGTTCCCATTCTCAAAATAATACGATCATCAGGTACCATCATGCAGGGAGTGGTAAGATCGTGCATGTGACGAGTGAAGACATTGGCCAATCATGTGGAGTCCGACCACGACGGTTGCGATGCCAACGCACGACACAGCCGGCTCGGCGCATGAAGCCCAGCACCACAGCAGTCCAGTGGGTCTCCCAATTGACTGACGTCTTGCACACTTTCGCAATCCATTCACCGACCATTGTTTGCAGCGAACTCTCCAGCAACATGTAGGACATCAATCGCCGCAATCCATCCTTATCTCCGTACTAATCCAAGTATTCGCAGACTCCCAACAACTTGGCGCAGCACTACACGACTACATACATTCCTCCAGCGCAACGGCGCACCCTCTTTCCACCCCAATTAAAGCCTCCCCATATATACCCAAAATGCGCCCCGTCTTCGCCCCATTACTCCTTGCGCCCCTCGCCGCGCTCGCAAACCCCGACCTCATCGCACCCTTCGAACTCGCCCTCCCCATCTCGGAAAACAACTCCACCGACAATGAAGTAATCGACCTCCTCAAGCGCCAAAACAACGCCTGCGCAACAAACTACTACGCCTGCGCCGCCCTCAACGCCCCGGGGCTCTGCTGCCCGCGCACCGCAATCTGCACCGCCGACTCGAACCGCGCCGTCGCCTGCTGTCCGCAAGGCGCGCAATGCACGGGAACCCTGGGCGTCCCAGCAGCAACCACGGCATCGCTCCCCTCGACCGCGCTCGCCACAACCACCACCACCGCGCCGCCCTTCCAAGCCTCCAGCATCCCCAACGCAGGCTCAGCTCCGCTGTCAACGGTACCCAACGCCTTCTACCCCTTCCCCGCCATCCCCACTACTTACACAAACGCAGCTGCCTGCAGCGCTGCTTATTCCTCTTGCAGCAATGATGCTGCAAGTTGCACGACTGCGCTAGCGAATGGCGCCATGGGCGTCACGGTGAGTGCGCCGAATGGCGGCGCGACCATCACGGCTGTACCGAGCGTCGGGCTGGTGAGCGCGCAGAGCATCTGTAGCAGCTTGAGTAGTCTGGGGTGTAGCGGGTTGCAGGTCGAGGCGTGTCGCAGTTTTGGCGGCGAGGGGAGTGGCGCCACCATGAGGTGTGGGGGTGGGTATTTGATGGGCGCGGGCGTCGTGGTTGGGTTGGCGGGCCAGATGTTGCAATGAAGGAGGTTGAGGGGAAGGGGTTTACTTCTTTTCCATGTCGATAATATGGTTGGGTTCGGCTTGCTGGGGTTGTGACCTCATAGGCGGCCCGGGTCTGCATTTTCTGGAGTATTTTGTATGCAAGCGATGAAACTATGATTTTGAGGCAATTGTTCATATATGACATGTCAGGCATGTTTTGGACCTCAGTCTGCCTGTATATGCTTCACCGGCTTCATAGATAGCCGCGTCGTTGCACGTCCAACCACGTACTTGGGCATTTCAAATCACTTTACACACGTTGCTCGTGAATTGTAAACACTAATCGTCGGTCTGTGTGATGTGAAGACTTGATATGAGCTCACAAAGCCGACCAAAACAAAGGAAATATGTGATATGTGCCGATAGATGATAACGAAGTGTGAAGAACTCCAAAGCCATAAACATGTGGGGTATGTCCAGATCCAAAACTCCAAAAGATGTTTATAAAGACATCATGTTCAGCCATTTCGTCGTGCCAAGGATGTGCACCGTAATGAAAGCAGTTCACTCTCATGACTCGCTGCTGCCCTCGCCCTCTTCTTCTTCTTCGAGATCAGGCTCGTCGACGGCCCAGAGGATAAACGGGCCGTTGTAGTCGTTCTGGCGGCTGTTAGTCAAAAGATCGGACCAAAGAGCACATGTAAGGGCTCACGTTGAAATCGACGTTCTCTGAAGCATACCACCATCGTCCGAGGATGATGCGACCACCAGGCAAAACCACACCCTCGTATGCCCAGAGGTTGTCTTGTTCCACTTGATCAAAGTCGTCCATGAAGTGCTTCATGAAGGTGATACGCTGCCAGCCTGGGATGCCATGCTGAGGAGGGAGAGGGTTGAGCCAGCCAATGGCGTTAAAGTCGTCCTCAAGATCGACACCAGTGCCCGTGAACTGGACATTCTCTGAGCCTGGCTCGCCCTTTGGCTTCGCTCGGCCCTGGGGTTCGACCGTGTTTCTCAGAGAATGCAGGCGCTTCTCGAAGATGTTGGGCCACCGAAGCTGGGCACCTTCTACGAAATCGAGCTGAAGCGACTACATGTGCTTAGTACTGGCCACCAATGGCCGTCGCAGGTAACATACCTGAATTTTACCCTCGTCGACATTCTTATCGCAGAAGAAAGCTTCTGCATCCTCGTCTGACGACATCTTTCGAAGCTTCGTAATCTCTGGTACGTCGAGGAAGGAATATGTGCCCTTCCAATGGCTGCCCAGAGTGTAGGAGCCATTGCGCAGCGGCTCCTGCCAAGCTGATGGCTTCTGCATGGGAGACAGCTCACTCACAGCGTCGTACAAAGTCGCAGCCGCTTCGTTCATCATGTGGTCTCGGAAGAAGTTCAAACAATGGAGAACCCAATCCATGTTGATTTCGGAAAGGCTGGGACCACTGTAGAGAGGCGCCTTGTTGGTGGCCATATAGACGACGCGCTGTGACTCCTCTAAAGCGAACACCTGGTGATTTGCGTCCTCGAGCTCGAACAGAAAGTGAGAGCACATGAGCTTGACCGCTGCAAGCATGGGGTGTACGCTGTCTGGCTCATTCCGGGCTGGCGGTGCACGCCTGCCATTGAGGAGGATCTTGGAGTCGAGGACGAAGTTGCGCAGGACAGTATGGTTCTTGCAGCGAGGCCGCCCAAACTCGTCGATGCCGAAGGACCCCTGGAACGACTCTGCACGCTGTCAGTCACACTCATACACTTTCGGAACTACTGCTGAGTATGAAGCTGCCACTGCCTGGAGGGTGACGACTCACCGACGATCAAATCCTTCAGGACCAATATCGCATCCACCTCGCGCCTGTTATGTCCACGGTAGAAGGGGTACACTACCCCACGGCGCAGGTGCTTCGAGCGCACTTGGTATATAGACCTCAACTCAGTGTTTGACCGGCCTTCCTTGAAGGCATACTTCTCACGAAACTTCGCACGCCAAAAGGAACCCTTGTCGGCGTTGACTGCATTATTCGTACTACGACAGACGAAAGCGTACCTCGCTATGTCCTGGTCTGTGTCTAGTTCGCGAGCGATGGCTTGGTTGAGCTATTGGCTCCGTTAGCACGTACGCTGTTGGTGAAGTGAAGAGGAACGCACTTCGATGGGAAGGGCGTTAAAGGCCGCAGACTGGGAGGGAGGATCGCGAGCCATGATGTGTGAGCACTGTAGATTGAATCCAGATGTACTTGCTCGTCAGTTTGTTCGGCAATGCTCGACTGAGTGGGCGTAGACGAGAAGAAGCTGTAGCAGAGGACGTGAGCAGTGATATAGGGAGTGGAGACGCCCTAGCCAGTTGCTAGTGAGAGACGACTTCTGGTGTGTAAGGCCCGGTGAGGGTAGCAGGACTGTGTATTGTCGCTTCATGCGCTTGGTTATTCGACGTGAAAGTGCCTGCTGCTTCCACCATTACTTACTTGCCAACTTTGAGGATGCTCGTGCAAACGCAGTAGCAAGTGCAGATCACGATCACAGGCACTAGGGCTCTCGATCAGGTACGGGTCAAGCCGTAGAACGCTGTTGCCCGCGCAGCCAAAATGCTGTAGCTTCGCAGTAGTGAGTTTTGGTCATGCAGTCTGTTTGCCTGTGGCGACAGGGTCCACACGAGCACGTCAGAGGGTTGACAGCGACAGCGAGGTGTAAGTTCGATACGCAAGGCCATTGTGCGTGTGAGATGTCAGAAGGTGAGGTGGAGATCTGGCGGCAATTGCTAATCTCTGGAGTTTGGGTTTATTGGTGGAAGGTGCCACTCAGGACGAGCGCGCCGCGACATTTCGTGCCCGAGCTTGTGAGACAGGCAAGATCACAAAGCTGAAAGTCGGCATCACCATCTAAAGCTTACTTGCAAACAGAGTGAAATTTGTATGACGAGGGGTGCAGGCATGGAAGACCTTGAGTCGTTATCAATAATTCATGATATGTATGTATCTTGTAGAGGCGTGGAACACGCACATAATGAGTAGCGAGTGAGACCGACGGAAGTTGTTCAATGAATTAGCATGTCTTCCATCGTGCAGGCTGCGGATGCATTACGGTCGGATGCATCGCATCTCCACCATACCACTTCTTCAGATCACACCTTCAGCCTAGGGCAGCGCACCGCCAACAGCCGCCGCACCAGCGATCCAGAAACTGCCCTGACCGACCTTCCAACTCTTTACGCCAGCACCCTGGCTCGAACTCGGGGCTGGTGCATTACCTGTGTTGCTCCCACTATTTGAACCACCGGTCGAAACTTGGCGCACATCGTTTACGCCACTGCCATCTGTCTTGGTGATCATGTAGATTTCTCCGGTTGAATCACTGCTCATGAAGAGTCTGCCTTGGGAATCCCACGCAAGCCCCACAGGTCGGAAACAGTTGCTTGGGCATGCGGACAAGTCAGGGTTGGAGACGATGTCGATGGCTGCGGTAGTGCTGTTTGCCGCTGCGGTGGGTGAGCCGTTGCCATCGAATTCAACAAAACTGAGCTTGTAACCGATGGGTGCATCACGGTTCCTGTGCATTATCAGGAATGAACAAATTACAAGTCTGAAGAAATTACCATGAGCCATGCATCGTCACCCAAGCCCCTGTGCCGTTAGTGTTGAACTTCATGTCCAGAGGTGCCATGTGAGCTTGAAAGGTGATCCTCGGAGCTACGCGGTCTTCTTGACAGTACGTATCGTTCAAGGTGGCATTCTGAGTACCGATCGCAAAGTTTGACCCGGTCTTAAGGCCATTGTTGTCTGGTATCTCTGTCACGTTCCAAGCTGCGAAGCACGTTGGGTAGCCGAAATTCTTCCCCGTAACATCGCTCGTTTGGTTAAGGAATCCATGGTAGTTCAATTCCTCACCAGGATTGTTTTGGTTGATGGTTTGGCCACTCCTCTCGAGGTCATCCACGCTGTTCTCGACAGAGTAGACGGCACCAGTGACGGGATCTTCAGCGATACCTACTGAGTTCCTGAGACCCCAGCCTAACAACAGGCCATCCCGTGGCTGGTTGTATGCTGTGTCTGTGACGTTGCTCACATTGTATGCTTTGATCGTTGAGACTCCGCTGTTGATGTCTAATGTGTTGTCATCCAGGTTACCTTGGCTACCGCGGCTGACTAAAAGTAAAGAGGGCACTTTGCCGGACAGGAGAAGGGTGCGAGTCGTATGGCCGTCATTTTCGCCCATGTTCTCAATGATGGTGGATGGATTGCCCGTGATGCGGCCCTCTTGGGCATTGTACTGCCATCGGTAGACATGGTTGTAGGTCGAAGCATACAGCGTGCTACCATCTTGCGAGAGGGCAATGCCATGGCTGATCTGAAGAATGTCAGTTGCTGTTTACATCACCCGTCCACAATGATGCCATTTTCAGCAATGCGATCTTACCTCATTGTTATCAACGACTACCTGGGTTGCGCCGCTCTGCCTCAAGCAAGCACCATCTCCACTAAGCTGCAGCCTGCTGATCCCGTGTCCTTGCTCCACAACCAACAAGCCGCCCGCGGAGTCAAATTGGATACTTCTGGGGTCTCGCAGATTATTGGCGACAACCTGGACACGGAATCCTGGCGCGACCGAAGGTGCTCCATGTGCGGGGCCGATCGTGGAGCTGGGGCAAGCTGCCGCTGAGCTGGACTGAGCTTTGGCGGTCAGCGCGACATAGGCGAGACCGAACAAGTGTTTCAGCGCCATATTGACGGCTGACCGGTCTGTTCGAGGCAGTCAAATCGAATGATAAGCGGGTAATGCTCGTGTGGCTGCTTGTGCCGATGCAAGTACGGGTGAGGTATCGAGGATCAGATCTCACAGGGATGTCCAGGGCTGAGGGCAGGTAGATGAGTGTAAGCGTCGAGGGATTTTGCCTTCAGTCGTAGTTCCCGTGTTTGGGCTTGTAGACAGTAAGAAGGAAGTCCCCAGACAGTGACCCCTCAGTGGCAATTGACCTTGGAACCAGATCAATCGCACTCTCGCATTCCTTACATTGCTTGGCTTCGGTCGCGCGGACGTCATATTCTTGGGCAAACACATGTGCAGCTTTCAAACGCGGGGCTCGTTAGGGTTTTGCTGTTTCAGAGCCTACAGCAATGTGCCTGCCATTGGCGAGGAGATACGCACCGCTGACCTGGTTACACATGATACGTACTTGATTGACGCTGGTATGGTGGACCGAGAAATCAATTGGCGGTCATCTCGGCTTTCAGTAGCCCGAGTTAGGAAGGCGCCAAGCAGTGTTGATTGTCAAGACTGTTGGTTTGGCGTTGCGTAGAATTGGTCAGCAGTAGAAACAGGAATGTAGTGGATTCCAACAAACATGCCACCTGCATGATAGTGGAGAAGCCAGTCTGCCGCTTCGGCATTATATTGGCGAGTCGCGAATCTTGCCTCGTGGCTCTCTCAAGTAGCGGAAATAACAACAACAAAAACAAACACGCAAGTCTCGCCATCGCAGAGAGGAATCAAGGAAGAAAGAATTCTACAGTTGCATGTCACGATTGGATGAAACTAGTGCTGCGACGTGGCATCGCCTATCTGTTCGCCGGCATGAGATACCATCATCTTGGGTAAGGTATGGGCGCTCCGAGCATGTTCGGCTATCACGAGCCTAGCAGGCCATCGTCGAAACTTAAAGCGCCGGTTACGTGTTAGCCCTATGTAGGTTGCAGCAGTAGTTCGACCTAGCAACGGCTTCAGGGCGATCATACCATGCAGTGGGAAGTTTGCAAATAATGTTGAGGGGAGCATCGGAAGTCGGTAAGAGATCCTTCAATGCTTTGCAGCCGGTGAACATGGGGTGTCGTCAGATGTGGCGCAAATCAAGTGGGGATAGGCCTCTGGGTGCTCCATGTTCCGTTGTCAATACGGCAGCCGAAGCTCGAGCCCTCGCGGAACGTACCACTTCGAGTACGATGATGTATTTTCACGTAAGAGCCATCCGAGAGTGTCATTTAACAAATATTGGAAATTGTATATTCGCGTCTCGAAGGACTGCGCGTGCTGGCCGTCAAGTAATCGAGGCTGATTTTTGAGCTTGGCCCCGGTTGATCGAATGAAGACCAAAAAAAAAAAACAAGGAAACAAACCCGAGACCGAAAACCCTCCGCTTTTGTACATGATCCGGCGTGACTCCATAATGCGACCAAAGCCTGCGTTTCCTTGGTCAAGTGCCCGGTGATATTATATGTCCTGTATAACGCCGCTTTGAGTAGAACAAATAGCAAAGGACGGCGTGGCGCGTCCATCCTCATTCCCTGTGTGTATCATGGCCAGGACCTATGCAAAAGAAAATTGGGAATGCAAATTCGCTCCAAATGCAAAAACTAGCCGGGCGTTGTAGCCTGGCCAAAGGAAAAATGTAGGGTCAGGAAGCCTGAGAAGCCTCTGAACCCCACTCGAACGCTGCGATCCAAAGGAAAAGTATCCAGAAGAAATCGTGTTCCCGCACAAACTTTTTCTAGAAACCCTGACCTGCTCGAGGTCCATCTATATGCTATTGCGTGTCCTGGATCGTTGCTTTTAGTGTCGTTGCGACATCCCCGTTACACCATTGCAGCCTATTTTACATAACCGTCATTCGATGCATTTGTGCTGCGAGATCTGTGTCCTGTTGGAACAAGTTGCTGAAAGGAGGCTCTTCGTGTCTCGGACTAGCGTTCGGGCTGGAGTACAAGCCTTCCGCATCTCTTATGGCATCTTTCACTTTGCGCGTCAACGTGTTGACATAAGGGACAATGCGTCGCAAGGTTGCTGTGTCGAACGGAACCTTCTTTGAGGAAGGAGTAGGAGGCGCACCGTCGCCTTGCTCGAACACGCTTTTCCTTTTTTGCAACGCCTCGATTACAGAGCGCGCTTTGGCCTCTGAGTCCTTGCGCGGCCGTGTGATGATTGTCTTGGACCCCGAGATTTTTCTCGGCGTTTCGTAGTTGGATTTCGGCGGGATTGGGGAGGATTGGGGTCCGAAGATGCCGTAGTTGGGGGGAAGGATCGTCTTTCGTCGAGGCTGTGATGACTGGGTAGGAGTTCGAACGGTATCATCGCTGGGTGATGGAGACTTGCGCTTTCGCCGGCCTAGACTAGGACTGGCACCTGGGCCAGATAGCTCATCAAAGGCATCCTCGTCAAAGCCTGGTGAAGATGGAGGCGACAAGCGAGAAACTCCTTCATGATCCGCCTCTTGGTCTGCAAGATCTATCATAGCATCGACCTCTTCCCACATTCCTGATTGCGGACCGTCTATTATTCCGAGCGCGACAGCTCGCACCTTGTGTTCCTTGAGCTCTTCAATGAGGAGACCCCACTCGCGCAATAGGCCAATGTTTGCGAGAACGTTGTTTTGCTGCTCCTGAATGCTCTTTGGTACGACCATGGCTGTACCACTGTCGACTCTGGGCGCTTCATCTGCATCTTCTGCGGCAGGGTCTTCGTTCAGTTCGGAAAAGTCAAAGTCGTCGTTCCAATCTTCAGTGACACCCTTACTGCCTACCCCCCAGGTGCCGAACTTGTTCGTAACAACCGTGTTACGTTTACCTGTCGCATCTGGTACAACGGGAACACTCTGGCTGCGGGCGTGCAACCCGCTAGGAACTCGTCGCCCAACAGATCGACTGCCTCTCCGATCTGCGTCTTTCTTCCCATGAACGGTTCGAGGGCGAGGAGGGGTGCGGTTGCCCGAACTCTTGTCGGCGGGCTGCTGTTCGGACCAATCGAAGATGCTGCTGCGCGCCTCCCGATCACAGTGATCTGCTGTGAGATGTAGTGGTGTCGAGGGCTTGGGACTAGATCCGGTAGCGAGGAGGCGAGGGTTAGAGCGTTGCAGTGACACAGGCGTAGCGGCGTGGCTGACTGTCGGTAGATCAACCCAAGAGTCCTCAGCATCTTCCTCTTCATGAGACCACCTACTGCTATCGTCGTCCCCTGCGCGCGAGTCCCATTCGAGCGTGCCAAGCGAGAGCGGCTTTGGCATGCTCGGAGGAGACGAGGGTATTAGATTAGGAAATAAGGGTGCGCTGTGCGTCCGTGTAAAGCTCGGCGAGTCCTGTAGAGATCGCTCGGGTCTTACCGTCCGGACAGGTGTCGAGATGCTTTCTTCTTCCTCGGCGATGCTGTGCTGGCCAAAGGCAGCATTGACGATGGGCTCGCCAAAAGCGCCAGGAGGCAGTAGGTCTCGTAGGGCTGTCACCTTGACCTTGGACGGCGGCGATTCATCAAATATGGTCTCTATGCGAGGCCCTCGCGGCCCGCCCGACGTGCTCCTGGTCGCGCCAGTACGTAGCGAATCGAAAAGGGTTTCGCTCTGGAAATCGGCGTCGTCCTCGTCGCCCGAACCTAAACCGCGAACCTCATTATCAGACGAGCCGACCAATGTCGAGGCTTGTTCAGAGGGCGCCATGGAATGACGCGACGGACGAACCCCCGGTTGCGCTAAGGTTGGCGACGGCGGCATGTGATTGGCGAGTGCCGCGGCTGAGGCAGTCACCTCGAGCTGAGGCATTGACGCCAAGGCGCCTCCAGGGCCAGAGACAGGAGCAGCGCTACGGACCGACTCCTCGGGCAACGGCTGCGACGAAGAGGCTCCAGATGGTTCATTTTCGAGTGCCGTGTGGGATTCGGCAGATTGCAAGGGCCCCGCGGAGGTCGCAATGTTGCGTTTAGTCAGAGTTGGGTCCGTCACTCGTCGGCGCGCATCTGCGAAATACGAGAAGCTGCTTCGCCGACGACTCATAGTGGGCGTGGGAGGCGCTGAGCTGACCCGCTGGCTCGCCCTGCGCGATATTCTGCCGCCGCGAGCTTTGGCCGTCGCCTGTTTTTTGGTAGAGGAAAGCAGGTCGGTGATGGAGAAGGAGCGTCTGGGCCGCGCCGCATCCTGGGAAACGTCTGTCGTCGAAGCGTGCTGCGGGACCGCGTCGAGGGCGTTTGTGCTGGTGGTGACAATGGTTGTCATGTCCAGCGGGGTCCCGGGCCTGCTCACGAAAAACACACTTTCACCAGCCTCGCTGTCCAGCTCTTCTGCACCAGCCGAAATGGATCGAGCAAGAACCAGCGTCGGCGTGTGCTTGCCGTCGGGCACGATTGTGCGGAAGCCCAGCGCCTTCGACAACGGGCGGTCCTTTGCAACTCTTGCTGTGAAAAAATGCGTGTACTCGGGCTCGCTGACTGTGCTTGCTCGTACCGACTCGTGGACTGATGCGTCTTCGGCAGTCATCTCGAGCAGCGGGCTGTGGTACTGGAGCGTTGCCGACCGCTGGTGACTCGTGGCAGGGCGGCGGAACGACGGGCGGAGAGATCCTGAGCCCGGGAGAGGTGTTTCATGAGGGCGCCGAAGCGATGACGACCGCTTTACGAGCTTGTTTGGTGGCAGGGGTGAAGGAGATCGTCGTCGGCCGATCATGGGTGCTGTAGAGCCATCATGCGAGAAGGCCATAGAGCCATTGGAACACGATACAGACGGCGAGAGCGGAGCGGGACTGGGGCTGGGATTCCTGCTCGATTGCGGCGAATTTGAAATAATAGAAAGGCGTTGTATCCACGAGCGTCTGCGTGAGGGAACATGCCCCGTCATATCCAGCTCGACTGTATCCTGCTCACTCGTGGCATAACCCTTCAGTGCACCACTAGATGCTTGCAGGCCCGTGTCGCCGCTTGTCATCCTCCTCATCATGCGCCGTTGGGGGCGTCCATCCTGGCTGGGTCGAGCCGAAAGTGAAATCCGCGAGGCAGGAGCGATGGAGATAGGGGCACCGAAGGGAGGTGCGGTCGTAGTCGTCGCAGAGGTGTGAACGGCAGTAGACATTGATCCGGGGACTAGCTCTCGAGCGAGCGTAGTTTTCTTCTTGTTCGAGTGTGAGGAGTCGAAGGGGGTCTCGCGTCCAAAAGACAGACCAACCGCAGATGCACCAACGACAGTGGCAGTAGCACAAAGCTGTGTGACAAGAGTGCGTCAGTCATGGCACTTTCGTACAACGAATATGCGAGGTATCTCGAGGTAAGACAGAATCACCGCCGCTCTCGGCAGCAACGCAGCAGAGGCTGCGAGACATATCAAAACAAAGCAAGGGTTGCCCGTCGATGCGGTCCGATGCCACCACCAGACGTGAGGAAAATGGAGAATACATACAGTTGGACAAGTTTTCATTCTCGTTAGTAACCAAGCCGCCGGGGAGAGCTCACTCGTCGAAACCTCTGTGGCGACGCGTTGAGCATCATGCCCTGTCGAGGTGCCGGTGAAGTGCAGTCCGGCACGAAGCTGCACGGAGAGCGATGGAGTGGAATGGAGGGGCTCAATTAGACAGACTCTCTATCATCACTGTGAGCAAGGTGACAAAGGGCGGCTAGAGCAGCCGTAGCGGGCTGAGGCAGGTAGGTGGAGCTGCGCTGAAGACGCGGACGGCGAACTGGAAGAAATCCGCTGCTTGTTGCTTCTAGGATCTACATACAGGGCTACCCAGCTACGTAAACCCGCTTGGGATTAGCGAGATGTCGCCGATGAATTGGGCTGATAGCGCCAATGTCGAAACATAACACGGAGTCAACACAGGCCGCATGCCTCACTCTCCACCGTCATAGCTTCATGCTGCAACAACATGGACATTCTCTGCAAGCAAAAACTCGGCCAGGGCAGCCTCTTGTGTACCTCAAAAGCAGCATGACGGTATGGGCGAAGTGCATCATTCGGTACCACCACGCTGGCGAGCCTGTGTCAGAGATAGCGCCGAGTAACCATCCACCAGCAACCAGGCACGCAGAGGCTGGCCGTGGCAGCAAGTGAACCCCTCGCAGCTAACGCGGCCCAAAATAGTCTACCAGACTGGTCCTGATAGCATCTCGGAGCATGGTAGCAGGCGCGCGGTGATTCGCAAGTGGCTGTCTGGAGAGCGCGCGTGTTCCCTGCAAGCGCAAGTGGAGTTTGCTGATCGCGGCGTGCGGTGCGTGAGTAGCAACCGGTTTATGTACCTCATCGGTCCCTAAAGTAAAGCGTGCCTTAGCTCGTACAGCCATTGAGCCTTTAGCCAGTTCTCCGGTACGATGACAACAACAACAACAAAAGAATTTCTCCGATACAACATAGGCAAAATTAGAGCCGTCCAAGGGAGGGTGGTGGGCATGCTCGCGAATGCACGAGACCTTGTAGATTGCTGCTTCGGCACTAAACTTCACCAATTGCAGTTTGCAGCTTCCAAGCAGCTCCTTGTTGCTCGGATCCTGGACCAAGCACGTCAGCCCCAGGGCGGAGAAGCTGGCAAGGGACTGGAACAAGGATGGAGGATAGGCCGGAACTGAGTACCCATGCGAGCGAATTCTGATCCTGGGTGAAGGCCCCGTGAGCGCACGAGGCGTGATAGCAATGTAGGCATCCGTGGTTGTGAAGACAAAGAAGTTTCAAATGTGCCCCGTCACAGTGATGCCGTGAGCAAGTCGGACGTGAGGTCCGGCTTGGACAGCCCTGACAGCCATCCAGCTATCAGTCATCCGATGCCCGTCTGGGCGTAGCACCTCACGAAAACTGCCGTGTCCATCCCTCGGGGTATGGCCGCGAACGTATACCAATATTCCTCAGTACAAGGCTTGCAGACGGGACCTTGAGTGGCCTGGGCGTGGTGAGATGATGGCACAGTGTGATCAGCAATGTTTACTGGGCAACACAACATGCGCGTAGCCGGAAATCCTGGAAGCACATCGCTACGATGCCGCAGGAAGGGTTGTGCAGGTCAGCCTCTCATGTGAGGAGCTCAACGCGGGCCGGCATTTTCTTTTGGTAGGCACAAGGCAGCCCTCCCTGATTGGCTCCCGCCCTACTTCTAGAAACACGCCGCTCCACACGCCACTAGCATCTTCATCAAATTCCGCGTGCCAATCGCTAGCACAAACGCCCAACGACCCGCCACTTGTGCGAAAACACTGACGGTTACCACTGCTAGACGCCTTCAAGACACGTGTTTCCGATTTCTCGCCGACTTGGACGCCACCGTTGAGATCCGATATTGACAAGTGTAGCACAAAGCGCCGTCCTCGCATCTCATCCTAGACGACCACCATGGAAACCGAAATTAGAGCTCAGATCCCCAACATCGATCCCGTTCTTTCGGAGTACTCCGTGGGGTATCTGACCCATGCTGCAAGCTCCTTCTCGTCAGACTCTGACCCCAATGCCCCCTCGCCACTCGAGGAAGCTGCGGCGGCTGTGAGCGCACTGCTCCTGTCCGCCTCTGGAGACCTTTCGAGCAAGAATGAGACCACCATTCAGAACCTCGTTGACAAATTCGTCTCCCGTCTCAATGTTGCAAATGGCACCGATAGTGAGCGGCGTCAGATGGCACCATCTGCCAGAAAGCTTGATCAAGCTATCCACGTGGGTTCCTCGAGGAACATCTCCACCACACTTGGTCTTGCGGGCGCTGCCGTTGACCTTGAATCTGCAAACACGCGTAAGGTGGAATCCAGAGTCGACAAGAAGAAGCTAGAAAAGGCTGAGCGCAAACTTCGTGCCAAGCAAGATCGTAAAGAGTTCAAGAACGTTGAATACGAGGCATCACGATTACTCGACACAACGGACGAGGCTCAAAGCTATGAGGAGTTCTACATGTCTGTCAATCCCTTGCAGCTGGGCTCGGATGCGCAGTCGAAGAGCAAAGATATCAAGATCGACAGCTTCGACGTTTCCATGCCTGGTCTGCGTATCCTTACTGACAGCTCCTTGACACTGGCATATGGTAGGAGATATGGTCTTGTTGGCCAAAATGGTATTGGAAAGTCCACGCTGCTTCGAGCTCTCGCCCGTCGCGAGGTCAATATTCCCACTCACATTTCCATTCTGCACGTGGAACAAGAAGTGAGCAAACCACGCCAGTTCTTGTTAATTAGGTATTGACTCCACTCGCAGATCACAGGTGACGATACACCAGCTTTGCAAGCTGTCCTGGACGCCGACGTTTGGCGCAAGCATCTCTTAAGGGAACAAGATGTATAGTTGCTTTCACCCGCCCCATCTGACCAGCGCTGATATTGTGCAGAAAATCACCAAGGAACTGGCCGAGATTGAAGCGGAACGTGCTACAATGGCAGATACATCTGCTGATGCTGCTCGACTAGACACCCAGCGTGAGGGTCTCGACACGACTCTGAGTGATGTACACTCCAAACTTGCCGAGATGGAGTCCGACAAGGCTGAGTCCCGAGCCGCCAGTATTTTGGCAGGTCTTGGGTTCTCCACCGAGCGACAACAATTCGCAACCAGGACTTTCTCTGGAGGATGGAGAATGAGGCTGGCTCTTGCTCGAGCACTGTTTTGTGAACCCGATCTCCTCCTTCTTGACGAGCCTTCCAACATGTTGGATGTCCCATCTATCACCTTCTTGGCCAACTACCTCCAGGGCTACCCCAGCACCGTGCTCGTTGTATCTCACGACAGAGCCTTCTTGAACGAAGTTGCCACAGACATTATTCACCAGCACTCAGAGCGACTCGACTACTACAAGGGCGGCAACTTTGACTCGTTCTATGCAACCAAAGAGGAGCGCCGAAAGACAGCAGCGCGCGAGTACGAGAAGCAGATGGGAGAGCGTGCGCATTTGCAGGCTTTTATCGACAAGTTCCGTTACAACGCCGCGAAGTCTTCTGAGGCTCAGTCGAGGATCAAGAAGCTCGAGCGTATGCCAGTGCTCACACCGCCGGAAGCCGAGTACACTGTTCACTTCAAGTTCCCAGAAGTGGAGAAGATGTCGCCGCCTATTATTCAGATGACTGATGTTACGTTTGGGTACACGAAGGACAACATACTGCTCAAGAACGTTGATCTGGACGTACAGCTCGACTCCCGCATCGGCATCGTCGGTCCAAACGGTGCTGGTAAGACGACGGCTTTGAAGTTGCTGATCGGTGCTCTCCAACCCACATCTGGACTGATTTCACAGAACCCGCGTCTGCGAGTTGGGTTCTTCGCACAACATCACGTCGATGCGCTCGACCTCAATGATAGCGCTGTTGGCTTCATGTCGAAACAATACCACGGCCGAGCAGACGAGGAGTACCGTCGGCACCTGGGTGCGTTCGGCATTACGGGTATGACAGGTCTGCAGAAGATGGAACTGCTTTCCGGAGGTCAGAAGTCACGTGTTGCTTTTGCCTGTCTAGCACTTCAGAACCCCCACATCCTTGTTCTCGACGAGCCTTCCAACCACTTGGACATTGAAGCGATGGACGCACTGTCAGATGCGCTCAACAAATTCCAGGGAGGTGTTTTGATGGTCAGTCACGACGTCACCATGTTGCAGAACGTGTGCAAGAGTCTGTGGGTGTGTGATAACGGAACAATTGAGCACTTCGACGGAAACGTGGCGCAGTACAAGGCTCGAATCACTGCGCAGGCCAACGCAGCTGGAGTGGTCGCGAAACATTAGGGTGGACATTGTGATATATACCTGCTAGACCCAATGGAACTCGTACAGCAGAATAGCTTCACAACCGCGAGGAGTGCCATTCCTCTCCAGGAACTCGGTTGACGATACAGTAGCTTGACTATGCCAACATGTGGCCCTGAAGCGTGACACAGTTTGGAGAGCACCGAGTACTGGGCCATTGTTGTGACGATGTGGCTAGGCCTTGCCTATCGCGGAAGCGGAGGGCACGCTAGGCCCGTCTGGCTGCGGCGAGCACTGGATGCCCTCACTTGACTTCACCTCACATCGCGAGCTCACACACGCGCACACAGACCCACACGCCCGCCTCAAGCAAACAATCTTCCTTCACGCCCACTGCAGCTCTGCCCAATGCCCTCGGCCGGCTCGTGATCTCGAAGCGCACGCGATTAATTGGCAGCGGCTGTTAGCGCCCTCCTACCCCTTCCAGGCTCGCCAACGACCAGCGGCTTCCCGTCCAGTCCTCAGCACACCGGCACCTTGTCGCGCACGCAAGCTCCCAGCACAGACGGCTTGTCCGTAGTCACTCCTTTGTCTCCGAACACCAGCAGCAGCGAAACCTCACACGCAGCCTACACCGTGACCGCGCCCGCGAGCATCGACGCAGCTCTGAGTGCCGCCAACGAATCGCCGCACCCGCCTCCCTTCTCCTCGCTCTACTTCCCGGCGCGCGACACCGACGAGCAGCGCAACAAAGCGTGCCACGCCCCAGGAGACGAGTCGCCGCCTGCATTTGCTGCCGCGCCCCCATTCACCGAGTCCGAGTCCGCGTCCTCGTCCTCTGCCGCTGCCGCAGCTGCTGCCGAGACCAAAGCTGCACTCCCGCGCGACACCAAGGACGGATCGAGCCGCAAGGACATCGACGACGGAGAGCCCCCGCCACCCTACAGTGAAGGCTACAGCCCGCTCGAGTCGTTTACTTACGTCATGGCATCTGCCGGAGGCCCTGCGAGTATTATTACTCAGGTGTCGCAAACAAGTGCTGGGCCGCCCATCAACACGCTTGGCGGCTCTGACGAGAACATCACCCTGGAACTGAGGTGTGTGGTCGCCGTCAGACCAGATCAGACCAGCGCTAACATCTCTACAGAGGCTCCCGATTCACGCTGTCAAGGGACGAACTTCTGACGCTACCAGAGTTTGTTCTGCTCTCTCTCTTTCCCAATGGCCTTCTTCCAGATGGCCACATGAACTCCTACCACGATGGAGACGTGTACCCAGTCGACGTTGGTAACCCCAGTCCCCCCAGTCCCCCCAGTCCCCCCTCGCCCCCGTCCGATCTGCCCACAGGCCCCATGGCCAAGATTATGTATCACCTCTCCAATCCCACATTATACTTATCTGACAACATATATCTCTCACAGTACGATCCCAATTCTCTGCAATACATGCTCGAGTTCTTCCGCAATGTCGCCCAGACCATCCCGGCTTCACCTCCCTCCCCGACCGCCTCCCCAGACCACCCAGCCGAAGCTGTGCCAATTGAGCCCATGCACGGGTCTGCCAGAGACATGTTACAGGATCGCGCGGGTATTATTGTTCTCCGAGAAGACCTCGACTTCTACGCGATCCCGCCGCACCGCGACATCACGCAGCCCGACATGATTGAGGTCAAGCGAGCTGCGGGCGAGGCTCTGCTGAGACAGGATGGCATATTCTCTGGTCTTAGGAAGAGCGAGGAGCCAGGTACAACGGAGCAGCATTTAATCGAGATGTTGACTGCTGGGTAAGGACAACACGCTTATCACGCGATGCCGCGATGACTGACACTCGCACAGTGGTTTCAATCACGACGATCAGTGGGGACACCGCGCTGGTGAGCCCAACAAGGCCGTCATCTGCAGTATCGCGCTTGCACGTCTGAGAACTGACATCAAGGGTAACGACCTCGCTAATAGCAACGCCGTTGGCATGGCACAGAAGCTACTGCTTTTCTGGAGGAAACCCGCTCGTCGCTGCTGGTGGGAGGGCGTTGAGCTTGACAACGTCAGAGGTGTCGAGGGCAAGCTCAAGGTCTGGATAAGAAGAGTTTGGACTCTCGAGATGGTACGTGTTGAACGCATTTAACACATGAAATCTGCTGCTAACCAAACACACAGAGTGTCATTGGCCTTCGCTAGGACTTGTCTTCGCTTTCCTTTGTTCTCCTGCCCCGCTACTTTCCTTGTATTTTGAAGAGCGCACCGACCAAGGGGGAAAAGTTCCGCAGGGCTTGTCGTATATCCACTTCATCCAAGCCCCCATTTTTTCCATTCTACTGCGTTTTTGATACCTTTGTCTGCATTGCTGCCAGTGCAGAGCCAGATATTCATAGCAAAGCGTTGGCATAGTTCTACATTGCTCAAATTACCACGGGCGGGTTCCTTTACTACAAAAGAGACTGGAAGGGAAGGAGCAGTACATAAAGCTTTACATAGCGAGCCGAGTAGGTAGTTAGTAGTCATGTTTTTTTGGGACGTGTCAAGCAGATTCCATCTATGGGACATGTAGTAAATTGTAATATCCGTTTCCCTTGAATATTCTGACGATGAGTCGACTCCGCTATCGGAACTCGTTTGCATTCTCTCTCCACAAGACTTTGCGGCCAAGCACACGTTCTCGTCCCGAGCAGAGACATGAGTGAAGTTACTTTGGTACCGATGCTCGTGTGGCGCGCCCTCACAGCCACGCTTTGATGTCGTGACACTGTTGAACTGGACGCACATCCTTGATCCTAGTCCCTGGTGCCTGCACTGTCTCACGACATGGTGAGGCTTGGGGGGAGGAGGAGGAGCATGAAACGTTGTTTGTGCACTGGGTACGAAGGGAGAACTGGGGAGGGCAAAGGTGGGTCTTGGTGTGGAGATTGTGCAACGATGATGGAAGTGCTGTGATATGGAGGATTGGATGATTGGAGAGAGAGAGAGAGAGAGAGAGAGAGAGAGAAGAGGGGATAATACATGGATAATGTAGAACTTGCACTTGCCATTTGCCATCTCGCAGTATATAGTATCTCATCTTCCCCCCAAAACAGCTGTTCTACAAAATAGCTCCTTACGAACACTTTCTCATAAAAGAGATTCATGTCTCTCGACAACACTCCGCCCCGCATGAAAGATCATCACGGCCTCGTCAAACACACCTTGCATGTCTCACTCGACTTGTCGATCCCACACAATAGCGTGCAGTCCTGCGCGCAAGGGAGACTCCCGGGCCGATACACTACCATGCACAGCGGGAACCTCATGTACGGGGCTTGCAGCGGATGTATTGACAACGCAGAGGTGGGTGAGACGGCCGGATCGAGCAGAGACTTTGGCGGGCATGTTGTGTAAGTATGTAATGCACATGTCAATGTCAGAGATGCTGAGACTGGTTTGTTCTGCATGCGTCATGCGAGGACGGGCGGGGGGGATGAGGCCTGCATATGTCAACGAGAAGAGTGCAGCGGGCGCTGGTGTTGTGCTTCATTGACGGGATGAGGGCCCGTTGGCGAGGTGGATCACTGATAATATATGCGAGAACACAGATGACGATGACGATGACGATTACGAGAACGACGATGAGAGTCAACGCGAGCTCATGCCCACAACTTGTTGATTCTCGAGTCCTTGTTGATGGCGGACCACTACTACTAACTACTAAACTGCCTCTTTTAAGGCGTCTGTCTACCTCCCTCGTAACATTTGGGTATCATCCGTATGCCTGACCATGGTTGAAGGGTCAAGCAAGATGATGTGTGCAAGAACAACGCCTTTTTGAACCAATATAAACCCTCCGAGTCCCAGACTCGAAGCTATGCCGTTGAAGACAAACAACTTTTCAGTAGGGTATCATCCCAGATTCATAACGTCGTGTTGAAACTTCCCCGCGCCTTATGCATGATATATTATAAACAAGTTCTCTAGTAACGGGTAGATGTCGCTCTTGAAGGGACCTTCGACGGGGAGGCCGAGGTACTCGGCCTGCACGTCGCTGAGCTTGGAGAGCTCGACGTTGACGTGGTCGAGGTGGAGGAGGGCGACCTGCTCGTCGAGGATCTTGGGCAGGACGTAGACGCCGACGTCGAGCTTGCCGGTCTTGCCGAACTCGATGTACTTGTTGCCAAACGCCTCGTCCGAGGCCTTGTACAGCATGATCTGGGCAAGGACCTGGTTGGTGAAAGAGCAGGACATGACAAAGGAGGAGTGACCAGTGGCACAGCCCAAGTTGACGAGACGACCCTCGGCGAGGAGGATGATGTGGCGGCCGCTGGGCATGAGGTAGCGGTCGACCTGGGGCTTGATGTTGGAGACGGACTTGGCGTTCTTCTTGAGCCACGCAACGTCGATTTCGATATCGAAGTGACCGATGTTGCAGACAATGGCGTCGTTGGGCATAGCCTCGAAGTGGACGCCAGTCAGGATGTCACGGCAGCCGGTGGTGGTGACGAAGATCTGGCCCTGGGACGCGGCCTTCTCCATGGTGGTGACCTGGAAGCCAGAGACGGCAGCCTGGAGAGCGTTGATGGGGTCGATCTCAGTGACGATGACGCGGGCACCCATGCTGTGGAGAGCCTGGGCACAGCCCTTGCCGACGTCACCGAAACCAGCGACGACGGCGACCTTGCCGGCAATCATGACATCGGTGGCACGCTTGATGCCGTCGACGAGCGACTCACGGCAGCCGTACAGGTTGTCGAACTTGGACTTGGTGACGGAGTCGTTGACGTTGATGGCGGGGACGAGGAGGCCCTTGCCCTTGAGCATGCGGTAGAGGTGGTGCACGCCGGTGGTGGTCTCCTCGGACACGCCGTAGCAGTCCTTGAGCATCTCGGGGTACTTCTTGTGGACAAGGGCAGTGAGGTCACCGCCGTCGTCGAGGATCAAGTTGAGCGTCTGGCCGTCCTTGAAGGCAGTGAGCTGCTGCTCGAGGCACCACTCGTACTCCTCCTCGGTCTCGCCCTTCCACGCAAAGACGGGCACGCCGGCGGCGGCAATGGCGGCAGCGGCGTGGTCCTGGGTGGAGAAGATGTTGCACGACGTCCAGGTCAGCTCAGCGCCGAGGGACTTGAGCGTCTCGATGAGCACGGCGGTCTGGATGGCTGCGTGGGGTCAGCGTGGGGCTCTTTCTCTCTTCCCGCGACACCGAGAACGGCTTACTCATGTGCAGGCAGCCGGCAATGCGGGCGCCCTTCAGCGGCTGGTCTGCGGCGTACTTCTCGCGCGTGGCCATGAGACCGGGCATCTCGTTCTCGGCGAGCTCAATCTCACGGCGACCGAAGGCCGCGAGACTGATGTCAGCGACCTTGAACTTGTGTGCGGGAGCGGACATGATGGCGGTTATGGGAGGAATGAAGGGATGGAGAGGGGAATTGGGAGGGAGAAGGAGGGATGAAAAGGCGGGAGCAAAGATGGAGGGCGCGTTGAACTTTTATGCCCCGCGTCAAAGGGCCCCGCCGCAGCTTACTCGGCGACAATTGGCTCCAGTAATTCACCGCTTTCCACCGCTAGTGTACAATGCCACTCCGAATGCCATCTGCCGCGTCGTTTCGGCGCTGATGCATTCCTTAGTCGTCTCATCGCTGCCAGAATCAAAGGCACGGCGGACGTGGTTGGCCGCGCGGGGTCCACCAGCAATCGACACTTGTCCAGCGGTTTGAGCACCATGTCCACCGCCTCCACGTCAACACCAGACCGCTGCAGGAGCTGGCGAGATTGGGTGCATCTGCAGCCTCCGACGCGATCGGTTCGGAGTCCGGCGGTACCTTGCCCTCCATGCCCCGCTGCAATACCTCCTCTGTCGCCGGGGCAACCTTGAACCATCCTTCACATCGCGAGTCTCACGTTAATGCACTTTATACTGTCGTTGCCAAACCTTCCGAAGCTCTTTTGCGAATCACAGAGACTCTGCTTTGGTTCCTGTAGCGGGTTGTTCAAGCATTTGGTGAGCACCGGAGTGGTGGTCTCGATGACCGAGAGTCTGCCAACACGTACCATGCTGCCGGTAACAATGTCTACTGCAGGTCATCAACTTCGACGGAAAGGGAAGAGGGTTGTTTAATATTCGGAAGCTATACACAGTATCGCTAGGCTTCAATTGCGGTGGCAAGGCTCTCTGCACACCTGGTCGCTTTTCGCAGTGGTTGACAGCATGTAGTATTCTAATCACGTCAAATCAAGTATCATTCCACGAGCTGACGATCGTCTTATTTCTCACGATATGTCTCATGGCAACTACATTGGATCGCAGCCTCTGCGGACTGGTACACTGACAGTATTATTTTAGTCGATTGTATGGCAATAATGTCCCTCCCCTCACTGAAGTCCACCTAATCCGCCTTCAAGGCGTCCTCAATGACACTCATACTCCCGTTCCAACACTCCGTCCACAGCTTCTGGTTATTGAGCCGTATGTTCCCGTCTTTGATCCCACCAAACGGCAACACATACTTGCCCTTCCAATTCCACTCCTGCTCCCGCACCCGTGGATGTACCGCGCAGAACAACGGCGTCAAAGCACCTTCAACGCGATTCAGTGTCCGATCCTTGAGCTTATCCTCGCCTATCGCGAGGAAACGATTACAATCAACCGTGCATATAGCGCCGGGGTGCGGGAACGTTACGATGATGGGGACGCGCTGTGCGTTGAGTCGGCGTTGCAATTCGATGCTGAAGAGCGCGTTTGCAAACTTCGAATGTGCGTAGCGGGAATAGGCTTCGCCGTTATCGTCGTGTGGAAAGATTTGGTTGAGGTCGTAGAGACTTGAGAATCGACAAGATGCTGGGGCGTCCACGTGCGCGGTGCTGTTCACGTTGACGATACGCACATCCGGGCAACCAACATTTTCATCAAAGGTCAGAGTGGTCTTTTTGAGCAGCGGAAGTAGAGTGGTCGTGAATATCATCGGACCCAGATGATTGATCAGCATGTGTGACGATATGCCTCTGATCTCTGTGTCCTCGCTCTCCAGCCCCGAGTCCGTGATGTTGATCAAGATATCCAACCTTTCCATCATTACCAGCTCGTCTGCGATTCGTTTCATGGCCTTGAGGTTTGTCGGATCGAATTCAAGAGGCTTCAGTAGATCTCTGCGTACTGGGAGATCGGATTCGGACACCATGAGATCAATGCTATTGCACGCCATGATGTATGTGCGTCCGCCGACCTAGACTTGAGCACCTTTGTAGGCGAGGATAAACGCGATGTGCCAGCCGATGCCGTCGGTCGAATCTGCAGCAGTTACGATGGCAATTTTTCCTTCCAGTGATCGGGGCAGGTCCGTTACGTCCCACATGGACGTGGCCCTCTCTGCCATGTTTGTGAAGGTCATTTCGGACTAGGCGAGGCACTGGTTGAATTGAAAGAGCAATATCGTGTTTATTGTGCAATGTAATGGAACGAACGAAGGTGAGAAGAATAGCGTTCGAGCATGCGATGTTGTGGTATGTTGAAGTGATAGACGGGCACAGTGCTGTCAATAAGCGATAGTGTAGCTGATAGCGGTACGAGTAAACACCTTGGAAACAGAACACGGGAGAGCATACACACGTCATATCTGCCAAGGATTGCTAGCAGTGCATGAAGTCGCGTGTGTAGGAGTGGTAGCTTCCTCCATATTCATAACGCCTTTGTAATCCGCCAACTTCATAACGCTATATCTGACTTTCGGCTACTCGACACAACTAGCAAGATGACTTGTATACTCCAAGAGTCGAGTTCATCCGATCAACTGTGTCTTATGTTTTAGACAATATTTCAGTCTTTCAACTTTCAAGCAGCTCTCACAACATCTATCGGTCGCAAAGGTCTACACAATCAGGACAGATTAGATTCGAACTTAGGTCAGATCGAGCGTTGCTCAGCACGATTCTTCACCCCCGCTCAATCAATCTGATCATTTTAGCTCATGTGAAGATCTAGAGGCTGTCTTTTATGCTGTATACATTACGATTTTCTTGCCATGCGGTCCAAAACGTTGCCAGATCCACCAAGCTTGTATTGCGATACATCCACCAATCTCCGGCTACCTTGCATCGGCTTCTGATTGCGCCAACTCCCATCGGCCATGTTGATCAGTCTCGGCGTGAAGTCTGATTGAAGAACATGAAGGGGCGGCTGAAGGCGAAGCGCTCGCTTGCCAATCGGTGCTGGGCTCCTCGTGGCGCGTACCCCACCAGTTAACAGCACGGCCGACGTCGCTAGAGACGCACGTATATGAGCTTGTTCCAGAAAAGCAAATGATCACAGATCGATTGATTGCCGACGCCTGGACAAGTGTTTCACGAGACGCTGCCGTGCCGCGCGTGTGTTGGGCTTCCCTCAACAGCAAGTACGAACGTAAGAGTTGTCGCTGCTAAATGATTCAGCACCGATCATAGAAGAGTCGGATAAGGCTGACGGCGTTAGCATCAGTGCCTTTGGCCCCCCGAGGCTCAAAAAGGCAAAGCCATGTCAGGCGTCCCGTGCAGTAGTCCCAAATTTAGAGTGCCCCTCCGCCGTGAGAACACTCAAGCGGTCTTCCCACGCCCAGATATTGCACAATCATGTCAAACTCACACAGAGGCTGACAAGCATTGCTTACCAAAATGAGCGGCAAAGCCATGTCTTTGATGAAGAGAAAAGTGGACATGTGCACTGTCACTGGTCCTGTACTGCAGATGGGCAGCTGCACGATGGCGGTTCACCAGACCGGTGTCTTCAGCCCCAGGAGCTGCCTGATGACTAGCTCATCGCGGTTACTTTTTGGCCCCCAGGGTATAGCGGCAGCACGAAATCTTTCAAATGCCCTGGTTGTCGCACTTTCGAGTTCTTTCTTCCTGTTTTCTGACACTACTTGCTGTTGTGTGCGTGTTGTGTCAGACTGCTTGTGCTGCCGCTCCACGATCCTTTATCACCCCGCTTCGCCCGCATCACGTCTGAGACAACTTCATTCAGCTCAAATATTGCTTGCAAACACTTTTTTATACTTAAAGTCCATTTTGGACTGTATTAAGCCTCTACCGCAAATCTCAAGTACCAAACTCAACCATGGGTTCTCCCAATGAGTACGATTACGACAGCGACGAGTGGTCTTACAAGAGCAAGTACACTTCTGGTGCCCGTCATGTGCACCGCAATGAGGTCCCGAAAGCACCAGTTCGTCCAAAGATCAGATACGGCGATGACTTCCACACGAACTATGAACGCCGAACGCAAGAGTTCTTGGTTCCAGAAGCCCATTTTACTACCCTCCACCGCACCCGCTCGCAAGGTCATGCGCCAGCTCCCAACGTGACCATCTACAACACCACGAGCATGGACAATGAAAGCAGTCCAAATGTACGGACCGAGCATAGAGACTCCAATGCACGGACCGAGAACAGGGACATCAGCGCAGATCGTGGTCGTCAAGCTCGCAGAATCCCTGGTGAATGGGCCCTCGAAGATCAGATTGCTGAATTACAGTTGGAACTCAAAAGAGATGCCCGCTCTCGTTCGAGACACGATCACCACCACCATGATCACTCGCCACACCGTGCTGACCCACGCGACTACGAAGATAAGATTCAGCTGTCACTTGCGCAACAGCGGATAAAGGAAGCCGAAGACGCTCTCGAGAGGAAACGCCGCGAAGAGGAGATCGAGAGGCGAGAGGACCTTGTTCGACGAAAGCTTGAGATGAAGTATATCCTAGATAGAACGGAGCGCGAGGCCGAGGAAGATCGCATCAAGCTCCAAGAGGAGCACCTCAAGCGGGAATGGGAGTACAAACGAGAGAGGGAGGAGCGCGACCGTGACCGCCGTGCTCAGGATGAGAAGGAGAGGGAGAAGCGCATCATCGCCGAGAACCGTGCGAATATGTCCAGGGAGAAGAGGGAAAGAGAGGAAGAGCGCGACCGACTCGTCGCAGAGATGGAGAAGGAGAAACGCGAGCAAGAAGAAGAGCGCCGGCGGATAATCGCTGAGCAGAGAGCGAAGATGACAAAGGAGAAGAGAGAGAAGGAGGAAGAACGTGACAGGGTTATCGCTGAGATGGAGAAGGAGAAGGCACAACAAGATTATGAAAGGAAGCGTATCATTGACGAGAACACCGCCAGGCTCGAAAAGGAAGCACGAGAGAAGGAGCTCAAGGCAATTGCCATGGAAGAAGAGCGTAAGAGGATCATCATCGAGAATGAAGCAAAGGTGCGGAAGCAGGCAGAGCAAGCAAAGGCCGAACAAGAGCGCGCTGTCGATGATTACAACAAGAAGAAGGCGCAGGAGATGAAGGAAGCTCAAGAAGAGCGCGACCGTATCATCTACGAATACGAGCGCAAGAAAGTCATGGACGCCGAAAAGGCCAAGAAGCAGCGCGAGGAGCTCATCATGCAGCTCAAAATCGAAGAGGAGAAGAAGAGAGAGGCCGACCGACTCGAATACGAAGCCTTCCTCCAGAAGCAAAAGGCAATAGAGGAACACGAAAAGGCCATGAAGAAGGCCCAAGAGGAAGAGCTCGAGCGCGCCATGCGCGACCGCCTCTCCCAATTCGGCTTCCAAGATAACCAGATCCAAGCCCTCGTGCACCCCGAGAAGCAGAAGGAATTGCAGCAGGGCCTGTCGCCGCACAATCCTCTGCGCATCGCACCTCAACCCACATACGCCAAGATCTCGCGCACGCATCTGGACATCGAAACGTTGCATTACTACGACATTCCCTACGAATACGACGTTGTAAGTCTATCCTTCTTTCAAAACAAGACATTTTTGCTAATCACAATACAATAGGACCCGAACTACATCATCGTCCTCCGCGAAATGAGCCAGCGCGAAACCGATGTGCTCTTCGAACACACGCGCCGTCTGCGCTCGCACCACAGCGACCGCTTGTTCATCGAGGCCGAGGGCCGCGATCGCCGCGGGAAGAAGGAATATGCGTTTGTGCGCAAGGCGTCGCGGTCGAGGAGCAGGAGCGATGTGGTGAGGTCTGGCGGCAAGAAGAATGTCACGTTGGGAGATATGTTTTTCAAGGGCTAGGGTGGGATATGTCATGACTTGATTTCGTTTTACGATTGGTGGTTCTGAGTTTGGCTTAGCAGTGCATATCATATACCATAGCATCTCGACTCTAGTAGAATTATATTCGGTAACGTTTGTTCAATAGCGATCGTGGTTCGTGATGAAGCGAATGTAATTCTGGTTTTGCCTGAAGATCTTTGTGCATTTTTTGTAAGCTGGGTGTGCAGGTCACTGCGTCTCAACAGCAGTACAGCTCTTGACCGGTCATGCGTGACGTTGTATGTCATCAACCACCACCAGGCAGCGGCAAAATTCGTGTCCGCTCTACACACGTGCAAAGTGATCCAATGGTCTCTAGGAGCGCACTAAAAAGTTTATAAAGAAGCCTGGATATATTCAGTGCTATAAGATATCTTGTCCGGTTTTGCAAAAAGTTTTGAACATATTCAGGCTACCTCTTCACTACATCATTACGACTACACTGACATTCTTCTACGCACCCGCATTTAGTATTGTTCAACCCAACAGTGTGGTCATTGGCACTTTCGAGCTGCACGTCAGCGACTTTACAAAAAGGCATCAAGTGCAAGTCCACTAGAAATACTCCAGCCAACCAGCCGGGTGCATTCAGTGAACCACCTAGAATGGAAAGTCAGCTTGGTTCACCAGTGCAACACGCTTTCCAAAAACTTACCATCTGCAATCTGCCTGCGACCGTAAATCGATAGTGACAAGCATCCAAAGCATAGAGGCCAGTATTCCTCCGCACGCAACGCCGTAATACGCAATGCCAAAGCCCTGCCAATAGCCTGTCAAACCAAGCAGCGAAATCAAAGCAAACACCATCACAGACAGCAGCACTTTCGGCCGATCCTGGAACCTTACAGCCATACTCCGCACTCCCGCCTTCACATCATCCTCCAAATCCATCTGCGCATACACAAAGTCATACACCAACGTCCACACCACATTTGCCATGAAAAAAGCCACCACCGCCTCTCTAGCATACCTCGCCTCATACAGCGCATTGGCATCAACAGCAGCCATACCCATGCCCACTCCAATCGCAACCTGCACCCCCAAAACAACCTGCGGAAAGTCCGTAACGCGCTTCGCAAACGGATACGCCACCGCCAGACCCCAACTCGGCACCGCAACCACGCAACACAACGCCGGCAGTGCCAGGAGTATCATCCCGCACACCAACGTCAACGCGCCAGTGAACAAATACCCTTGCCTCATCGTCAGCGCGCCTCTGGCCATCGGCCGATTTCGACACCGGCGGACTTGCCGGTCGAACTCGACGTCTTGGATGTCGTTCCAGGCACAGCCTGCGGAGCGGAGGACGAATGCGTAGATGAAGAGGGTCAGGTTGGTGTGGAGGATGGAGGTGGCGGAGGTGTGTGTTGTTCCTGAGGCGGCGACGTATAGGGTGCCAAACAGATGGGGGAGGTAGATTACCCAGATCCCAGTTGTTTTGGTAATGCGCATTAGTTCGCCGTATGGGATCCAAGAGGGTGGGACGTGGGAGAGGAGACCGGACGTTGGGGGATAGTAGGAGGTTTCAGAGGCGGGAGGGATGGGCGTGGATTTGGGAGGTGTGTGAATGGTGGTGTGGTCGGGGACTTTGATGGCGTTCATGGTCATGGTTGACGCCCTGCTATCGGCCATTGTTCTTTAGGTCCAGATATGGAGAGTAATGTATAGTGAGATTGGTATAAGTTTTCAGGAGCACGCAACGAAGAAGATAAAGAAAGAAGAGGCATGGTCTTTCTATGTACACGCTTTGCTTCTCTTGGATACATGACTAAATCGAAGTACAACAGCCTTAGATATCACGACTTTGATACATGGCATGCACTGTATTGAGGGCTTACACAGCGTCTATAATCGCGCTTGGCCAAATACTGCTACCGGGATGTGGGAAGTCTGAGAGGTGAATCGTTATGGAAACTTATCTTTTGCTGTGTAGAGTTAAGCAACACGCATGAGTCGACGAATATGAATGATATGATTGGAGCCACGTCTATGTTCGCCTTTTCTGAACTGTCGCGGACACCTCACTCCAGTTCCGGTGGCATAAGCCTCATGTCTAAGGGTACTAGACTAGCTGCAGTCAGCCTGCGCAATATGTGCCAGTGAAGCAATTTGCGATGTCTGCTTACCCTGTTACATACGAGCTGGCGTTGCACGTTGCGATAAGGGTCAGAGTAAGCTACATATGCACCTTGATTGCTAATCTTCCTCGTTTTACTTAGATAACCAGCCCCCACATATACAAGTCGATCGCTTAACCAAACTCAAAGTTGACAGATGATGATCAAGCATGGAGGGGTGCGCCGCTATCAGATTGTGGAGCGTAATGAACAGCCGGGGAATGGGGGTTTCATGGAGTGAAATAATTTAAAGATATGGAAAAGAGTGGTGTATGAGAAGATATGGATTCATTACTAATACTATTGAGAAATGCGATTCTAAGCCAGACCTCCCTGGCAGACAAAGTATCACGTCGCAACATCCTGTTATAAGTTAGCATCAAGGCCAACAGAAAATGGTCAACGAAGCGGAGTAATAGTGGTCGTGTCAGTTCTCCAAGGTGATTGTTTCTTCAATGTAGTTCAGTAAGAACACAGCGAATCATTGTGTTCATCATGTGATGGGAGATCTTGAGAAGGGCATGCTTACCAATGAAGGGCACGAGCATTTATAAAACAAGGACGAAAGTACTAGAGTGCGCCAGTCAGCTACTGCGCAACCCAGATATGTAATCCTGTAACAGGAACGAATAGGTACAGTCCATCAAGGATCAGCCTGAGACTGGTTAGCATGCGGACAGGGTTGAGTAACAGGGCCTGACATACCTCATTAAATCAGATTTGGTTGGGTGATCAGGACGACGGCGCTCGTTACAACGCCGCCGTTCACACAGTGTGAATATCAATGTATCATCATCTAATGATGGACCGCCTGGAGTGTGGGAGAGATGCCGTACCTTTATCTGCGATCCTGTTAGTTCAAGACCTGACAAAAGCAATGTAAACCGTGAAGGTATTGAGGGCAATCAGTGATGCTGTATCAACAAGTATCTCCTCTTCCGACATCCACAGGTTTGTACGCCTGCTTTCAGCGGATGCCATCAAAGGAGTACAATCTGTCCGCCCGGCGCATCAGGGGTATCATCAAGGAGTAGGAAGGTTGGGATGTTCGCGTAGGCGGAAGGGTGGAATGTACCTGCAGACGCGTTGTTAGTGTCTGTTGTGTTGCAAATGTTCTGAAAAGTTCCAATGTTGGTAGCAGGGTCAGACAAGGCTGAAACTAAGTTTAGACAGAATCGACATTATATATTCAGGTCGAGGAATGCCTTTCCGATGTCATAATATCATCACTCTGCTAGAGGAAGGGAATGCGAAAAGAGATATGGCTTACCTTTGCATGAGAACCATCGCGCAATGAGACTTCGACACGGACGGGAAGGTTCTATGAGCTGTCAGCGAGATGTCCGATACGCGCGCATCAATGAAATGCAATGCTGAAGCTGGTGCATCATTGTAATTTTAGAGTATTGGAATCCTCAAGTGAAATTAGGAGTTGGATTGTTCATGTTATTCAGAATAATCTTCTGCTGGGCAATCTTGAGGGAGCGGCGAGGGCTTACCGTGGTGTCTTGTGGGATGCGCAAGCTGAGTTAGTAGTAGATCAATGTCGACAGTGACGCGCGCATTCAGACGCGACTTGCTGCGGTTGCAGGATGAAGTGGTGGTGATAGAAGTTGCGAGCGCCAGAAAATTTAGCTTGGGTAGGCGCGGCCCGACCATTGCGCCGTAGCGCGTGCTTACGTTATCGTCGGCGGCGCTCTCCGCACGTTCGCAAGAGCACTCTCCACAGAACACAGTACTACAATTCGTTGGTCCTGAAGAACCATTTCCGTGTACATCTGCAGGTTGTCACGCACCACGGAAATTCAAAAGGACCCCCAAATCGTGCAGCGTGGTACCACGTCTCGTGAACCTGGACAAGCTCCCGCACATTTGGCGGATGAAGGTAACACCGGAAATATCATGAGGGCATCCAGGTTCCTGCATGAACTTGCCAAAAAACCTTCCTACATTCGACGATCTTTGACGGCGCGGATCCAATAGTTTTAGATGAGCAAGCTGGTATCGCACCACTGCTCAGTCAATCGTAGTTTCAGACTGCAGTACCTTGGACAGCCAAATGCGGGGAACGTGAAGATGAATACAACACTTCCTATATCACTTGCGCGCCTTGGAGTGGTTCAATTATAAACCTTGGCCTGTCGCATTACGAGTGAACGTTCCTCTCCTGGTCCTAGGAGGTGCAATGATCACCGGATTAGCCTCACTATTATACCATGTGTTGTCAACAACGAGGCCGACAACGCGGGATAACCAGGGCATATTGACAGAATGATTGCGTTTACACATGGACCCCATGTCCGCGAGTAGTGAAGACGACATCCCAGTAGCCAGCCAAGGGATAGTGCCCAGGAACGCAGTGGGTATCGGAGGGGCATGTTACACGGGCATGTTAACTTTGGTCACAAAGTCACCTCATTGCGTCGTGGAAGCTTTCCAAGGTTCTCCCGAAATTAGTCGTTCCATGAACTTTCCAGACATTTGGATCCAAACAACACCACGTGCGAAAATGACATTGCGGTTCTGATACCGGGTTAACGGGCCTCGAAGCGACTTCAACAGTAGTGTATTTCATCGTTGAGGCATGGCGCAATTGCAGGAACCTGCCAAACCCTTGACTTACGAAACAGATTTGTACTATGGTCCCGCAGCGCTAGGATCGAGGATCGTGCAATGTCTCCGACCTAATCGAAAATCATGGGCCTCTTCAAGCAGGTGAACCGGATATTAAGAAGGGTGACCCTGAAATGTGGTGTGGCGAGGGTGTCAAGCCGTGCTGGGCATATGCCCGTTGTGAGCAAGGGCTTACCTTGCGCTCGGCGGGACGGTAGCGGGCCGGCATATAGCAATGAGTAAGAACCTTAACGTTTGCGCGTAACGCGAGCGGAGAAATCGTTGGATTTGGACCGTTAGAAACGCATAATGGTGGAAGATGAGAATGTCGGATGGCGATGCAAAAGCAAGTAGTAATGGGCACAATGACAGGGAATCTGACGCGAGACCCCGGTTTCAGAGTGAGACAGCCAATACCTAACCTTGGAACGACTCGAATGGGTATATTGATGCACGTGAAAACGCTATTGAATCCTACAAATTGGGAGTTTGCCGACAAAAGTAACCTACCGCGCCCAGCGGTTAAACCTGTCGCTTCCATCAGATAACGGCGCCGAAGTCCTTTTTCAGCACGTCCAATATTTCCTTGCTGTCTACCACCTCGTCTCTGGCATTGTGTCCTGATTGCTGGTTGTTTTCTTTCAATCGTTTCAAGATTTCGGGATCCAATTCGTTGATGAGTTCATCGAACTCTTTCTGGTCTTCTCCTTCTTGCTTGAGATAGTCTTGCTCCAGCATGAACTCATCAGATAGCTCCATCGAACTAGGGAACACATAGATGGTTGGAAACTCAAGGACTGTGCGGCCGTTGAGGCACTCGCCAAGTGTAGCATTCGAGTCGAGTGGTATTAGGACGGATCGGCTCGAAGTAGTGCGTGGCTTTGCCAAGAAATACATATGCTCCCCGTCATCTGTGGGCTTGACACTTGACCTGTCATTGCGAGACTCTGCATGGACCGCCTCTGTCAAGGATGATTCGCTCTCCCCAGCCTCTCTTTCATGAGGATTGATTGCTCGTTCTCCGGCAGGTAGCTGTTCTTCCTCCCGGATAGTAGATTTGACATTGAGGCCGCGCCGGACTTGCTTGTCCTTGTGCTCCAAACTAGGAGTAGGGTCTGGAACAGATGAAGAGCCTGGAGCCGCAGCCTGCTTGGTATCGAGCTTTCTCTTTTTGGCTTTGTATTGCTCGCGGGGAGCGAAAGGTTGTGCTACTGCTACCTGGCAAGTGGACGACGTCTCAGTAAGCTGGCGCTTCTTCTGATGATCAAACCATTCGACTGTCCACATTATATTCCTGCCACCAGTTGACTTCCTGAGGCTAATTAGTAGCTTATTTTTTTCAGTGCTTATGAGATGTCTTACTTGGTGCTGGATCGATGTGATTTGTTCTCCTTTTGCCTGCTCAGGCCTTTTGGCGCGCGAATGACTTTGACACCGGCAGCCTCGAGTTGCTGATAATTTACTTGACCTTTCTGCGACGACTTGTGCTGAGACCACGAGTGTGACGTTGATGAATCCACGACGGTCTTCTCAGCGAGACTCTGTTCCGCTTTCTCAATGTCGCGCTCTATGCCTGTAAGGAAGTTGAAGTCGTGATCGATACCCGCTGGCGTCACCAACTGTGACTTCTTTACAAACTTCGTAGGGTCACGTTGTCCGGAGCATTGCGCTCCATTGCTGATGTCGCTTGTAGCATGGCAGCGAGCATGTGCGTGCTGCGCATCCTGGACAGCGGTATTTTGACTTATTGATGTTGCTGCGTATGTTAGCTTTTGTATGAATGTTCTCACCCCATGCTGAACAAGAGGTGGCGTGGTGATGGTCATCATAGTAGGACGCGCAAGTGTTGGCCACATTGGAATCCCATTAAACCAAAACATACCAGGTACTACAAAGATCGCCCAAGAGCGTCTCGTCCGACATGTCGGGAGAGTAAATCGACGCGAAGTTCCCGTGATATCGATCGGACAGCACATGCAAGTTGCCGCTGCCGAATTCAGATCTTCACCACGCTGCACGTAAGCCTCCCTACAGAACTCAATTTAGGCCGCGCGTAGCGTGTGTAGTGTGTATAGTCGCCGCTCAGTGCGTGCCGCTCGGTACAAAGATGCACGGGCAAGGTTTGCAGCTGCTAATATTGTTTCCAATAGCGGCTCGTCGCAGTAGTGATGGATGCTGCACGTGCCAGATGTGTCCTTGATGGGCAGGTAATCGCGATGTGTTGTGGTGGCTTGCACTTGGGTGTGGTGTGTGCAGCAAAAGTGAAGGTTTATGAGGACCGAACTAGCTTAGTGATCTCGGGAGAGTCCAATTGAGTTTGCAACCAGTCAGTGCTCGCCGCACGTAATTCTCCGCAGCTTGCACACTCGTCTGCACCGATCTAGTTTGCGCGACCTCGACAAGTCTGGCACAAGCTGTGCTATCGCACTTCGCAAATGCATTTGTTCAGCGGCGCCAGCCTTGGTGCTATGGCTTCCGTGAACTACAGACGATCACCTGGATGACTGCAGCGATCGACCACATGGTCATTTAGGTTCATTGCAAGTACAAACTCAATCTCAGCTCCCACTGTAGGTAATAGGGAGAGTAGACTGTACAGCTCGCTCCGGCGTTTGGCAGACTCTTTTGCTTCTAGTCGAAGTCTGGGCATGAGAGGATCGAATCATTCCCGGCATAGGTATGCAATACTATGTAGACAATTTGCTTCGCAGGGCGCGTTGACGCGGACGTTTCAAAATTACACTACCTTTTCGATTCCGCGAAACTTCTGCAGGCGACGATCGCAACAATATCCAACTGCGTGGCGGGGTGGAGATGTGGGCCCCATAATGCATAAGCGACAATACAATCAAACGAGGACGCTGAAGAACAGAGCTGAAGAAGAAATGCCGCCACACCGGACCAAACGCTGAAACGCATGCTTCCTGGAGCGATAGGTAGTCGTTATCGCCGCGTGCCTTGGGCTTCTGTAGCAGCCCACAGATCTCAGGGGGCTGCACCTCGCCAATATCCCAAGACATCCAAATAGCGGATAGCGCAGCCCACACTGCGCAAGAGCGGGAAGCTTGCCTCATGCACGTTGCTGCGAGGATTCGCGGCGCAGATGGTCATTGCGCCGTGCACAAAAAGGCTGCAACACTGATTCGAGAATACCCAAAAGCAGTTGTCAGCATGAAAACCCACGCCATTGGACTATTGCCACTGGCGGCGACCCCGCTGGCCGCTACAAAGCTTGAGTCGTGGCCTACAGGTAATGCTACGGGGTGTCGAAACACGGCAGGCTCCCTTCAGCAGAACTGACGCGTGTGCGAAGTCAATCTGGAATCACGTTTGACCGGCATCCCGAGCACACCTTTTGTGTCTGACTTTGATTGCGAGCCTCCATCCGCTCGGATCGAAGCAAAAAGGACCGCCAGCCGTTTGGCACACACGCACGGAAGATGGACCGCCCATTCATGTCCGCTAGGCGACGTGGAGCCCCTGATAAAACCTTGTTCGGAGAGAGACCCTGCTCCAACGCGGATTGGCAGGGTTGGATCAAATCTCCTGGATGCGAGACTTGTGCAGCAACTAATCCCTGCTAGTACTCGGGTCGTTCATCCCCAAGCTTCTAGCCCGAGCTTCAAGGGCGCATTGCGGCAGAGCTCCCCAAAAGTGGCCAGTCCGCTTGCCATCTTCTGCGTTTCTCCTTGCCGCCGTACTCTTCACTGCGTACCAGCAGCAAGGCGTTTGAGCCCTTCCATCGACGACGTCTGTAGAAGTTCTGTCCTTACGCTGGAGCCTCACTTCAATCATCGCCCCTTCCACATGATTGCCGCCGCTTCACGTTTGTCCTAATATCCTTCGGGTATCCAGTCAGTGCATTGTAGCGCGCAGATTATACGACCAATTCCAGAATCCCAAATCAAGCACAAATCAACTATGGCTCCATCACTGAGCCTGCGTCCTCGCACTGGCGAGCGACCTCCTACACGAGACAATGCCGACCACAGTCTTATCATTCCCAGTCGGACCTCTTCTCTGCACTCGAGGATCACCCAGCCGCTCCCTTCGACACTCAACGTCAAGCAAGGCGCCAGAAGCCCGAAGACATTGACCCATGCCTATATGGTATGCGGTGTTGGACGTGAACCTTCACAATGGGTGAAGGCGCCTGCCCCAGCGCAGGGTAAGATTGGACACATGAAGGGAGCTGTTGGAACCTTCTGGCTTCCAGAGATCCTCGGAAGCAGCCCGAGACTCGAGCAAGACAACGACATTGCGAGGTCTCTGCACGCTGCTATGCGAGTAAGTTCAAAACCGATTGGCGACTTGTTACATTTTTAACATGCGATCTCAGGCTTGCTTTCCCCATGATGTAGAGATTTGTACTGGCAGGAGTCAACCACATTGTGTTCACCACTCCTTTGTCCTACAGCAGGACTCTTCCCACACTCTCTACGGTATCGCCCTGCGCGTTTGGTCTCGAGCAGACGAGAAGCGCGCCGAGACAATCCGTGACCTTCGCAAACGCATTGAGCCGGATTTCTTCGACAACCCAGACGAGACATACTGGATCCCTTACTGCCTTAGTTTCCTCTCCCGATACCCCTTGTACAACCTCCTTGGGGATTACCTCCGTGGCATGTGGATTCACTGGAACAAAGCCACCAACCTTTTCCACGCTGAGGAAGTGTCCCGAATTCTGAGCTTCCCCGCTCCGCGACTGAACGACTTGGTGCGCATTGACATGAAGGACTATGCTTTGTGCTACCAGTTCCCGTCTTCGCCCACCGGATTCCAGAATTTCGCCATGTGGCCCCTGTTCACCTGTCTCTCCATTCCCAACATTGTTGGTGTAATCGAGGCTGCTGTGTCACCTACTCGACGAATCATCTTCACAAGCCACTACCCAGCGATGCTCACTATTGCAGCTGAGACAGTCCGCTTTTGTGTGAGGGTATACGAGTGGAGTGGCCTATACGTGCCGGTCGTGCATGCCCGTCATGTCAAGGACTTGGTTCAGGAGCCGGGCCCATACATCCTCGGTGTAACTTCTGAATGCCGATCGCTGTTCACGGCGCCCACAGATGCCCTCGTTGTAGACTTGGACAGGAATTTCGTCCTGACCTCCAGTCCACCCACTGCTCTTACAGCTGGTCAGAGAAGTAAGATGATTACTCGTCTTACCCAGGCCCTGAACGGTGAGGTATCGCCAACTGGTGTTCCACAGCACCTGCGATCTGCTTACGGTGGCGGCAAGCTCATTCCGGCTGGCCAAATCATCGTCATGCGCGGAGAAGTTGAGAGCATCCAGGATCCGGATTGGTGGACCCAGGATGCTGTCATGTCGGTCATGGACCACGTGTGCGAGAAGCTCGTGAGTTACTCAGCCGCCCAATTTCCACCCGGAGCCAACGCTAATTATGTTGCACAGGGCCGAAACACCGGGATGAAGGCCATCTTTGGGGGCTCCGTGAAGAAGCCTCTAATGACCAAGGTTTCTATGCGCCACCTCAATGAGATTGTTCGCGAGCGCAACCAGTACTCCCGTGATGCACAAGAAGCTTGGCAAGATTTCATCAACCTCAAGGGTCGCATGGACACCGAGCTTTCCAAGGTCACTAAGCGCAACAACTTCTTGGTTGAGGAGCTTGAGAGCTGGAAGCAGCAATTCCTCAAGTTCCAGGCTTTCGCTGAACAGCTCACCAAGGAAACCCAAGACCTTAAGGTCAAGATTGAAAACCACAAGCGTGAGAATCGCCGTCTTACCAATCTCATCGACCAGCAGAAGGATGACGCTGCCCGACTTACCATCCGTTTGTCTGGCACTGAGAAGCAACGTGACGACGCTCTGGAGGCACTTGTTCTCCAGCAAGAAATTGCCGAAGAGCTCGAGCGTGAAAGGAAGCGCAACAAGAAGGAGCTTTCCGCTCTTCAGCACACCAACAGCGCCATCGTTCGCCAACGGGATGAGACGCAACGAGTTGTCCTTCATCTCCGTGCGTTGATTGAAGGCCAAACTCACCACATGGAGCACATTGTCAAATCCCTCAACCAGGATGACATGACCGGCTACATTGAGCAAGGCTTTGAGGATGTCCCAGAAGAAGACGAGTCTGAGCTGTTCGAGGATGCAGAGGCCGAACAGCATCCTACGAAGGCCAAGTCTGAGGCTGGCACCGCTCGCAACAGCGTAGCTGGCTTGGACAGCACCCGCGCCTCAAGAGCAAGCACTGCTCAAGCTCACCACCTCGAAGGTGAGGACGTCACACCAGACATGGAGCAGCATCTGCACCGCAGCCCCGCACGCAACTCAAAGCGTTTCTCGAACCAGTCCATGGTCGATGTCGCTGATCGCGTTCTCCGCGACAAGACTGACGCTATTGCGTACATCATCCGCAACATCTCAGAGCAGTGTGCTGCCGCTGTTGAGGGTCTTCAGCTTGCGCAACGTGCAGATACCGAGGACGGCGACAACCACAGTGACCGCCGCAGCAGCATGGGCCAAATGTCCTCCCTTGGTGGACGTGCCCAGTCAACACAGGGCAGCGAGTACGGTGACGAGGACATGCTTCGTCCTGGCCGTGGATCCAGCATTCCTCCCACCCCAGATCTGAGCCACAGGTCAAGCACATCCATGTCCATGGCTAGCGCATCAACAACACCAGACCGCCACAGTCTGCAACACCGATCGCACGATGTTCCTGACGTGCCCACGCGCATCCTGGAGCACGACGATGATGTCGAGGACTCCAGCGATCTCCAGGCCGACATGCTGCCCGTGTCGAAGTACGCCACACCACTACAGAGGCCGGGCCAGACCGTTCGAAATGGACACTGAACGGTCGTAGATGTTGCTGATTTCCTTACAATAACGGACAGGATCCACTGAGCGCTGTATATTCAATATGTTCTACCTAGGCGTTGGTGTCGGCGGGGTCGATTCAGCTTCTTTACTATCCTTGAGCGAAAGCATGTTCAAACTTTTTTTTCTTTTCACATCTACGACCATTTCTTGTTTGTACGACAGCCATTGATGGATGGGAGGAGGGAGAAGAAAAAGAGAAGCGGCTCGAGAAGCGGGTGCAGAGACAGATTGAAGAAGTGAGAGAGGCAGGGAAGAAGTGGTAGCTGGCATCGACGGCAACCTTCCGGGCTTGGTGCGCCCAGCTCATATGTTGATTGTAATTTTGTTTGTTAGCATAATACCACTATTTCCTTTGGGTTCAACAAGTATGAAGTCTTGTGTATCTGTGACACGATGCTGTGGTGATGCCCTGAGTACGAAGTGTAATGCATGTCGACCGTTAACATGAAGTGTTCGCCTAGAGTAATCAACATCTGGAATATACGTCCTCATGTACTACTGAAGCATGCCTTGATTCCACACGCAAAGACCCTTGTCGACGGAGCATGTGAAAGAAGCGTGGTCTCGTGACGGTGCTGCCAAAGTCGGCCCGCCATGCGGTGATCGAGCCTCGGCTTTGTAACATCGGCGGCTGTCAACCCTCGCTGCTATCGCCGCCCACCGAGCGACTTCACACAGCGTTTTGTCTTTATTTCTAGCATGCGGTGATACTCCTTTCTTTCTTGATTCGCCATGGCAGACGCTCTTTGCGGGCCTTCGAATGCCCTCCAAAACTTCCAGAAACACACGACAGTCGATCGGACACTGCAGCAGGATCGCCTTGTCGGCCGCCATTCTCCGTCACAGGTCAGAACTTTGTCCACACAGAGCGATATGCTGTTTCTGACTGCATATAGGGCTTCAGATCTTCCTCAGGACTGAATGCAGGCGCATTAGACCCCGAGTTTGACGCCTTTCAAGCGGGACGGCCTGGCGCATTGCCCCAGGACTTCCACCGTCCACCCCCACAGTTCGCACATACTCCTCCTCCACAGCAGTTTGCCCAAGCACCACAAGCTCCTGGATGGGCCTCAGACTTCCAGCGCCTCAACATATCCAACTCTCCGGTGCAATCATTGCAACGGCAGCAGCCACAAGCGGCGCATTCAGCGGCGTCATGGCACCAAGACTTCATGATGCAGCAGACGCCGGCTGTCCAGGCGCCGGCAGTTCAGCAGCAGAACACATTTGGCGGTATGCCGGGCTACAGCATGGGCGGCTTTGGGGGACAGTCGTACATGCAGCAGCCAGCCTTCCAGCATGCGCCCGTGTCGCAAGTCGCGCAAGGGAAGCAGCCGGCGCAAGAGGCAGTGCCAGCTTTCGACGAAGCAGCATTTGAGCAAGCATTCCTGCAGGCGGAACAAGAAGCACAGCAAGACATGCTCGACACGGCAGCTGAGCAGAGTCAATCACACGCAGCCCAGGCCAATGCAGAGGTCATGGACTACGATCGGCCTGGTGAGATGGATCCTCTCCTTATGCGGATACTGGGAAACACGGGCCAGGTGTGTAGTATCGTTCGGAACCACTACGGGTTGCTAACTTGTGTACAAGCTGTGTATTCAGCCATCCAAGTATGGTGAGCGAAACCGGCCTCGGCCGCACCGAAGAAGCCGTGTCCTACCTCGACAACATGGCCCGCTTAGAACGCACCGGCAAACTCGTCGAAGACGCCAACGAAGCAAAGTGGGTGGTCGACTCGCTGCAACGCATCGCCAACCGCGACGCCCCGCAAGAAGTCAAGACGCGCGCTGAGAGCCTCATCAAAGCCATCAACGAACGCCTCATGTCGCAATACCCCCTCGGCGCCAAGGTCCCCATGAGCGAAGAGCAAATCTGGCGCGACCTCGAAGCAGCAGGCTACATGCGCACTCCCGAGCACGAGCGCATGGCACCACAGCCAGAGCAAAAACAAGAGCAACCACCTCTCAACGACGAAGACGAAATGGCCGCAACAGCAGGCCGCCTCCTCGAACGCGTCGCCGACAACACCAGCGAGAAATTCCAAAACTCCCAGTTCCTTCAGCTCATGCGCCGCCTGCGAGATCACGAAGTTCGCGTCGAGGAAGACAAGATTGTCGAAATAAATGCGCAGGAAAACGCTGCTTCGACCCAACAGCAACCAACACAACACACCGACCTACCCTCATCATCACAAATCCCCCCAATCGACCCCGCGATCCTCTCCCACGCCGCAACAGACTTCTCTCTCCCAGACTACCCAGACCAGGACCAAGACCAACAGTACGCAGCTAGCCCCATCACCGGCGAGCCCATTGTAATAAGCTGATGAGATTGCAGGACAGTCTAGAGCATACGAACTCCACTCATGACGATGAGTATTGGGCCAATGTGAGTCCCGCGCATAGGGCGCTGTTTATGCATGCGTCGCAGCGGCAGAGCGATGGGGGGAGGTGGATCCCGAGGAGTGAGCAGGATGAGGATCGGTGGAGGTATTTGCCAGGGAGGGATCCGGTTACCGAGGAGAGGGGGATGGGTATGGGGGCGTGAAGAGGGCGGGTACGTGACTTAGTGGAAGGGATGTAAGATACATAGTGCAGTCGTGTACTGACACCTGGGGCTAGCTAGAGACGAGACATTCTCCGGGTGAATAACCCGATGTTTGAGATCTAGGGCTCTCGGGGTGGAGTACGTACTACAGCGAAAGCGCAGATCTGATACACGAAGCTGAATGCATCGATTTTGGAAGCAGTGTCGCTCATATCTATAATCTCTAGGTAACCTCTATCTCTGCCCATCTCCACATATTATTCCTCTCTCCCTCCTCACACCCCATCGAACGAACCTAAATCGGCTCATCCCTCGGCTCAATCATCACCTCGTTGACCGCCACATGCTCCGGCTGCTTGAGCGCATACACAATCATGCCCGCAACGTCCTCGGGATCCAGCACCTTCGCACCACTCGGCTCGCCATACTTCTTCAGCGCCTCCTGATCCGTGCTCATGCCCAGAAGATCCGTCGCCACATTGCCCGGCTGGACGCTCGTCACCCTCAGACCGGTGCCTGCCGTCTCGACCCTCAGTGCTTGCAGCGTAGCTTCGACGAAGAATTTGGATGCGGAGTAGACGCCCAGGCCGGGGAAAACTTTACGGCACTGCATCCGAGGAGATGGCGAGGAGATGGCCCTTGCCGCGCTTGAGCATGGCGGGCACGATGCTGGAGATGACGTTGAGCAGGCCCTTGCAGTTGACGTCGACGGTCTGGTTCCACTGGTCCGTCATGGTGTTGGCCATCATGGTGAAGTACATGACGCCCGACACGGAGACGAAGATGTCGACGGGCCCGAGTTGTTTCTCCGCGGCAGCGACGAGCGCTTCGACTTGCGCTTTGTCGGTGATGTCCGTCTTTTGCGTGATGATCTTGCCTTCGCGGATCGTCAGGCGCTTCTTCAGGTCTTCGAGGGCATCGACGCGGCGCGCAGCGAGGGCGACGTGGCAGCCTTCGCGCGCGAGCGCAGTGGCGGTGGCAGCGCCTATGCCAGACGATGCGCCCATGACTACGACGACTTTTCCGAACAGCGGGCCGCGCTGGGGTCGTCGTCCTGAGCCGCCAACGGCGTCGTTCTGCGAGGGGGGTTTGGGAAGCCAGCCGCGAGCGTACCAGTGGCGGGTGTATGTTTCGAGGAGAACCTGGTCAACCTTGGGGCGCTCAACGGCCGATCGCAAAGGTCGGGTCTTGCTGTTGTCGAGGACTACGACGTCTCTCAGGAACTCGATGCTGGGCATGCCGCTGCGGAGGATGTCGACGGTGAAAGCACCATCGCCACCCTTTGCAGAGCCTCGCTTGTCGTCCCAGAGTGCAACCCACTTCTCGAACTCCAGTGGTTGGGTGGGATATCCGAGAGCGTTGAGATCGCTGAAAACTTGGCTGATGTCTACCGGGTCTGGATCACCGATATGGAACACAGTCTGCTCTGCGTCCATCTGGTTGCTGAGATGGAGAATAGCCTTGCTGACGAAGTCAACCGGCGTCATCTCTGCGCGCCAGCCTTTGACGTCCGGATAGTAGCCAATTCGAACCGACTCCACGATCAGGGCAGTCAGCAGGTCCCATGCGTTGGCCGCACCAGTCTCGCTGTGACCACTGACAGTACCCAAGCGGTGGATCTTGATGGGTATGCCGCGGTTCTTGGCCTCCAATGCAAGCTGTTCGGCCACCCACTTAGTCTGGCCATAACCATCTGCAAGTTTGGTAGGGACATCCTCAACTGGCAGGTTGGTGTCTTCAGACCAACCCTGGCGTCCTGGCGCTGGAGGGAGCACACCGTTTGTCGAAACATACTGCACAGTGGCACCGCCTTGAGCAGCAAGACGCAAGATTTCGCGTGTACCACCGACGTTGGGCTTCTGAAGTGCAGCATAGGGGTAGACCAAGTTGACAGTTGCAGCAGCGTGAACAATAACATCGGTACGTTCAGCCAACTGCTTGAAGGACTCCGGCGAGAGACCAAATCGCTTGCGCGATAAGTTGGCTGGCAGAATCTCTACACGCTCCATGACCGAGTCGTTCCAGAGACCAAAGTCCAGCAGATTGCGACGAATTCTAGCAATACCAGCGGGAACATCGTCTTGTGATGAGTCAGCAAAACGGACCATACATATGATTGTTGCAGATGTAGCCTCAAGTAGGTCGCGGAGAAGGAAAGCGCCCAAGAAACCAGTAACACCAGTAAGGAAGACCGTCTTTGCGTCTTTGAGCGCGCAGACCTTGGGGTTCACGGGTTGGATCTCCTTATCGAGCACCGAGTCTGCTTGGAGAACTTGTGGTAGATTCTCCTGGACCTCAGCAGTGTGGCCGTCTCGGATGGCACGAACAGTGTCTAGATGTCCGTTGAGAGTCGCGGGTTGTGCGAGTCGTGCGACTGGCACTCGAAAACCGAACGTGTTGGAAAGACGAGCAGCCAAATCAGCCAGGAGAAGTGAGTGACCTCCCAGATCGAAGAAGTTGTACTCAGGGGTGATAGTGTTCGCGTTAACGCCGAGGATGGATGCCCAGCACTCAGTGACCTGTTCAATAGTGATCGGGCTCTGCTCAAACTTGCGTGCGCTACCAGTTGGCGAGCTTGGTCTCGGAGGTGGCAGATTCTTCAGATCGACCTTTCCAGACACATCACTGGTAGGCAGTTTGTCGAGCTCGACCCACATGGAAGGGATCATGTAATGTGCCAAATACGGCATGAGCATACGTCTCGCTGTTGCGCTGCGACCCGTCTTGTCGATCTCGACCACGGGGCGGTCCGCTGAAGAGTCCTGGTCGCGAACGAAGTATGCCACCAATTGCCGGTCGATTCCCTCGCCAAAGGGTACGACAGCACAGTGGCGAACAGACAGGTGGTTGACAATAGCGCTCTCGACTTTGCCCGGAACCACTGAGTAACCGCGGATCTTGATCATGGCCCCAACACGGCCAGTGATCTCAAGCAGTCCGTTGGAGAGCAAGCGTGCTTTGTCGCCAGTCCTGTACATACGGGCACCAGTCTTTGAGCTGTAGGGATTCCTGATGAAAGCCTTGGCCGTGGTCTCTGGACGATTCAGATATCCTCTAGCAAGTAGGTGACCGCCAACAAACAACTCGCCATTCTCACCCTCGTCGACTTTCTGACCACTCTCATCAAGAATGTAGATATATTTCGGGTCGATGAGAGGAGGTCCGACTGGGCAGTAAGGAGCATCCGTGTCCAATTTCTCGAGCATGTCTTTGATGTCGCCGGAAGCGATCTCATGTGTCTCACAGGCGCTGTAAACGTTCAGTAGGCGAGCATTAGGAAGTGCCTTGATTCCGCGGCGAGCAAGGTCCGTTGTGACGACCTCACCGTTCAGCCAGATTGTCTTGAGATTTGGCAGACGTGTGTTTAGTGATTGATGGCGGGCGAGTACAGCAGCGAAGAGAGTAGGTGTGAAAAGAGTCTCCGTAATCTTCTTGTTCGCAAGCAAATCAACAAGCATTCGAGGGTCGTAGCTTGCATCGTCAGGGACAGCCACAACGGTCGCTCCACGCAGAAGGGGTCGTATGATCTCCCATACGAAAAAGACATTGCAAGGCTACTCGGTCGCCCGGCTCAAGATTTGAAAGGCCAAATCTCAGATCGTATGACAGCACTGCTGCCCTGTGTGGGTTTGCAATACCCTTAGGCTTGCCAGTGGTTCCGCTTGAGTAGGCAACAAAAGCCAACTTGTCAAGGTCGGTCTCCTCTGATACAGGCGGCAGCTCATCGTTCTCCACATGACCATTGCTATTCGATGATTGCTCATCCAGGACAACCAGGGGAGTGTTGCCCTTGATCTTGCCGACCTCGGCACTGATGGTGACGACAACAGTGGGGGCTGCGTCTTCGAGGACATCGGCGAGAAGATCTGGGGGATAGGCCAGCTCTAGGACCAAGAAGGCACCGCCGGCTCGCAGGGCTGCCAAACAAGCGATTACATAGTCAGCAGATCGTGGCAGCAGGACACCAACTAGGCAATCGCGGCCAACGCCATGACCTCGGAGCCGATCGGCGAGGGCAGCAACCTTGTCGTGAAGCTGTTGATATGTGTATGTGGTTTTCTCGTCTTCTAAGGCAATGAGATCAGGTGTAGCTTGAACCTGTTGCGTGAAAAGAGCAGACAGGTCTTTTGTCGTGTCGATGACCGTCATTGTTTGAAATTGTTGAGGAAGGAGTGAGTGAGGAATTGGTCCACTACCAGGAGACAATTAACGTATATAGCGGTTCGAGAGCTGTCACCATACGTTCAAGGGTGGATCCGTGGCTAGAGCAAAGCAATTGCACCGTGCAGAAAATTCGGGGCGCGTTGGGTGCAGACTGGAGCGACGTTCGCTTATTCCAATCGCGTCATATTAGCGCCAAACTACACTCTCAGCAGTGCTTCTCATTGCTCGAATGCGAGCAACAAAACCTGTGGAGGTGGCTAGATTCCACGCAGTCCGCCGCTGACATGTGGATTTCCCGGGGCGTCGCCGTCTTAGCGTTATTTGTCGGCACGTCGCTTTGGAGTGCATGTCTGGGCTATGAATCCTGGTTTTCGGGGGCGAAAGACATCTTGTGCATGGGAATCTGTGTGTCGAGAGACACCAGGAACAGCAGTGATGCCAAGCGGTGTTACTGTTACAGTAGATGACGGACAGCATGGTCCTGTGACTGCACAGCCTTTTCGAACAACACCGCCTGGACATGGCTACTGCATGTGGTCAACTACAACGTAAAGTAAGCAAGGATTTTTGATAGTCCGAAGCTACATACAGTACCGCGAGGCGTCAATTGAGACGTCTCGGCCTTGACAGCTTCAGGCACCCTCGTTGCGTAGGTGATGGCCTGCATTACAACCAGAGTGTAGTCAATGAACAACAGGTCCGTGTAATGACCCGGAGACTCCAGAACGGGATGTACAATTACCTTGGCAACCTGGCAACGTATGGACTTGGCTGTGCAAGTCCATCTTCGGAGTGCATTTGTCTACTCTGGAGCACATTGGATCGACTGTCGTTGGCACTGCGCTCCGGATACGAATACATCGTGGAGGAGGACGTCATGGACCTGAGTGATCGAAGTTTGTAAAGTCTCCTGTTGTGCGTCACATATGACCAGAAGGTACAGCCGCATGGGGAGTCATCTGGTAGATTTTAAGGGAAATGGAAGTTCGATTAAGCTCAATGTTGCATTAGTGGTTGGCATACTTAGCGTATGTGGGGATGCTGATACGGTACCTACTTGCGTCGATGTACCTGTGCATGCCTATCTATGACGAAGTGGCTCCAGATCGACCATTCGTCTGCGCTGCGCCTGCTTAAAAACGCCGTAAATGGGAGAAGATACGTGGTCGCAGACGATACACAGAGATCTGGCGTTCTGAAATTATGCTCATCAGGAGTGTCTGGACAACGACAGCGGGAGGAAGATCTGGAGACTTCCTCCAAACATGTGTGGCTCGCCTGTTCGAATTGAACGTTGCTCTGAAAAGATGTGTTGTCATTAAGCCGTGTGAACATTGTCGCGTGCGATGAAGGGTGACAGCTTGGACATGAAGTGGACGAGCTCCATTGTCGCTGCTTCGGAGATCGACTCTGAACGTCGTGCGATACATGCTCCGAGAGGTGTGCACCATTGAAGTACTGAAGTACAACCAAGGGTGACTGCAGATGTGGTCTCAGGACAACCTAACCGCATTTGATCAAATTCATCACATACTCAAGTGCAATCTCTTGAAAAAGTGGAGAATTATACCCAAGGGTAGCATCTAGGATAGATAGTTGCAGTGCATGTTGTAAATGCTCTGTTTTGTCGTGAGAAAGCAATCAAGTCTTCATCATCTTTTGTTCCTTCTCCAGATGACAGATACGCACTGCTTCCTTCCTTAAGGATCGACGATTATGGATTGGCGTACGTGGATTATGCATCACTCCCTTTTAGTGTAAACGGAGCGACATGCCTTAGAGCCTATGTGACGTCGGCTTCTATATCATTATCACCCAAACTGTGATGACTCGATGGCGAGAGTCATGTCGTGCCGCGGTGGAACCGCATCTGATCACGTTGTACCTGACGATGTCTTCAAACCGAGGCTGCTTGATCAATCGGCTGAAAAGCCGATGTCGTTTCCTGAAGACAAGCTGTTTTGCGACGGTGACGCTCTGTGTATAGCTCGAGGCACCATAGTCGCTGAACCTCGGTAGATCTCCACCTACCTCCACACCAACAAGCGTAACGCGCCGCGGTCTATATACCGAGCTCACCACCAGCAATGTAGCCGACACACGCGCATGAGCATATTGCTCGACATCTTCTACTCTTCAGTCCTTGCCCTATACCATTACGCCTCCGACTAAGCCGTCGCCATGTCGTCCACGGCGTTCGTCCCCTTCAGCGAGCCTCCGTACATCGTCGGTCTGCCGTCGCCATACTACCAAGAAACACATTTGCGATGGCAAAAGGCGTGTCGCAAGTTTGTGGATGAGCATCTGCTTGAGAAGGCGCTAGAGTGGGATACCGCGGAGACATTGCCTGAGCATGTCTTTGAGACGTTTGCGAAGAACGGCATGCTGCTGCCCACCTTGCCAGCGCCGTTGCCCGTGGATATATTGAAGAACCTCGGGATCCATGATATCCTTGGTGTCGTCAAAGTTGAGGAGTGGGACTACATTCACACCATGATATATGCGGATGAGGTAGGCCTGGGACCACAGCATGATAGCTCGGGGAGTTTACATGTAGCTAACGCAGTACTAGATGGCACGCACTGGTCTTACAGGCCCATCAGGATCTTTGACAACTGGCATGTCGTTCGGTGTACCGCCCATTATCAAGTACGGCAACAAGCAATTGCAGGACCGTTTCCTCCCCGAACTTCTAACTGGCAAGAAGCGCACTTGTATTGCAATCACCGAGCCTGAAGCCGGTTCAGACGTCGCGAATATCACCACGACAGCTATAAAGACACCAAATGGCAAGCACTACATTGTGAACGGTACGAAGAAGTGGATCACAAATGGCATATGGTCAGAGTACAGCTCAATGGCTGTGCGAACAGGCGGACCAGGACCAGCTGGTCTATCGATGCTTGTCGTGCCATTGAAAGGCAACAAGGGCGTCAATATGCGCCGAATCAAGGTTGGCGGTCAAGTCTCTGCAGGAACCACATTCATCGAGCTCGACGACGTCAAAGTACCCGTGGAGAACCTCATTGGCGAGGAAGGCATGGGCATGAGATACATGTACGATCACACATGAGAGTATGGATCCCGAGCTAACAAACACCAGCATGACAAACTTCAACCACGAACGACTCTCGATTGCAATCGGTGCAACCCGCCAGTCTCGCGTCGCGCTCAGCGCAGCTATGGAATACGTCCTCAAGCGCGAGGCGTTCGGAAAGCCGCTCATCGACCAGCCCGTTGTACGACACCGTCTCGCAAAGGCTGGCGCCCTTCTCGAAAGTCAATGGGCGTGGGTAGAGCAGTTTGTCTACCAAATGACTAAACTTCCCAAAGCGACAGCGGATGTCGAGCTCGGTGGTCTCACAGCCATGGTCAAAGCACAGAGTGGCATTGTACTGAACGAGTGTGCGCAATGTGCGCAACTGCTCTTTGGTGGAAATGGATACACAAAGAGCGGGCAGGGCGAATTGATCGAGAGTGAGTTTTCTCGAGCATGATGTGATGCACTGTAAGAA
>NW_001884558.1:1045403-1072228 GCF_000146915.1 Parastagonospora nodorum SN15
ACCGCGAAGTTCCAGGCATCAGGATACCAGGTGGCTCAGAGGACGTGTATGCTGGATCTTGGTGTGAGGCAATTGGTCAAGAACTTCAAGAACAAGACAAAGGCGTTGGAGAGGCCGTCTGGTTCATCGAAGCTGTAAGCATAGAGTGAAGCGATGCTGCAATTCTATAAGATAGGTTGGAATGCATGAATACTTCGTCAGGTGTTGTTCCAGTCAGCTGACGCCAGGTGAATGCGGTGTGACGAATATGAGCACAGTGTAGCTGAACGGTATATGCCTACTCCAAGTCTATGGACCCCACCCACTGGATGAATCGCCAAATAGCCAAGGGCTAGATCACAACAGAAGGACCAACCTCAAGCTTCGCTTTCGTATCAGGGCGTCGAACGCTGACGTGTGAAGAACCATAGCAGAACGCGGTGACTACAGCGAAGGGTACTTATTGGCTCCTCCATTTAAGCAAATCCTCCTTCCTGAGTACTAGTCTATCTTGAAGTCTCAAGTGACTTAAAAGCCATAGCAGCATTTTCCCCATTCGCATCCCAGCCAACAAGTGACTTAGTCAGACAACGCTCACCGGGCTGAATTTGCCTCATCAATACCTACCTTGGCCATCTCATTGGAAACCAATCTACCAAGCTCTTGGGACAGTCTGACTATACAGAAGAGCAGCGTAAAAACGGCTTGAGATATGCTGACTCTCGGAATATCATGTTTCGCATAAAAAGACGAAAGGTTCGCTCGACTAAACATCCATCACCATACTTCAACACATTATTTCACAGACTACAACATCAATCACCATGAAGCTCACCTTTGTCCTCGCAACTCTCCTCGCCGCTGCCCTGGCCGCGCCTTCCCCAATTACAGAAAGCATTACTGCATGCCCATGCGAGCCGGTGTTCTGCCCCCTGGAGATAATTGCTGTTGGTTGCAGCCTTCCCTGCAGGAGAAAAGTACTGATCCACCATGTAGGAATGCAGATGTAAGCGATCCGCGGCGCAAGCGTGCTATGAGGCTGCTCTGGCTGAAGGAGTGATTTGCGAGAAACCTATGATTGTGAGTACCGTGGTGTTTTTGTTAAGTTGATAAAGGTACTGATGTGAGATGTAGGTTTGCCCTGGGGATTCGTAGATCCGGATGGATAGATTTGGGTTTGGCGGTTTGGGCTGAAGGTTGGTTGTGAGGTGACATGTTTGGTCTGAAGTAAGAAATATCCTGCCTGGTAGCTCCTTACCTACGACCGGAAGCGATCAGGATATTACAGCAGGCAGCCCATATGACAGCCTGAAGCTATACGCAGTATTGCTAGCTTTTCAACTAAACGGCGAAGTCTTGCATATCGCTTCAGGATGCACCTGATGCTTTTCCTCCGTGTTTCTTAACCTGCAGTACGAGATGTTTGAGTACTTTGATACATGTAAATGCATTCGGAAAGGGGAATTTTTACTTCACGTTTTGTGCGGCTTAAGAGAATGGAACAAAAGAAAAAGGCATCCAAAAGGGTGCACTGTCTCATCCCTGCTCGTGCTGGATATGTGGTTAAACTGAATGGAAAAGAACTCCGACGACCCACTTTACTATTCCGCCATGCTGGCGCGTCAGATGTCTTGCATAACGATTTCGGACTTGGCGGTTGTTTTACGGAAAATAAAAAGGAAATACAGTCTCTCTTCAATGTCCGGAATATTTTCGATCGAGAAGACTGCAATGATTATCTATCCCTCCCGCCGTCGAGTCAGGATGACGATCATCCGCGGTCCTGGTACACCTCACACTGGGGCAAATCGTCGGAGCCCTATGACTGAAACGTTAAAGATTGCGCACACTGCCCACAAGCTGGTACTGTGTTCTAGGGGTGATAATGTTTACCCAAGGAGCAATTTACTCTTCTCGGACGAGTGAGGCTGGAGGCTTACTTTTCGCCAGATAAAGTTTGCTCAGAAATGGCTCGTGCATGGCCAACATGGGTATCGCACGATGGAAATGTTTGAGTGCGTCATGGGTAGCCGGTGGGCGTCGAATGGAAGTTGCGACCATGTCCGCTGATTACAGTCCTGGAGGGGCGTAAAAGTCGTTACAGACGACTCGGTGCTCGTGAGATCAGCCGCAGCATCGTATTGCCGGCGATGGGTGACGGCGTGAAGGGCCGCATCTAGTGCGGTGTCAAACAGCACTTTGCGGACCGTCTCAAAACTGCCGACTTTTATTTAAAGGAGTTGAAGCAAGGACCTGATAAGATCTGGCAGACTTGCATCTTCGAATGCCCCTTTTCCACATACACGATTGCTTATCCGGGATGCATTCACATCTGTTAGGTGATCTAGTCGACTAGTCGGATGGTGGAATCGATCGCTGAATCGAATCCAGAGGCATGTGCTGGGGCTGCATGCGCCGAGCCCTAGAGAGAAATCAGGAAGGATGAACGCCTGAGGCTAGCCACTCAATGCATGTTGGGGACTTTTCCGAGTCTTCACCGACAACGGGCAAGCGTGATTCCCCGCATATGGTAGGCCAGGGTCAACGGTTCGCTGCTGATCGCTTCATGCCACGTCTTTTTGACGTCTCTTCACTGCCAATCTGCTGGACTGCCTTTGCTCCGAGCACCGATCTTGTGCCAACCACCAGATGTTCATGCACCCCCTTGCGCCTCCATGCGTGCTGGCTTTGCTGTACGCACGAAAGGATAGAGCCAACGCAGCGTCGACACTCGCACAGTGTGGGGAGCGGCAAACACCGCAGACACTAACGCCTGGTGCAATTTTCTTGGGGGCCTGCTCGGAGAAGGGCCCAGGTGGATCTCTCCGATCGTTGTCAAAAGGCGCAGCCAATTTGGTAAGACGGCAAAGGGCCTGTGCATCACGTGTAGTCGACGCGGCTTAGCAAGTCGGCTAGAGCAACCACACTCGTCTTGGTCTGGGGATATCCAATTCCGCTATCCATCCCGCTTGAGACCCGTTTGCCAGACATGGCACCCATCATGATTCAAACAAGCTGGGGTCCCCACATATCATAGGTAGCCTCTGACTAGGAAGCAGGACTGCATTGCCAGAATGTCGTTGCGGATCGCCAAAGAGGAAGTCCGTACATGAAGACGGGCAGAGTCGGCCAACGCGAGTCAATTTACCGCGGTATCTTGTACGCACACAAAGCAGCCGTAACAGCTGACGTCGGACGTTCTCAGAAAGCGGCCTTCGTCCGATGGCTTCCGAGAGAGACCGGCGCCCTGAACACTTGGCGCTACAGCAAGCGGCCATCCCGCATCTGGGGGACTGGGGTCAGTAGTGGGGAATGGCACGGCGGCGTCTTGAGCGTTGACGCACCAGGGTGAATGGCGGCTCGTAGGTGACCTAAGCACGCGACTAAACCCTGGCCTAGAATCCACTCCGAGAAATTGGAATCATACAAAGTCTTCGTGCTGCCCCGAACCCCTCGCGCGTGAGTGATCGCAACATTGACATTCCCTCCCTTTCTCAGCACTTTGTTTTGAGACATCGACCAAGATGTCTGATTACTCTGGCAGTCCCTCTGAAGACCATCAAATCGACTTTCAACAACCACCAAAACGAAAAGCTACCACAGCAGGACTGGACGGAAATCCAACAGGGCGTTCGGTCAAGAGGAGGGCTTCAAAGGCGTGCCAATGCTGTCGAGCGCGAAAAGTCCGGTGCAATGTCACCGAGCACGGTGCTCCCTGCACCAACTGCCGCTTGGACGAGGTTGATTGCATTGTGTCAGAAAGCAGGCGCAAAAAGTTAGTCCACTCCTTAGTGCAATCCCCGGGCCCCCCAACATCAATGCGACTTTTCGGATGGGAGCGACTATTCGACTGCGAATGTCGTCATGCGATTCGCTCGCTCGATCCCACCTTAGACTAGCCACTTGCAGCGCCTTCTCCTCACGCCTTCGGTTTCCAGCCCAGCCACAATTCCCGCCTCGAATACACCGCACATGGTAGAATTTGGCTAATCCCTACAGGAAATGGAGCAAAGATGACGAACAGACCGAATGCGCAACCACCACAACGACAGCTACGCGAAAGCTCGCTTCACGCGATGCCCTGGACAACATCCATAATTTGAAGTCTGCCACATCGCGAGGATCACATGAAGCAGAATCGCGGCGAGACGAGCATGTGCCTCACTCAATTTGTTAGTGGCTAGCGAACAGCTCTCTTGCTGAATTTGGAGTTAACCAATCCTAGATCAAAATCATGGACACCGCGTCAATTCTGTCAGCAACTTCTCCGATATGCAGCGACGACTTTCCATCACTTCGCAAATCAACGGCTTGCCCACTTTGCCCTTCACGCCTTTTGGGGAAAATCGAGCCCCATTCTTTGGCAACATGCAACAAAAGTCGCCCTCTGGCGATCTTCCACGATTCATCAAGCCCTTGCCCTCCAAGATTGGACCCGATGAGATATCGTACCTCGAAAAGAAGGGTGTACTGACTGTACCAAAGGGCACTCTGCGTAGTGAGATGCTTCGTGCTTATGTCGAGTTTGTGCATCCATACATGCCACTACTGGATCTACACGACTTTCTTAAGATGATTGACAAGCAAGATGGAAGTAACGGCAAAGTCAGCTTGATTCTGTTTCAGGCTGTCATGTTTGCTGGCTCATCATTCGTTGACATGCAGTACCTACACACCGCGGGTTACGCAACGCGTAAGGAGGCTCGCAAAGACTTCTTCCAGAAGACTAGAGTAAGTTTCCGACCCCTTTCCTCATTTCGGTCGATCTATATTCGGCCGAGATGATATTCATGGTTGATCGGACTCGCCGAGAAGTCCGACATTTCGTGCACATGCCAGGGTTGCACATGCCAAACATGTGAAAGAGCTTCTGCACGAAACCATGCTAGCACATTAGATCAGCGACGTTTCTGACGCACCGACAGATCCTTTACGATTTTGATTACGAGTCTGACCGCGTCTCGCTTGTCCAAGCTTTGCTGCTATTAACGTACTACTATGAGACCCCTGATGACCAAAAAGACACCTGGCACTGGATGGGAGTCGCTACTTCCGTTGCGCATACCATTGGATTACATCGCAATCCTGACAACACCAATCTAGACGTCAAGCGCGTCAAGTTGTGGAAGCGGATATGGTGGTCCACATACATGCGAGACCGCCTTATCGCACTCGGCATGAGACGACCAACGCGCATAAAGACTGAAGATTTCGACGTCCCTATGCTCACCATGGACGACTTCGAAATTTCAGCCATTCCAGATGATATTACATGCATTCCAGCCGACTGCCGTGTTGCGAGAGACACTGATACTCAACGTCAACTGGCTATTATGTGCATAGAGAAGGCACGGTTATGTCTGTGCATTTCACAGGTGCTGTCCAAGCAGTATTGCGTACTGAACAACAATCACGGCCTCCAAAATGATCGGACCACTATGATGCTGCTTCCCAAGAAGCTCGACCCCGAGACAAGCGAAGTAAAGGCTTGCGATGACGAGCTGCAGAAGTGGGTGTCTGAATTGCCAGACGAGGCTCAATATTCAGACAAGCCTAGCGGTGAGCCCACGATTGATGTTGCCAAATCGCTACTGCATTTGGTCTTCTTCACCACTTTGTCTGCATTGCATCGACCACAAGTCTTGCCAAACTCACAGGGTGGGCCAGCAAGTGCACCGACGAAAGTCAATGTTGAGTCTGATCTCCTCGATGTCTCTCGCCGCAATGTCCGTCGTGCAGCATCAGCCATTACCTCAATCGCCCATCGTCTCGATGCTGGTGGTCTAGTCAAATACCTACCTACGACAGGTGTTACGGTTCTCCTACCAGCCATCATTATCCACCTGCTCGACATCAAAGCTCCGGAAGAGGAAACACGCCGTATATCTCTCCGCGGTTTCTGCCAGTGCATGGCCGTTATGGGCAAACTGCGTGATATTTACGCCGCCGCCGATTACTCCGTAGCATTCCTCGAAGCAGCAATTCGCAAGGCAGGGATCCACGTTGCGCCAATGACCGCACAAGTCTCGCCCATACCAAAGCCATCGCCAGTCACAAGTGTCGAAGATCTGGTAGACGCCGGCCGACGCCTCGACCTCGTCAACGCGACTTCATCCGCAAGCACGAATCTCCAGCGCTCGACACTTACACCACCTCCAGACAGCGGCACAACCAACATGACAGCGCTCGAGAAACAGCCCAGCGACAACGTTACGGATGAAGAAGTTGCGCGCCGCCTAGAAACTTTCCTCGCCTCCACGCCCCCTGAATCAGACCATGAGCAAGTCTCCAGCATCACTATTTCCCAAGACGCGCCGTCTCAAAACATGGCCCCGACTTCTGCCGCGCCGCCTCCGGACGCTTTTCATAAGTGGATGACGCTGGAAATGACCCCGAATAACAGCCTCGAGTTTATCAACCACCACCAGGACGACCACACGCTGTTTTCGAGCCTACCGCTCAACAACGAATTTGACGACGGGGACTTTGACTCGCTGCTGAATCTGGATGCCGTGGGCGAGACGTTTACCTTTGATGATGCTGCGTTAGACGGCGGGCTGGGCGATCTTGATTGGATGGCAAACGGGGATCTGGGGATTTCAGTTGACGCATGAGGATGCAGTGGTTACGAATTTCCTTTTTTCTTTCTAGAGACTGCGCGGATACGGATACAGGAAAAGTGCATATTGGATTTGGGTCAGGATGATATATACCACGACGCATATGTAAGGCGTCCTCCTAATGACCTGGGAAAAGAAATGCGCGGATTAGAGTTTGAATTTGATCTTAATGACCCCTAAAAACTACAATGCTCACATGCGAAGCACTGTTTGTGGACACGCAATTCGAACAACACCATGCTTTGCCTGTAAAAAACTGTTTCTACACTTTTGCCTGCATCACCAAACTCCCAACCCATGCCTCCCCATAGCGGCCAAACTTCCCACCAAGCCCCCCCCCTCCGCCACACTATCTATCCCCCATGTCCAGGATCTACACGCCAATCTTCAACATTTCCATGTGCCGAGTGGCAAACGCTACAAGGGTCCAGCCAGCCCACCACAGTGGAGTCTCTCTCAAAGCGGGGACGAGGTGGGGTTGGCAAGGTGGGACTGGAACACAGCCATGAGCATTTGGATTTCTCTGGGGCGCTAGAAATGCGTATAGACGGAAGCTGGCATGCGCATTTCCACGCTTAGGCCCGATGATGTGTACAGGTCAGATGTGTGGTGTGTAGCTGTAATCATGTATGCATGCAGGTTGAGTTTGATGTGCCGAGATGCCGCTGCCGTACAGTAGTACATCTGATAATAGCTGCTCATGGGCTTTTGGTGCGTAAGGGCATCATACTTTCGTGTCGCTTGTGGGATGTTTGTGCTGTGGCTGCTATCTATCTACCACCAATTTTTATGAGGGTTTTCCTTGCATGGTTGAAATGCGCTCCATGTGGTATTAATAAAATAGTAAGAGATGAAAAAGAAGACAGGACAGAAAAACCACGCTCTATGCTGCCGATGTGAAGGGGATGACGAACCCTGACGCCTTTCCCATGAAACAATCTCTTGTTGAACCCCAGATTGATGATGTACACGCGGTATCCATGAGCGTGTTTTTTCTTTTCTCACTCCTCTTGTGCCCATCTCTTCTCCCTTTCGGTGGTCTTTTGTTCCTTCCATGCCCAGTATTCGCCTAGTCTGACTTCTGCGTAGCTCGCGTAGTCGAAGTCGATGAGGGAGATTTGTGCCTGGATCAGAGCCCAGATGCCCCAGTAGAAGCCAGGGACGCCCCTGAATTTGTCCACCTGTTCAAACAGCTCGTCCAAGTCCGACTCGTTGTATGTTCGGTTCTGGTGTGTGCTGAAGCTTCGCAGGTACTCGCGGAGGAAGGCACGGCGAGTTCTCCGTGTAGGCATCGCAGAGTAATCACAGTCAAAACCACCCCATTCGGCGAAGTGGTTGGCGATGTCGAAAGATGCCGGCGCAGGCGTGGCGTATTCGTAATCGATAAAGGTCACCGTTGCAGCGGTTTCTGATTCGTTCGATGCGCTCGACGCACTGGATCGGCGGGAGGGTGAAGCTGATGAAGCTGATGGTTCGATGATCACGTTGCCAGACAGCAGGTCGCAATGCGCGAATACGAACTGGTTCGCACCGCAGACGCCCGGAGTATCGACTAGTAGCTGTGTCAGGCTCTGGAGTTCGGTCATCAGTTGCTCTCGTCGGGTCGATTGCGCAGTGGTGCTTGTTGGAAGCGCAAGGATCCATTTCTGCATCGTGGTCCACACATTGGGAATGGGCTTCCCTGGTGTAAGTTGTGCCATGTCTACCAGTGAAGCACGTTTGTTGTGTGGTGATAGTTGTGAAGGTGCAGGGCACGTGCTGCTAATACTCGAAATAGGTAATGTTGCATGCCATTCTCCCAGCCTCTGAGCTACCCCTCGCCATACTTCTGGTCGACCCAGGTCGGCAGGTGCACACACTGTGCCTGAAACGTATTTGTAAAGGAGACCGTTCTCAAACCGAGCGTGGAGGGCGGGCGCGAGATTGTGACGGGCCAAGAGGCAGTGGGAGCGAGTCTCCTCTGTGCATGGATTAGACTTGGCGATTGGCTTCAGTCAGGAATGATACATACTCTCGCGGTCGATGAGCACATCGGTGCCCTTCCCGTATGCTCGGAGCAATATGGCATCCTCATCTATCGCCGCCTTTGAAAGGCCCGGGAGCTTGTTCACCGCTTTTAGGAGCTACCCATTGTTTAGCCAAATTCTCAAGACAACCCGTCTTCTGCAGAGCGCAGAGGCTTGCATACCGTGTTCGTGATGCCATCGGTAAAGCGAACGAACTCAATCGTGTCTTTGGAATCTTTCCATTCGGGTCGCAGTGCGAGAATAAGGTTGAGTGCTGAGTTGTGCGAGTCGGTGTTGTCGTAGTACTGAGGTATGTGCCGTAGCGAATCATATGGTGACTGAGCCTTACTCATGGTGGAACCTGCCAGAATGTCGTCAACACAAGGTGCGGATTTTGAAGTGGTGGCTTGCGGTCGCAAGACGAAGAAAGAATACCTCGGCGAACACAAGAGGCAGGAGGAGATGGTGGGCACCTACGCAACGTGGAAGGAGCGACTGTATATCAGCGCTGCCTATGAACAGAGGAGATATGTTTGTGTAACTTGTACAAAAGGTGCAGCAAAGAAGCGCAAACTGTCAGAGCAATCGCAAACGGGAGAGAGCGTGGGGACGAAATCAAGGGTATCAAGGGTCGCTGCACGCGACCACTTGGGCAAAGCGGCGCATACACCCCTGACCGCCTCCATGTCTAGAACTGTATTAAAGCTTGCCAATCATCTCAAAGACCCTGCAAGGGTGGGAGCCAATAGCATCCTTCGGCCAGATGACCTAAGTCAAGAGATGATCATCAGAGTCCGGTCCCAGGGGTTGGCAGCCAATCAGCTGAGTAACTTTAGTACATGCATTCCTTGCCGTTTGGTAGATTTAATACATTTCCTACAGACAGTCGCCCCCCAGGCACATGCACTTGGCCTCATAAGAAAGCCACAATGACGTCCAACGTTGACAGCCTCACGTGCCCAGGTAGTACTCCACAATCTACAATCGCTGCCGGCGATTCGCTCTCGCGGTTAGGTCGGATCCATACGTATTCTACGTGTTGTCAATTGTCACATGTCAGACGCACGTCGAGGTACTTGATGACGTTGCAGCGAACGAGTACTGCCTGAATGCTCAGTTGGGTGCCCGCGATGGTCAATAGTGGCGCAGTAAGACACGTATGTCAATCGACAGACGATGGCTTGCTCCATTGCCTGTAGACTTTGTATACTTTGCGTGTATGCACAACGCGATTGTGCCGCGTTACCGGGTAAAAGCGATGCGAGTACGATGCGTTATGTATCCGTCTATGTGCGGTTGAATGCAGTATTCCTACCAAACAGATTGTGACATATCAACACTGTACACCCAGTTTCCTAAGCGTATCTTTCCCGGTCGTGATTTTCATGCCAATTCTGTACAAATTTGGTTAGTAAATAGCTCATAGAAACAAAGAGAGCACGAACCTAGCATCTAAATCGAAGCCATCCCATTGCGTGACCTCCTGAAGCCAATCTCTGCACTTATTCAGAGTTTCCATGTGCTGCGCCGGTTGGCCATCCACATCAGCCTCTCTCCAGAGATTAGCAGCCATCTCATAGCGTGCACAAGGCGCGGTCCAGTTATCCTTCAAGTGGCCCTTGAACAGCAACTTATCCTGAGGAATGATTTCCTTCTCCAGGATCGCCTTGGCCTCTGTAGTTCTGTTCATGTTCCTATACGCAGACGCGCGGAGGACCGCCAGAATCGACTTCTCGTCCAGACCCTCCTTCTCCCAGTGCGGGTTGTCGGCAGACTCGCTCCATGCCAGGTTTTCGAGAGATGTCTCGAGATGGTGGTCCTTCATGCGCTTGGTGCCGTTCCAGAAGTAGATCATCTCTTCGATGGGAGAGACACCGATGGCATCAATCATGTCGCAGTTCCACTCCTTGGCTCGGGCCTCCCATTTCTGGAGCTTGCGGTTGACGAAAATGTCAAATGGCAGTTGGCGACCCATGAACCTCTTCTTGCCAATGTTTGGCAAGACGTTCTCAAAGAACTTCTTTGCTTCAGCTGCGTACTTTGTCGCAGCCTCTGGGTCGGTCGCCTTGTTTCGACGATAGAGTTCAACATAGGCGGCGCCGCAAATATACCAGTACAAGGCATGGCTCCAGTTGTTGAGTTCGACACACTTCTGGAAAGCGATTGCGGTGGCCTTGTAATCATGCATATACATGTTATCCAAACTGCTCTCGAACCAGCTGAGCGCCTCGAGTTGTCTCAATTGTGACTGTAACACATCAGTTTTGGCTCATGCAACTGGGCTACATGATACTAACCTGGCCCGCTTCTTCAATAATGAGGACAGCCTTCTCCAATTCGCAGTCTGCAGCTGTCATGCGCGACTCTTCGAGAAGCCAGAGATGGCTCTTCGGGTACCGCTCGCGCATCACGCGCAGCAGCGCCTTGCACCGCTCCTTGGGATATGATCCGTCACCAGAAGATGGGATAATGTCACAAATGCTTGTGAAGCCGTTCAAATAACCCATGAGCACGACACCAGCCATGGCACCATGTATATCGTGGAACTTGGTAGCTTGCCAAAGCATCTGCATACCACGCTCTCGGTCGCCCTTGAAGCCTACAATCTTCAGCAAAGAAGAGAATGCCGGGGGTACGAATGACAGAAGCAGCAGAAGCATGCCGAAGCAGAAGTTTGAACCTGCGAGAATGAATCTGTCCACGGGATGTTCGCTAAACGTTGAGATGTCCAACTCGGGATTATCGCTCATTGTGAGCTTCTCAAAGTCTTCTATGGTGTCTGGAACGGCGACGGTCGGGGTATCGTTTGAGGCGGGCAGGCCACTTGCTGAACTGGAGTTAAGATCAAGCTTTTTCTGCGAGTTGTCCAGCGCAATAGAGCCATCCTTGCCAGCAGGGACATTGATGTTTGCCATGTGTTCCCCTGGCGTCACGTTTCCGCTCTTGTCCTCAGCAGCATGCACGAAATCAAAGTCCTCAGTGTTGTCTCCGTTGCCTGCAGTCCTTTCTGTTGGAGCAGCAGTAGCTGGTAACACAGGCTCTGGAGTTTGCTTCAGACTCGCAGTTGAAGCATGGGCAGATGCACCAGTCTTCATCCCACTAGCCGACGTTTTCGAGCGCAAAGACCCCGTCTTTGAACCTGCCAATCCCGCCTTCTGCGAACTGCTAGAAGCAGCCGTATTGATACTACTTGTACTTTTTTGCTTCAAGAAGTTCTTCTCGTACTCCATTATGCCTTCCAGCGCCAGGTATGCCTTCCTCAGCTTGTAGAAACTCTTGATAGCCTCTGTCAAGCTCTCGTTCAAAAGCCCAACCACCGCGGCCATCAATTGTGCCTCTGCCTGGCATACTGCATATTCGGTTCCTGGAGGGTATATTGGCGAGTGGTAGGCATTGGTGTCTTTCGCGGCTCGCTTTTGCTGCTCGTAGGCGGTGCATTCGGCCTGGTATAGAGCGTCGGCGGCTACGACACATGTCAGCTTACAGCCCAACTATACAGATATTGTATGTGGTCGGACCTTGACGCATAGTTTCTTGTTCGAAACCCAGAGTTGCTCGCATGAACATGCACACGCCAGCCCCAAGCTGTCCTCGTAAGCTTCTCACATTCATATACTACAGCCAATTCGCATGCGAGGTATGCATACTTGATGAAAGGAAGAAGCGCCCTTGTTGAGATGAGCTTCAGCTGAATCGAGGTCATCATTCATGATGTACGTGACAGAGCTCATGGCATCCTCGACTATGCATCCCATCAGTGGCAACCAAGCAATATTTTCCTACCACACTCACTCTGGGCCAACTCATCCACAGTATCGAGGCTTTTTGTACTCGTCGGCGCTTTGGCCCTGAGCCATCCTCCGATTTTCAGCATCTTGTAGAGACAGTCCCTCAATGAGAGGTTGCAAGAGTGCAGGGAAGTGCGAACGGTGATGGAAGAAAGGAAGGACGAGAAAGTGCAATTGAAGAACACAGAATAGCACCAGTCCAACAGCCGGCGTGCGACGCGGCTCGAGCACCGGAGACACCAAGCGCTGCAACCCTTCCACAGCGGCCTACAGACTGCTTCGTCCGTTCGGAGTTAAAACCAAAGGTACGTCATCTACGCCTTGGGCTTATCATGGTAAATTGAAGCCACAGCAGCGCTGCGAGTCCGGAAAGTGTAAGAGCGAACCCTGGTCACTACATATCGGCCCTTGTATCCGATCTAAGATCTCTGCCACGATTCAAGGTACCCCGCTGTGCAGGTGTCGAGACAAGACAAGATGCGTGCGCACGTGATCACAACTCGACAGCCCGCGCTAAGACCATCGCCGCTCCCGCCGTGAGAGCCGCATCAGAGCTCCAAGCTCACCTTTACAAACACACACAACTCCACGACCCAACCTCTACTCCAAACCCACTCTTCCACGCCAAAACATACCCACGAACATCCAAACACACACGAACCGCGACGATGTCCGCTCAACCCCCCTCCAAACCCACCACCACTACCGCCGCCGCCGACTCCAAACCCACCCCGCAACCCACCGACGCAAAGAAACCCGCCGTCCTCGAAGAAGACGACGAGTTTGAAGACTTCCCCGTCGAGGACTGGACCGAGGAGGAGACGCAGATCCCCAACGGCAATGCGCATCTGTGGGAGGAGAGCTGGGATGACGATGATACGAATGAGGATTTTGCGGTGCAGTTGAGGTAAGTGAGGGAGGGGGATGAGAGTGGGATGGGATAGAAGCTAATTGTGTGACAGGGAGGAGTTGAAGAAGTTGGGGAAATGAGCGGAGTGAGGATGGCGAATTGAAGCGCACCAGGCACCGAGAAACCACACGCATGATGGACATGCGAGAGTTGGGCTTTGAGCCTGGGAATGCACAGGTTGAGAAGCAGTGATATTCCTGAGGCAGGGGACTATACAAGGCATAATGGGATGCAGTTCAGGCTCTATTGCGCTCTGACAAAGCTACTCTACACGAATCATAATTTCGAAGAAGTGCCTTTCTCCCACTAAGCTTCTACTCTGCTATTCGATATCCAAGTCTACTTACTTGACAGCGCAGACACACCAGGCAGGTCCTTGCCCTCGAGCAGCTCCAGCGATGCACCACCACCAGTTGAGACGTGGCTCAGCTTGTCCTCAACACCGTACTTGGCAGCGACAGTCGCGGTGTCACCTCCACCGATGATGACAATCTTGCCACTCTGCGCCGCCTCGACAGCAGCATCGAGCGTCTCCTTGGTGCCCTTTGCGAACTTCTCGAACTCAAACACACCAGCGGGTCCGTTCCAGAGGATCGTCTTCGCCTCGCTGATAGCATCCTTGTACAACTTGATTGACTTGTCTCCGCAGTCGAGACCCATCCAGCCATCTGGGATGCCGTCCTTGTCCTCCGCATAGCCTGTGTTGGCATCCTTGTCGAACTTGTCCGCAGTGATGTAATCCACGGGCAGAACAATCTTGACGTTGTTCTTCTTCGCCTTCTCCACGAGGTCCTTGACTGTCTTGCTGCCCGCCTCATCGAACAAGCTGTTGCCAATCTTGACGCCCTCGAGCGTCTTCTTGAATGTGAAGGACATGCCGCCGCAGATGATCAGGCTGTCGACTTTGCCGAGCAGGTTGTCGATGAGCTGGATCTTGTCGCTGACCTTGGCGCCGCCGAGGATGGCGAGGAAGGGGCGCTTGGGCTCCTCGAGAGCTTGCGCGAAGTAGTCGAGCTCCTTCTTGACGAGGAAGCCAGAGGCCTTTTGTGGGAGGTCTACGCCGACCATGGAGCTGTGTGCACGGTGGGCGGTGCCGAAAGCATCGTCTGAGCAGTTGTCAGCATAGACTCAATGAAACGGAAACATTGCAAAGACTCACTAATGTAGATATCACCAAGAGCAGTCAAGCCCTTCCTGAACTCATCCACCTTCGCCTTGTCAACCTTCTGCTTCTTGCCCTCATCATCCTTGTAGCTGCCCTCCTCCTCCGCGTGGAAGCGCAAGTTCTCCAACAGAATGATTTGTCCGTCACTAGCCTTGTTGACAGTCTCCTCGACCTGCTTGCCGACGCAGTCCTCGGTAAAGGTCACGCTTGTGCCCAGCAGCTTCTCGAGCTCGGGAACAACCGGCTTGAGACTGTACTTCGGGTTGGGCTTGCCGTCTGGCCGGCCGAGATGGCTCATGAGCACGACGGCTTTGGCGCCGTTATCGCGCGCATATTTGATCGTGGGGAGAGCACCGACAATACGCTGGTTGTTGGTGATCTTGCTTCCGTCAAGTGGGACATTGAAGTCGACCTATAGAGTAAAATGTTAGATTTTGAGAGCTGTGATGTGTTTGGAGAAGGATGATAGACGTACCCGAATGAGGACGCGCTTGCCCTTCAGGTCGACGTCCGCAATGGAGAGCTTGTTGGAGAGAGACATGCTGGAAGTGTCTTCGTGGTACTGTGATGGATGCGCGTCAGCTCTATGCTTACAGAAAGCTTGAGATGGTGATTGCAAGAGAATTTGAACAGCAGATGATGTCTGGACGATTGAACTGGGTTGCAATTACTTACTTCGATTGTCTGTGTATATGGGGAGAGAATTGCGTGGGACTGTTGGATGTTTGTTGTTGAGCCCACTATGTCATGGGAGCTCTGGCGGGGCAGTTGCGCGCGGCGGGGTGGGGTGAGACAATTTCTGGTACAGAGGCTTGAAGCTTCCTTATCGAATCACAAAAGCAAATAGCATGTCAAATCGCCGGATTGAGAAGAGATTAGTAAAAGCTAGACAGGCACAGAATGTTTCGAGCTCCGGCCCGCGTTTCGTCGTAGCCTTCTCCCGCGGCCGAGAGGGGTGCTCCAACATCGAGGCTCTCAGGCCCAAGTATATTCGGACCATGTAGCAGCTTGACATGCCTCGGTATCTCAGGATACGCACGCCATGTCAAGCTGTATCATATAGCATTCATCGGTAATCGGGATGCTAGTAGGATAAGGATAGCATTCTGTTAAGACCTAACGAGTGGACATATAGAGTACCATAACCCGCTTCAACAGACAAGATCAACTGACCTGTCGTCACACAAAAACCACGACGCCCAATTGCCAACCCAAAGTATTCAAGACCGAAGCGCGTGAAAAGAAGGGTACTCCGCAATGCCAAAACCGGAACCATGACCAAACCAGATACGCTCAAGGACCAGAAATGTACAAGGGAAATCGTATCACATGTCGAATCTAGGAAGTTGCTTCTTCGGCAGAGTTGGTGAGCGAAAGGTATGCTGTCCAAGCAATACCGACGGTCGAGACAAATGGCTGGGAGTATAGTCAGCAAGCGAACTCAAATCATGGATAAGCGAAAAAAAAAACGTACAATCTGGTACTGGATTGGCATGACGCGGAAGTTGACAATCTGCACCGCGGGCCAGACCAGCCAGTTGGCCTTGAGCGCCGGAACGTAAATGTCCTGGAACTTGCGCTGCACAGCGCGCTTTCCACCACCTTCCGCAACGGTCATGAATGTGAAGAAGCAAGCAAGACCAGCTGGCGCGAACAAAAACTGATCAAGAGCCACGCGCTTCAATGCGGGCAACCAGGTCGAAGTCTTACTCATCGGGAATGTCGAAGCCATGAACTTGAACCACCTGTGCTGGAGCGGAGACATGATGAAACCGTAGGACATGAATCGCACTGTTCGCTCGAAATCGAATGGCGGAGGGAGGCGCTTCGAGTCGGGGATCAGGTCCATGTCGTTGACGGGGTTCCGCCGGTCGAGTTCGTGGATTTCGATTGCGAGGAAGTCATCTTTGTCGAGGCCGCCCTTCTTGCGGACTGCGCGCTGTCGCACGGCGGTCAAAGTCTGGGCTACTGTGTCTGCGATGCCACCCAACACCTGCGTGTACTGTCAGCTACCGTTCCATATTCTGTGCGCATTTTGTCTGTGTAGTGCAGTATCTTTGCGATTGACTTCTCGGATAGCGGTAGGGCACGTGTGCGGATGATGCCCCGGTGGCAAGATTAGGTACGTACAGCGTTGGTGATCATCGTCGTGAGGACTGCGCATAGTCAGCAAAGCAAACATTTGGGAGAGCAAACTCGAGACTCACCGGGTCTTTGTGCATAGTAGCTGTTGTACTTGCGCGCGAGGAGAGAGACAGCAGCCATTTGCAGGAGGAAGACAGCAGCGTGGAGTAACGGCTGTTGAAAACTGCAGTGTTAGCGATTTCCCTCTACAAGAAAAAGCGGAGTCGCGCACAATCTTGCCGTAAATCCAGCGGCTGTTCAGTTGGTAGAGCACTCTGCGCCGTGTGCCGTCCATGGTGGTCGCGCTTCACAGACGTGGAAAATAGCGGATTTCTTAGAAGATCGTGATGACGTTGACCAGACGTAGTGGATCCGTGACCCCGTCGCACCCACACCGTACGTTGCAGACTCCGGCGGCGTCTTGGGAGGGGATATGGGGGTATGGCGATGTGAACGGCGTCGTTCGGATATGGTGGAAGGGTGCTGCAGCCGCCAGACAGTTGATGATGACGCGAGGGGAACTCGGCATTCATGAGCCTCGAGGCGCAGCAACGGGCCGCCGTCGCGCTCACCGACAAATCACGTTGCGATCCACGACGATCTGGTGCGACATGCCGTGAGGAGACATGGTGGAGTTGAAACTGCATCAAGCCATGGGACCCTGCATTTCGTCTGTCCTCAGGCCTGCAATGTTCGAGAAGGTTTGCGTTAGTGAAGCCTGCCACATCCACTTCGGTACTACAAATACTGCGCCATACAATCCAACTATGTGAAGTTTAGTTCGCAAACTACGTGATATATTACAGCACCCAGAATCCGACAGATACGCCTGATCGCACGTCCTTGCGAGTCATCTCACACACGCAAGAATGCAAAAAAAAAGTCCACGAGAATTCATTCCTCCTCATCCGGCCATTGATCCACCAACTCCCTCTCCCCCTTCCCCTGCACCAACTCCTCCAAATTCATCCTCACACTATACCTCAGATACTTCGTCTCATACTTCCTTGCATACCCGCCGCCCAAGCCTCCAATATCACTCTCGCCCTGCATCGGATGGTGATGCGCAAAGATGGGTGGCTGGGAAGTTATGCACACCCTCTCCTTCTTCGCCTCTCCGGGTACAGGCTTGGGGAAGTTTTTGCCCATGTCTGGGTCCTCGCCCGCGCACCAGCGCCCCATTTCAGCGTCGAAGATGCCGTTCCACCCTTTGACGGCGAACTGGTGCAGGAGACGCCGGGCGCCGCGCTGGGATACGGCGTAGCCTACGGTGCATAGTTCGCCGCCGGTTGATCTGTGGTAGATGCGCGTGTGGGGTGGATAGGCGGTTGCGAGCGCGTCTGGGCCGCCTTGGAAAGGGTGGGCTTTGAGATGTCTGCCCATGGGCACGGTGGGATCATTTGGCTGAGTCAAGATGAGGTTCGAGGAAGAGATTGGAGTGTGATGTTTAGCTGAATTCGACTGTACGTGGGGATTCCGAGGGAAGCCAGCACCGCAGTGTCCGATCCAGAGAATATCCCATGTCGATGGGTCACCATATGGTGATGTACTGCCTGAACTGCTATACTGTTGGCTGAGCTTCGACTCTTTATACACCGACGACAGCGGTATCGAAGGGAGTCTTTTCGGAAGGTTCTTAGTATCGATGATCTGGAAGGCCGATTCTTCTGTCTCAGTATTCGCTCGGTACTCCACACGACTTTGAAGGTTTGAGGATGTGGTGATTACATTCTGGCTTGATGATAAGACACGGGATGCCAGAGCGAAGCGCTGGAGGTTCTGGCGTACGCGGATGTCCCAATCGACATCATCCTCGAGTATGAAGGCTGTTGTCAGATTTTGTTCGACTACCCTATTCCAGGATTGTCTTAGCCAGGGTTGACCGTCTTGAAGGACTAGAATACCTTTGTAGGGCATTCATATGCGTTCTCCAGCTACCTCGAATGCCTGGAAGAAGCTTGAGGTTCTCTTCTGGTGGTGGGTAAGCGCTCTGCTTGATGCTCTCTCCAGTCACTCCGTCTACGAAGTCGACTTTGATGTTCGAAATCGCGGCCGAAAGGACCATGGCATCGCGACGGTCCGTCCGGAATGGTAGGTTGAGTACAAAGATCTTCTCGAACTGGGACCTTGTCAGTACGTTCACCGTCGACGATGACCCAAGTTCATATGGGTACCGCTAAGTGATTTTTGGTATATTGCTCGAAAGGACATGTGTAACCTTGTGTAGTTACGATTTATATCATGAGGAGTTGACCTACTCCCAACGTTGTATTCAGGATGTCCCTCAAGCTTTTATCTTTCAAGTATTCGAACGAATCCTCGGGGACAAGGACTACGTGTATCTGGAGGCTGAGCCACATCCACAAGGCAGCAAAGACCAGAAAAGTAGCCAGCAGCCTGGATCTCGACGAGTACCATGGCCTTCTTCTTTTGGCTGCCTCGAAGGTTGCGCCAGTCTTTGGGGACGTCAGTCCAAGAGTATCAATGGAAATCCGTCGCATGGCAATGGTTCGCAACAAGAGTGCAATGATCGAGAGAAACAAAACATGGAAGACAGGTATTTCATCCACAAGAGCAACCTCGTTAGAAATAAATCAACATACTATGCCTATCACCCGTGCAGCATCTTGGGCCATGCTCACACTGCACAGGAGCCAACCAGGCTAAATCAATATGCGTCCGCTACATGCACCCCACAGATATAGTGTCAGCATATTGCGCCCAACGATCTCGTGGCTAAAGCATGGAGGCGGCTGAAGATCAACAGACAAGCACGTGAGGCGTTGAAGGTCGCCCGACCTTGGAAGCATGCAGGTGTTAGTCATGGAAGTTGCGGCGTGATTCGGAAAGAAGCCGCGGACATGGCCAGGAAGACTGAGAAATGCAAGCTTATCGATAGGCTGGCGCATGGCCGGCACCAGGCGAGATGTCATCGCCTTCTCCGCGCTTCGGCGTAGATTTCTAAGACAGTGCTGGGAGTTGATGGTGCTGTTCTTTTCTTTCATGACCTTCCGGGTGTTTGCATTTCCTGATTGCTAAGTGTTCGATTTCATCTTTTCAAAGATATCTGCGCCGGACGCCATTGCGAAATTCACAGCTCGCCACCCCTCCTCCCCCACCGAAGCTCGCCATGAGCGCCATTCTCTCCGCAGACGACCTGAACGACTTTATATCGCCCGGTGTCGCGTGCATAAAGCCGATAGAGACGCTTCCAGCGAAGCCAGAGGACAGCAGTGTATGTCTTGTGAGGTTTCCGCTGTGGAGGAGCGCGTGCTGATAAATGCTAGAATCCATACGAAGTCACGACCGAAGATAAAGCCGCCGCGTCGCAACCGCCACCGCCCGCCTCGATATCCCTCACAGACTGCCTCGCCTGCTCAGGATGCGTCACGAGCGCAGAAGCAGTGCTGGTGTCTCTCCAGTCGCATAGCGAGGTGCTCACAACGCTCGACACATACCGGTCGTTACGCGCACCGTGGCAGACACAAAACGGGACGAACGGGACGAACGGGACGAACGGGACTACGAATGGACATAGCACAAATGGGACGACGACCAATGGTATCAACGGGCATAGCCATGAAGGAAAGCTGTTTGTCGCCAGCGTCTCTCCACAGTCGCGCGCAAGCATAGCCGCCGTCTTCAATGTGTCAGAGGCCGAGGCCGGGAACATGATCGCGCAGCTACTAAGCGGTCCGTCTGGTCTCAAGACTGGTGGTCACCAAGGAAGCGATTTCACATGGGTTCTCGACACCAACGTAGTACGTGAGGCATGTCTGGTTGCTGCCGCCGACGAGGTCGCGAATGCGCTTTCGCCAGAGACCTCGAATCCGTCCACGAAGCCTGGTTCTGAGGGCGCAATCGACACAACACCAAAGCAACCCATCCTCACATCAGCCTGTCCCGGCTGGATATGTTATGCCGAGAAGACGCATCCGTACATCTTACCACACCTCTCGCGACTGAAGTCACCTCAGGCGCTCACTGGCACACTCATCAAGTCGGTCTTGAGCCAGCAGTACAACATCCCCCCTTCACAAATATGGCATGTCGCTATCATGCCATGCTTCGATAAGAAGCTCGAAGCCAGTCGCAGCGAGCTTACTTCTTCCGCATGGCTACCCAACCACGATGCAACACAGGACCCCGTACGAGACGTCGACTGTGTAATCACAGCTCGCGAACTTCTCCACCTTGCTTCTGCGCGTGGCATCAACTTCGCCTCCCTCCCGCGAACACCGCTATCCGCTTCCGAACGAACACCCTTCCCGGATCCGAAGCTCGATGCCTTCCTCTTTCCTCACACGCGCCGGAAGAACCAAGATGTGGTTGCTGGGTCATCGGGCGGATATCTGTACCACATACTACAAACATACCAAGCGCAAAACCCAGGCTCGTCAATATCAGTGTCGCGGGGTCGGAACGCAGACGTAGTCGAATACTCGTTAGTGCGTGGCTCAGAGACCATTATCAGAGCAGCGCGCTTCTACGGCTTCCGCAATATCCAGAACCTGGTTCGACGACTCAAGCCCGCGAAAGCGAGTAGATTACCTGGCGGCAAGACCGGCGTGAGCCGGAAACCTGGCGCGGCGGCCGGCGGGGATGTGAAAGACTACGCCTATGTGGAAGTCATGGCGTGTCCAGGAGGTTGCACAAATGGAGGAGGACAAGTCAAGATTACCGAAGTCGAGGAGGTTCGGGCATACGAAGGTGTAGAAAGTACCAATGGAGACACTCTCGCACCAAAGCCCGGTCCAAAGGAGCAGAAGGAGTGGTTGGCCAAGGTTGACGAAGCCTACTTCTCTGGCTCAGATTCAGAGGAAGAAAAGGTCGACCAAGACGGCGACCAAAACATGCAAGATGCGACCACGAACGGCCACACAAGCGAACCCGACATCGTAAACGGGATATCAAGAAGAAAAATCAACGACGTTGTAGCACACTGGTCGCACCTCACAGGCGTAGACACACAGAAACTCCTCTACACATCCTACCGCAAAGTCGAAAGCGACGTCGGCAAGAAACAAAGTGACATGGAGCGCGTCGCCGGGCTTGCCGTTACTGTAGGAGGCGGATGGTAGACATGACATGAACTGGCATTGGCATATGATATAGACATTAGCATTTACACCCGGTACACATATGAAGCATGACCATGAATTGAAATCTCTTCATATAATAACCTCTCCATGCTTGCTTCTGCCCAACAATTCACCGTCACCACCAACAACGGCCCGTTCCCCCCCCCTCCTTCCTGCCCTCCCATCCATGTCCACATGCCGTGTAACATAACACCCAACGACCCAATACCCAACTAATCCCCACCCCGCCACACACACACAAGGATCATGCACACTCCACGCGCGCTTTGACAGCCGTTTGTGGCGGGTAGATCTTCGTTGTGGCGTGCGCGCCGGCGCCGGCGCCGCAGGGAAACAACGTGATAGCGAGTTTCACATTGCGCCGGGATGATGGCGGTGGGCAGGTGGGGTTGGCGATGAGTTTGTGAAATCAGGGTCTTACGTGTGTTGCAGGGTGGCGATATGGGGACACGTACGTTCTTCGAGAGGGGAGGTGGGATCAGGATCAGGATCAGGTAGCTTCCATGTCTTCACATATATACATATATACATATATTACCTCGGAGTGAGCACGGGACGAGCGAGGTGGGTACGCCTTTTTTTTGAAGACAGACTGTGTCCGCCCAAGGGCATCCAAATACGATTTCAGAATTCAAAACTATCTATGGTACACAGTGCGGGCGCGCCGTCCTCAGCCTAGGAGGGCCGGGCTTCGTCCAGAAGCCACCAGTCTGAGCGCCCGCGCACTGTTGAGTGAAGAAAGGATGTTGCTGGTCGATAACACGGACCGTATTAATATGAACTACAACAGAGCAGTCTGACTCGCACGCGAGTGTACGAGGGAAAACAAAGGATCTGGCGCAGGATCCACCCAGTCTATAGTACGTATTTGTAACATAGGAACACAAGGAAAAGAGATGTGGAACTGATATACGCAAGGAAAAGGAAGAAAAGGTGTTGCAGTTTGATCGCTCAAGCTAATTCTTACAAAAAAAACCCGGAAGATCCAAGATTCCATGCCATCCCAAGTTATCCAAGTGAAAACCCCAGTCCAGTCTTTTCGCGCGCGCCCGGATAACAAACAAGGATACATGAAAATAATATGTGCTTGGTAGTATGTGCTCGCCAAATGCTACAAATTGGGGGTATCCGCCAGCTGAAACCAAGAAGTAAGATGCTTTACACACAGACAAAGGAAAGGTTCGAGGAGCCAAAGCCCCTACGCGGTCTAAACGAGGTATCGGAAAACTGTAACACAAATGTGCCCGGGTATACCCAAACAATGCGGTGACCCGAGCTTTCTAGCACAATTTCCTCCTAACAGTCCGGCGATATCGCGGCCATGTGTTGAAATGCCGCCTAGATGATGAGATGTAATGAGATGGAGTGGTGTACAGAGCGAATGTGAAGATGATATATTGAAGCAACAGTGGAATGTATGTTGCGAGATGATCAAGTGATGGTGCGGAGGCGCTTTGCGTGACGCCAGAACACCATCCTCAGATACGCTGCTTTTGCGACGCGTGTGTGCGCCGTTGTGCCTTTGACTTGCGCACCGTTCCTGACGGTGATCGAAGGCTCAGTGTCATGTGTTCGTGACCGCTCGCCGAGATAATCGACGGCGAAACGGCAGTAGTGCTGATCAGGCGCGTTGATCTTATTACAATTATGTGATTGACGAAGATGCAGAGAAAACAGAAGCGAAATAAACGATTGTTTGGGTAATCACCGGTAGAGCGACTGAGTAGCCATTAGGCTTGCTGCCACGCTCGATGCCCAGTCTTGGCCATCATCGGGCGGCGTTGGCCATTTGGAAACGGTCTCGTTGGTGGAGTGGTTCTTCGAAATTTCCATAGGCCTGCTTGGTGTAACATGACTTTGCTGCCCGAATCCAACACTGTTGCGGTTGGCAGAGGACGATGGTGTCATGTATGAGGCAGCGGGTCCCGAATCAGTATTTGATCGGTGAACCTTTTGTTTGTCAAGCTTCTTTGATGCCTTGTGGGCTGATGCGAGAACCTCGCTGAGGAGCTCCTCTTCTTCGTTGGGAGTCTCGTAGCGATTCGATGGGTTCGACTTATTTTGTGTTGCTCGTCTAGTTCGACTAGAGATGGGTCCATTGACGCCATTCTCGGAGTGTCGTGGTTCAGGACCATGGGGAACGGAATGATGACGCTTGAGCATGGGATTTGTGGCAACACGAGCTCCCTTGGCTGCAGCGCTTGCTTCTACGCTGTCTCGTACGTGCTGCAAGGCCTTGTCCAAGTCTGAGAAGTCGTTGTTGTTGGAGGCGGCTCCATTCAGAGAAGCCTGGTCAATCATCGAAGACTGCCTAGGGTTTGCGCCAGCCCATGGTGCACACCCGGCATTGGCTTCGATATCGTCCGAGTTTGGCGACATGGGAGTCTGATACCTGCCTGATAGGCGACGAGCGCGCTTTCGAAGGTGAGAGAAGAAACCCTCCTTCTGTCCATTCGCTGGAGAAGTTGGGTTTGATTGGCCGTTCAACGCACGCTCTGCTTCTTGGCGATGGATGTCCGCGTAATGGTTACCGTGCGACGCCTGCGACAGTTGACGACCAATCTTCTTGGCAGCGTGGTCAGCACCTTCTGCAGCGCGCACATTCGCTTGCGCTGTTACCTCAGCTGACAACGGCGAGATTGGTCGTATGGACGGCAGAATAGGGATGGGCGCGCCATTTTGAGGCACACCATTTGTCCACGTGGCTCGCTTAGTTGCAGCAGGTCGGTTCTTGGGCGGCACTGGAGGGTTAGAAGAGCTCGCAGCAGGCGATGGCGCAGGCGATAATGGCTGAGTCGTTGTGTGCTGAGGAACCGCAGGAGCGCTCTCTCGAGCGACTAGTGATCGTCGAAGCCATGATGAAGTCTTCGAGCTGAGGCTCGGAGACGCGTCGGGTGAATCCTTGGTCGAGAGTTCGGAAGGTTTGCGGCCCAGCAATTTGGATGATGAAGACTTGAGGCGGAGCGGGTCGACTGCGTCCTGGAAGTACTCATGGGCCAGTGCCTGTGCTGATGTTGGCCTGGCACGCGGGTCCCAAAGTAGGCACCACGTGACAAACTGTGACAAGCTGGCAGGCCATTGCGGTGTTGGGAGAAGTGTATCCAGTGAATGAGGGGCCATCTTTGGGAAAGAGAAGCCCAGCTTCTGCGCCAACCTGACGCCATCTTTCCACTCTCCGCCACCAACGCGTTGACCGTACTTGTTGACCCAGCCGCCAGGGCTGCCCATGATTTCGCACACTCGCCATACCTGATCGACCTCGTTACCACGCGGGAAACAGAGGCTTGAGAGTTGCGATCTCAACATGCCATGGCACCAACGGCCCAAATGTCGACTGGTGCTGAGTACTGCCCGGCGCGAAGTAGTACCTCGGGCGCGCGGTACCATCGGGTTGAAACGTATGTTGTGTATGGCAGTTTGGAGTGAGTCTCTCTTGCGAGACCGAAATCGGCAATCTTAATGGTGTAGACCGGGGGTGTGGATGGTGGAGTCATCATCGCGGAGTACCGACGGAATGGATGCGATGTGTCATTGTGCTGTGATGTGGATACGAGGATGTTCTCTGGTTTGATGTCGCGATGGAAGAACTCGCGATCGTGGATATGTTGGAGTCCGGACATAATCTGGAACAGTATGCTCTTGACACTGTGTGCGTCCATAGGCTTGTGGTCACGGGCCTTCATCAGCTGGTACAGATTGCCGTCCATGTACTCCATCGCAATGTGAAGGCGGCGGCTGTACGGGTCAAGGAAGATGTCCAGGGCGGGTACGAGATGAGGGTGTGGCGGTAGTGACCGCAGGAAGATGACTTCCCGCAGTTCAAGACAACTCGAGAATGAGTCGAATGTCTTCTTCATTGTCTTGATGGCGACCTGTGACGCGTTAGGGGGACTCGAAGCCTTAGCGTGTGCGTAACGTTAAACATACAAGAGTACCACGTCTAGCAACGTGCGCACCTGCGGTGCGAACGCGAGCGAGGGCGACGCTGCCGAAGCTGCCATCGCCAATCTCTTTCATGACCTCATACCTCTCTTCAAGAGAGGCCCAGCCATGTGGCTGTACCTGCTGTGAGTCTGGCTGCATAATGATGATATCGAATGACTCCTCTATGAGAACATTCGATGTGTGAATTATATCTGGTGAGCAACTACTAGAGCGGTCAGCGTGAGTTGCTTGGGCGCATGGGTAGCAAGGTCTTACTGGTAGTGGTGGTGAAGGAAGATGTTCTTAGTTCATCTCATCCAATGGTCGAGGTGGACAGGCGGTAGTACAAGTGATATCAGGGTCGATGTCGAATCTTCCTGAGGGGGGAGGGGGGAGTCCAGTGCGTATCAAAGGTGTCTTCGATGCGATAGGAGCTGCAGTAGGGGTCCAGGTAGTTGCAGGTGCGGGAGTGTCGAAGAAATGAAAGAGCGACGGTTGGGAGAGGTCGTGGTCAAGCAGCCCAGGGCAACGGTAGGCGGGTAGTGCTCCGTAGCTCAGAGCGTTCTAGTGAGTATGAAAGAGGAGAGACTTTGTGATCATAGCTTGGGGTGGCTTAATGTCGGGCAGGGAGATTTGACCGTGCACAGAGGGTCCGGGGAGGAGGGATGTGGAACTGGATGGGAGGTGAGAGTCAAGGAGGGATAGGGTGGTCCAACGGATTGACAGGAGAGGTAGAGAGACGAGGCGGTCTAACGGGCGGCAGGTGTGATGGACGGACGAGCAGCAAGGCGAGCAAAAGACACTGGGTGCGGCAGTCTCCTGTGATTGATGGGGGCTCCCTTAGGAAGACAGTCAGGGTGCGGTAATGGGTCTTTGCACGAGTCGCAGGGCTAGGCCAAGGAGATTAGAGAGGAAGCGGCGCTCGGGGAGCGTTTGCGAGGCGTATTAATGAAGATCGCAGGGCCCAGAAGGGACAAGGTCGGCAGAGGGCCAGCAGATGGTCTGTTGCCGTGGTGAGGGAGAGCGGTCGCCAGCGTGGTGCGTTGGCAGGTGGAAGACGCGACCAGGTCAGTTAACGAGCGGGACAAGTGGGCGCAGATGGAGTTCCTCTGGGGCGGGACGTGAGTGCAGCGACAGCGGTGAAAGACACAACAGCATGGCGGCGCGACGCTTGGTTTTGGGACGCAAGAGTGAAAGTGGCGCGCTG
>NW_001884558.1:1072330-1085389 GCF_000146915.1 Parastagonospora nodorum SN15
TCCACCCTTGCGTGACTGATTGGAGCGGGCCGCCTCCTTTTTGCTGTCAAGACGCATTTTGGGCCTCCACCATTGGCTTACGCACGCTGCGAGTCTCTTCATTTTCGCCCATAAACCATCCACGAGCTGCGCTATGTCGCCGACCCGGCCGCTTTGGTCTAGCGAGCATATGCATTAGCATGCACACATCTTATGTGTGTGCGCCCACGACTAATTTGCGGCCAGACACACTGCCACCGCACACTGCCACTCTGCCACTCTGCCACACATTCTGGCCCCTCGCGCGCGACTCTTGCTTTCACCCAGCAAGGCAGGTGCGGCGGCTTGTTTTCTCTAGAGGCCACCTTCCAACAGCGCTTCCAGGTGGCGCGCACTCGAAAATCCGCACTGATCGCGCGCCCGCTGGGCATCCAACTCTCATCTCGCAGAGGCCTGGCTGCCCCTTTTTTTCGGCGCCGTACCTGGTTGTAGCAGGTTCCTGAATAGCCCGCATCCATGTCTAGCACGCCGCCGCCCATTGGCTGAGCGCCAGTGTCACACCCATCGGCACGGTTTCGATGCCTCTAGCGCACGCGGCACCCGGCAGCAGCAATGGTGAGAGACACCGTCCGAATCTTAACGCTCGGGGGAGTCAGCGCTGGGCGACCACAGTGACCGATGCGCTCATCATGACCAGCGCCGTGGATCCAGCGCGACCTTCCTTTATTCCGTCCCACCGCGGAGAGCATGCAGGAAGGAGCCCGAACGCAAGAACCCGACCACCTGTTGTGCATGTCATCATCGATGTGAAATGAGATCAGAGCACCAAAACTGGTTCTTGCGACGCAGGGCAAGGCGGGGCGTGGAGAGCCCGACGCGTTGTGTAACGCGCTGCGATCGACGGAGCGACACCGAAATCAAGTCTAACTCTGCCCTGCACCCCTCGTGGCCGGCGGCGGACCGCAGACTCGCTCCTCCAACACGTGCTACCACATCAACCACACACTTTCGGCCCCTCTCAAGGCTCACAACACCTCGGAGCCCGTCTCCCTGCCCGCATCTGCCCACCGCGCATGAGAACCACCATGCAGATCTACCTTCATAGACCCTGCCATCTGATTGTGCAGGCTGTGAATCAATGCGCATCTATATTCGTAAAGTGATCTCGCTTCGCTGGGCGAGTGGCTGGCATGGGGGATTAACGTCTTTTGGCCAAGGTCCTCTCATCTTCCAGAATGTTTCTCCCGCACCAAGCTCCGTCAAATGTCATCAATTTAGATTGCTGGCCCACCTCTCCACAATCGCTGAATGCCAACAGCGTCTTGCGGGCTGCACAGCTTCAAGGTCTTCTTAAAACCTCGGAACGCGCTAAGAAGCTGTGGAATTTGTTCAGGCTCACACACGACATGACAGCTCCTCGAACGATACTTGAACTACTAAAAAAAAGCGTACAGATTGTGCCAAGAATGGTTGGAGGAACTACCGCGTGATTTGCCGTTATGCCAACACTATGCTTCATCCACACAGAGTCACAGAAAATGCCGGTTTTGCCAGAAGGGACACGCCATCTCCGAGCACGTATCCCAATGCCTTTGCTCTCATCCAAATGGGGTGACAGTGGAGCAGAATCCCAAAGATGAAACGAACACAACCAACTGAGGAGAAGAGCATCGCTACCAGGCACCGCTAATCAGGGCTCTGTACTTCATTGGGCTGAATACAATCTACTCTTAGTCGATACCTATCTTGTTTTCAACGACCCGGCTTCCGTCAAGTCAATGTGACAGACCAAGCCAACATCTACCGAACTCGTGAAAGTCCATGCGCTCGCGAATCTTCACGCGACACAGAACGCATCTGCTGTACGACGACCTAAATGTGTGCTGTACGTCATTTTAGATTGCGGTGTCCCTCGTGCTCCCTCAGATCAGACTGTGCTTGCACAACCCTCAGCCTCGATCTCCGGCCAATAGACTCCCTGCAGCTCCGTCAAGCCTTGGGTACCACGAAGGGCTCAGTTTTGATGTATTATCGCGAAACAAGGTCAGGGTAGAAAGTACTACATCAGGACGCGTCTTTACTCCCTCTCTGCTCTATGCCACGTGCTTCCTGAACAAAAAAAGGAAAGCTCAACGTCCAACTTGGTCGAAAAAAAAACCTCATCAGACGGTAATGACGGCACTCGTTTATAAGCGTTCCTCCAATACAGCAGCTCGAGCATGCCACGCAGCATGGCGCAATGCTGTACCACAACGTTTCTGACCTCACCCTGCTCTTTCTTGCCGTCTAATTTCAGTACGCGCTCTTGGCTCATAGCTGACTTCAAGCTTGTGATACCATCCACTTCGTAGTTTATCGAGCTCCTTACAGACGACCACCGCTTCCGGCTCAGTATGCGCACCTCCAGGTACATCTTCCTACTATTGTAATACATCCTTTTGACGTACAAAGAGACTGAAACACCACAAAAACACATGTCTTCCAGTCGTCTGATCCCACGTCAGCAGCCGTGAGGACCAACGGTTTCCAGGCTCGTCCCGAGGTGGACAATACTCCATTCCCGACTGCTTATGCTGCACGTAAGAGGCTAAGTCGGACATGCAGCCTCGCAGCATCGAATCGGCCTCGCACGATGACATCTAAATGTGGTTACAGCGCCGTACATACATGCGACCCCGAATTCTCGAGTCCAGGCGAGCCGCCAGACGTTGCACTTCGGACCGAGAAAAGTCCTCAATTATCGTGAGCTGTTAAAACAGCTCAGCCTTGCACTGTCCAGCTCAGGGATTCGTATTTACACCGCTATAGCAGGAGTGCATGAAGCACTTTATCTGCATGTTCTTGAATCCGCGCATGCATGCATGCATGTCATGTAGGTACACGTTCGCAAAAGTCCCCACATCGCCTAAACCACGTCACCCACCAATCCCAAAATCGAACAAATAAACAATAAACAAAAAATACACTTCTGATGCGCAATCAACAATAAGCACCGAAGATTCTGACCAATGCCCTGCGCCGTGACAGCTTTTTTACCTTTCGGCAATTTGTTGTCCCATTCATTGTTTTACTAGATCTTCGCGAGTCACGCAAAAAGCAAAATCAAAAAAAGACTCGACTGAGCTCTTTCTTTTTTTATTTCTCTGCGCGCATGTAAACCTGGGAACTCATTCAACAGAATTCCCAGATACTGAATCGCCTAGTTCTACTAATCGATAAACCACACCCATTCCAAGGCCCCATTCCCCTAGTCTGCATACACTTGCGCAACTAACAAGCAAAAAAAACGTGGTCGGTTTTGACAGCTCTGCTGACCGCCACTTTATGCATGCATGCGCGCGTCGAGCCGAGGGCATGCGGTGAAGAACATTGTTTGTTTGTTGATTCTATGCTGTTTGCGGTTTGTGCGGTGTAGATGGGACGGGAGTGGAGTGGGTTTTTGTCGGGGAGTGGGACTGGTGTCCGGTGAGGGAAGGGTGGGCGCCGGGGATGCGGGAGGGTTGGCTGGTATGGGTCTAGGGTGTTATTTTTCTGGGCGACTGTGAGGTTGAACGTGATCTTCGTGGCGCAATTGATGACTTGAAGGTGAGTACCCAAGGGTCTTGTGGTCGCGTTCGAGGTCTGAAGATGCTATGTGTATAGCTTCCGGTTGTTGAGTGGGCTGCGCATCAATGCACATTGATCGCTTTCCATCGCAATTGATGGAGGGTTGGATGAGTGTCTAGCATATGTGTATGTTGCTCATTCTGGTTGCTTCCCACCGCAAATTCGCTGGGTACATTTGGTAGATGTCTCCAATTTTCTAGTCTGCATGCTTCGATCATAATCAATGACAAACATGTTGCTGCCGTGATAAGATATTGAAAAGTACGTGTTTTCAAGACATCAGTTTCTTGCCTGGATGGAACCTTCAATATTCCAACAAGGACCATCCATTCCGAAATCTATATGCTGTAGACTCAATCTTGACCTCACTCATCATCCAGCCCAAACTCATCCCCAACCAAGTCCATCAACTTCATTACACACTCAAATACCTCCGAATCCTGCCTAGCTACTCTCGATGCCTTGTTTAGCAACGGATACAGCCTGTGCAAATGCTTCTTGTGCTTTGACCTAACCCCCGGCGCATCAGGAATAGCCTGGGTTTCACTTTCCAACTTCGCCAATTCTCTGAGCACAAATAGCAATTCACGTCTCTCGGCCTCAGGCATTGGCATACGACCGCGTATAGGTTGATCCGCAATATAAGTCCTCAGTGGTAGCGCTGCGCGGAGGATGAGATATGGCGAAGCTGCTTGTGCGAGCTTGATGCGGGGAGCCGAGCCATCATGGACGGATACGAGGTTGAAGAGCTCGGTGAGGCAGGTGTAGCTCATGTTCATGCGCCAAGTGGTTTTTAAATCAGCTGTTTGGCCATGGCGGACTTTGTAGAGGTCGTCTAGTGGTGCTTGGATGAGATCGGGTAGCTCGCCTGGGAGTGGGGTGTGAATCAATGAGATGGAGAAGAGGTTGCGTGTGTATGTGCGCCGAAGGGCGTCTGGAAGAGATGGAGAACCGAGAGATAAGGTGATCAGATCTCGCAGCTGGATGTACGATTCGATGTCGAATGCCTCGTCCTTCTCCAACGTTGATGGTATGTTGTCAGGTAATGCAAACTGAGCTCGTGTGATGTCATGTGAGAGGGTCACGATAGTCGTCCATGTCTCTTTGAACGACGGGTTCGTCTCGCCATAGCTTTCGAGCATCTGTAGAGCTGGTTTTAGGATGGCGATTGCCGTATTAGTCGCTTTCTGCCACAGCATAGGAGCCTTTCCCTCGCGCTGCCAAGTGTACTTTTCGTGTACTGGTTTTGCCAGGCTTTGAAGTGCAAACAGGAAAGAGCCATCCGTAAACATCTCCTTCTGATCTATGTGCTTCACGGTAGTGTTTTGAAGAAGCGTCATTGCAGCCTTTGCGACCGCTACGAAGGTTGGACCACGCTTTTGCGGGTCTTTTGTGTATGCTGTGTATGGGAGTGTTATCAACCGACTTAGCAGGCCGATCAAACATGAGGGTAAGCTAGAATTTTCTGTCTCGACCATCGATAGGCATTGGACGACTCGAGCTTGGAGAGGGGTCATGTTGTCTATATCAGAAGAGTATGCAACCTCATCTGAGCCCACGATACACGCCTCGAGATTGGCCAGCATTGCTGGCAGCTGTACGTCAAGTGATCGTCCCGCAAGCCGGTATATGTGCTTGAATGCGTCCGCGTATCCTACGAAAGCATCTTGGTTGTTCGCTTGTTTGGATATCCATGCTTCGTGATGATCGTAATAGCTCTTCCAAATATCGGCAGTCTTCAAAACCGGTGGCATGCCTAGCACACCTACATTATCAACATGCGACAAGACTTCAGCTACCGTCTCAAAAACTGATAGCCCAAGTGCGTGCGAGTTACATTCAAAGTACTGTTGAAGGTAGTCAAGTAGCTCCGACCATGCTCTGCCGAACTGGCTTGGATCCAGCTTATCCATGTAAGCTGTGTATAGAACGCTGACAGTATGAAGAACGGTTTTGGTTGTGTCGTTCCACCCTGCGAGGTCTTTGGTTCCCTGTGTGCGCGCTTCTAAACGCCGGTGAACAGCTATGTTGGCTTCAATCATATCGAATAGAACTATGCGAAGGCACAGCATCCAGACTTCCGACGAAAGCTGTTCGGCGTAGCTTTCGAATATCCTCTGTATCGTCTGAGTTGCAGAGTTACGGACCTCGGTGCGCGCATCTTCAGTGATAGAGGACAGGTTCAACAGTAGTCGTAGCCAAAGCGCTGGTATCAAGCCATCCTGTGAGTGAGATGCAAGCATGGCTCGAACATTCTCAAGATTCTGGTCGTCGCCAAGTATTCCGGGAAGGGTCGAAAGATCGTTTCGTGGTTGCAAGAAGTCTGAGACATTCCAGCAGAACGTGATAGCCTGTTCATCTGTCAGCCTGTGTCAATGTTGTGTGCATACTAGCTTACGGTCAATGACATATTTAAGTCCTCTTGCTGGCGACTGAACCTGAACAGGAGTTCCAGAAGTGTTACAAGGCAAGCATCAGGTACAGCGGACATGAAGTCGGAGCAGACCAGCTGCACCGTCGCGAATGCTGACCGAGCAAGAGATCTTGAAATGACCTGCACACTGTGTCGATTTCGGTCACTATTGTCTGTACTGATGTCTGCCACATCGGTGTGCCTGTTCAAGAACACACTCATCAAGCTCTCGAATACAGCACCCCAACCAGCAACGAGTGATTCACCGCACTGCTCGATCACATTCTTGAGCGCTTCAAGGGTGATCTGGTGCACTCGAATATCAGTGTCACTTGACATCTCGCTGTCCACAAAAGCTGGATGTAAGGCTGAAATTTGCCGTTGCAATGCGGACAAGATCCGGGCTTGTATATCTTCGCGGTGCTCATCGGACATGGAGAACTCTGCAATCTCCTTGACAGTTCGTGAAAGGATGTCCGCGGCAAGAAGCCTGGTTGATGTTGCGTTGCGGCCATCTGTTGAGAATCGAACGACCTGCGTAACAAAAATGTCCCATCCACTTTCTGCTGGATCAAATTGGGACAGCCTAGCTTCGTTCAAGGCAGCAAGCTCGCCTATCTTGTTCAGCGCAAATGCGGAATCGCGTGAACTGGAGTCGGTGTTCAACGAAATGCCAGAAACATTTCCTAGTCGTCGTTGTTGTAAAACTTGCGGTCTGCTGTTTGTTGTCGGAGTTTTCTGATCATCGTCGGACACAGAGCCCTGGTTGAGTAGTGCGCACAGAGCCTTCAGTAGATCTATAAACGACTCGTTGGGATAGTCTACCGTGCTCTCAAAGAGACGTCGCGCAGCAGCTTGGACGGCTGAGGTCTCCGCCTCCATCTTGTCCGCAGCACCTTCAGGATCTGTCCGACTGGCAATTCCGCTCGTCATGCGACTATTTTGATTCGAAAGTGACATGACCAAATCTGCAATCTGTAGAGTCTCAAAGACAATGGACCATGCTGAATGTAAAGTCGGGCCAAGCGCGATGGCCAAATTAAGCAATGCTCTGAGGCAGAGAAGATTACGTGCGCCTAAAGAGGGTACAGAGATGTCATGCGAAGGTGTTCGATTCTTCTCAACTGAGGCTGACGAAGATTGGCTTGCCAGACTGTCAACACTGAGCAAACCTTTCGCGTTCTGAAAGATGCTGTTCTTTTCGGCTGTCACCGGTTTAGGAGATGCGACGCTCGTAAGCATCAAATTCGAAGGTACTGCTGCTTTACCCAGTGTTGTCAAGAAAGCATCTCGGGGTGTCGACAGTCTAAGGAGACCAGAGACCTGTGTAAACTTCTGGACGGCCCGGACCAACGCGCGGTAGTACTCAGTATCGAGCGCGGCGTTCAAAAACGTAGAACACGTCGCAAGAACAGCAGGCCAACACTCTGTTACTAGCGTCGATGATGTTTGTATGTAATTATAGGCCGCGTGGTCCGTAAGATCGAGAGGATTGACTGGTACTGTCTTTTTGCGGAAGGACTGTGTTCGTGAGAGGCGTCGGATGCTCGATTCTGGAGAAGCGGTCCTCACATCAGACTCGATTGGTTCTTCGGTCCTCTTCTTCCGACTTTTGCCCTCGTGATGTACAGTCAAAGGTAGGACAAACTTTGCGAGACTCTCCGAAATATTGGTGATGCATGTAAGGACTAGGCTGTAAACATACGTATCAGGCAGCGCTGGAGGCTCTGCTTTATCAAGATGCTCTATACATGGAGTCTTCAAAGAGCTCCATTGCGAGCTGATCCCGAGTGGCCGCACGTTGCTGTTACTATCTGTGGCGGTACCACTAATCACACCAGCAATAGCGCCTGCTTCAGCCACTGCCTGATCAGATGTCTCACCAATTTGCGTAGGTGCTGAAGACTGCTGACCGAGTCCAATGAGTGTAGGCTTTTCGACGGCAAGCCGAACAAATGACGCGAGATTATCCCCGAATATCGGTTTTTTCCCCTCTGTCGCATCGAACAAGCTGTAGATTGACAGAAGTAATCGTGAATCGGCATAGATGCCACGGAAGAACTCCAAGCATAGAGCCCTTTTCCAGAGTTGCGATGCCTCGGGATCAAGCATGTGATTCATTAGCCCAAGTGCTATCTCGCACTCAGAAGGGAGGATGTTCAAGTGGTTGCGGATAACCAAGTTCAAGATACGCACGACGCGTACGGTGACGGGAAATGAAAGGCGATCCGAGAGTGATCGTATGATCAGAGGCATCAATAGAGTTCGTACAATGTGTACTTGCTCTATATGATCAGTCATGATTGTGCCATGATTTGACATGATGGCTTCGATGAGTTCCAGTATGGATGCTGGTGGAATAGGAGAGAGACGCATATACAGCGGCTTTTCGCCTACTATCAGGAGGACCAGATCGTTGAAAAGCTACTTAGTTAGTTCCATCATTTATCGTATGCGAGATGTATGAATGTTTACCTTGTAAGCATCATTTGCCGCAGGCCTGACTGGCACAAGGCCATCGTCACCCTTCACTTCGGTTACAATGGGGACCTCTAGTGCTCGCTCTAGAACGATAATCAGTATATGCTGGTAAAACCCGGAGCTTGAACTAACCATCTTCTGCTGCTACTCTGTCGAATACAGTGATCACTAGCTGCTGTAACGTCGCAGCTGCAGTATTACTAACAGCAGGGTTCTTCGCGTTTTGTAGGCCAGAACATATCTGCAAAACAGTCGACAACAGGTCGCCGCGTACCTCGGAAGTATAGTTCTGGAGCAAGGAAGGCAGGGCCTGGAGGATCTTCAATTGCACATCGTGGCTAGATGAAACAGATTCCTTGAATGCATCAAGGACTTCATTCAATCGCTCCTTCGGTAGAGCTCGAGAGACGCTCAGTCTCTGGAGACATGATATCCCCGTTGCGGCAAGTTTGGCATTGTGAGTGCTGCAGGCAACAAGGAATGGTGAGACGAAATACGGGCGTCTTGAAATGTCTGCTCCCAACTGAGCTTCTGAGGTATTCGGCAGTGACTTGAGATCCTGTAGTGACTTTTCTGCCGCATTTCGTAGCTCGCTGTGTTTGCGCTTCGATTCCTGAATTAGATTGCCCAACTCAGCCGCTAGTATCTGTGCTGTCATTGTTGGGAGCCCAGCCTAATCATCAGATTACACTCCATGGGTCCCAGCTCTTGTGCAGTTTAGAAAATCGGCAGTGTATTGTTATGCTGATCGGAGGTAATGGTCACGTTGCTACAAGACCCTTGCCCCGGCGTTAGCGCGTCTACCTGGGCGGGAGCTCCCCACCACCGGTACTACTAGCCGTCGCATGCTTTCAGATGTTTGCATTGAAATCTGCCATCTTCACTGCTTTCTGCGCTTCTGAGCAATCAATATCCGACTCCATTGTCAACCATAGATTCCGACAACGCGTACGTAAACGAGCAGCACTGCTGCCCATCCGATAGCGGGGTTCACGTCCAGCCCACCTCTCTCACGCGTCACACTACCTCACCTCACCCCTTACATCACCTTTGCGATAATGGGCGCCAAAGTCCCCCGAAACTTCCGTCTGCTCGAAGAGCTGGAGAAGGGCGAGAAGGGTCTCGGTGCTGGTATGGCAACAAGAACAACCATCATGGCTGCACGTCGGAACTAAGCATGAACAGAGGCATGCTCGTATGGTCTTGACAACGGAGATGATCTTCTCATGTCAGACTGGAACGGCACCATTCTCGGACCACCGCACGTATGCAGACCGTCAACGTCCCTGTGAGGCACTTGCTAACATCATGTTCAGAGTGTACACGAGAACCGCATCTACAGCGTCAAGATCCACTGCGGCCCAAGCTACCCTGATGTCCCCCCCGAGATATCCTTCACATCCAAGATCAACCTACCGTGCGTAAATGCGCAGAACGGACAGGTATTTACCACAACGAGAGCGCATATGGCAAACATTGACACGCACAGGTCGATGCGACTAAGCTGCCGTGCTTAGCCCAGTGGAAGCGAGACTTCACCATGGAGACCATACTCATAGAGCTTCGAAGGTAAGCATGCTCAATGTACGACAAAGGTTCACGAACTAATAATGGCAGGTATATGGCACTTCCCAACAACAAGAAGCTCCCGCAACCGCCGGAAGGTACCACGTTCTAGGCTGGTTCGTGACAGATAGAACAAGTCGAGAGAGGCAGCGTGGGGGTGCAATAAGCTTCAGAAGAGTGAGTACGAATATGCATGTTATGGCACGTATGATTAGCGTAGGGTTGGAGTTCTAGGGCACCAGGTCAGGTACAAGACAAACGCAAGAATGAAACAACATCTCTACATGCGACAGCCTTTCCGGCTACATGCATATGCTCTAATATCGATATTATGTTCATGAAGACATACTTTCAAGCAGGCGCATAGGATCATAACACTCCAGCAGATTTGAGCACGTCTTACCTGGAGCTGGGTGTAGTACACACGTGATCATGCGATAACCTCGAAATATTTCGCGTCAAATGAGCACTCCAGCAACACCACGAACGACCCATGCATGCCCCGCTTTCTACAACCTAAAAACTCCACGCAACATCGTGTAGCAGGTGAGAATCTTAGGTGTGTTGCGGTTCCTAGTCGCTAATGTCCTGCAGCAATTGCCCTGTACAGAGCTCTGCTGTCGCGATGTTCCTCCGCACCACTGGCCGATGATGATCGCGTCTCTCTGCGCAATGCCATCCGCAACAAATTTCGCCGGAACAGGAATTTGCAAAGCCCGTACTTACTGGGACTGAGCTACAAGGCTGGATACGAGGTACTTGAAAACACAAGACTGCTTCCATGCGCACCAACTTATTGGCTTAGACACTCGACCACCTCGATGCATCATCCAACGGCAACAGTGCGAGCTTGGATATCCTGAAGCAATTGGTTCCTCAACTCTCTAAGAGCATAACTCGAACACCGCGACCAAGAGTGTACCCTGCACCAATATCACCACCGAAAGAAAGACTCAGCTGTCTCCCACCCGAACGCGCTGTTCTCAATGTACGCCCATTTGCAAAGACCTCTGGCCCACGCCGTGTCCCAATAATTGCGACCGCAAACGGCGTCCCCTTCTTGCGCCTCACGAAACCCCAGCCGCCCGCGCTCTCCCGAATGCTACGCCAGCGCCTTACGAGCAAGATGAACCTCTTCAACGTTAAGGTCACGTTAGGCAATTGGTGGTTGCCGATGGCACAGCAGGAAGATGAATGGGACGCGTTGGTCAACACACGTGCTGGCAGAAAATTAGATGCTGAAGAGGAAAAGGTGCAGTGGGTTGATGCGATCAAGATGAGCGAGAGAGAGAATCAGGCCGCATATGAAAAGGACCTAGCCAAGGATAGGGCATATATCAGGAAGATGCAGAGGATTGTGGATCTAGAGACGAAGCTTGCGCTGGAGGAGGGACAGACCATCATAAGAGGTCGCAAGAAGCGACCGATCAAAGTCATAAAACCACCCAAGCCGAGAAGTCAATAACCCACCTCAAGATTTATAAAAATCCACATGCATTGGGTATATCCGATCCTATACATTCCACATCACATCATGAAGCAATCTTTAGCTTCTCAATGTCCACCACGTCCTCCTCGTCCTCATCATCATCATCCATTTTTCCAACTAGACCCTTCTCCCAAAGTTCCCGGCCCGTCATCTTCTTCTCCTCCTTCTTCACCCTTGCCTTCTTGTCCTCGGCCTCCTTCTCCTCTATTGCCCTCCTCTCCATCTCCTCCTGCTCCCCGTAAAATCTTTCTCGCCAGGCCAAAAAGCTCTCCCGAGTGACCGCCTCGCCCTGGAACTTCTTGTTCTCCTCTTCCTCCAATTTTGCGGCCTCAATGTCTGCCAACGCCTGCTTGGCGTTTTGGCGCTCGGTGATGAGCAGCTCTGCGCTGTCCTTCAATACGGTCACGAGGGTGAAGACCATGGCCATGCCGAGATTTTCTTCGATGGTTTCGGTGAGGGATGAGAGGAGGCGGGACTTGTCTTCTTGTATGTCCAGGTAGATGTGCTTGGGCGCATTGGGCGGTTGTGTTATGTCGAGCCGGGGCGCTTCGTCGGGGTAGTTTGGCGGATATTGGACGTTGAGGATGATTGTCGCTATACATGGTGAGCTGTGAATTTGTGGAAAAGACCTGCGCGCATACGTTCTTCCTCCTCGGTCTCGTCGTCTTCATGTCTGCCATCGTCGAGCTTTATTGCTATTCGGAACTCGGTCTCGGAAACATCTTTGGATTCTGTCAGTCGCCGGTAATGAGTGAATAGGTAGGTGCTTGCCTGTGATCTCCGCAGGAAAGATAGATTCGAGGACCTCTCTCTCTTCCTGTTGATCTTCGATACCCATTGCGACTACTGGGCTTTGAAACTAAAGCTATGATGCTGAGGCTGCTGGTTCTGGCGGGGAAGTCGCGGACGCGCCCCACGTCAGTGCTCGGACCACCGAGATTTTGAGATCTGGGAAATTTTTGGACGACCTTGTTCGAGACACACAGCAACCCAGAATCAAATCCAGCTATAGCACTTCGGGTCGCATACTCGAACGAACATCAGACATGGCAAAGACAAAGCCTCAAGACAAGAAGTCGAAGAAGAGCGGGAAGAATGGCACATCATCGAAACCGAAGGCATCGCCAGAAGAGTTACTCATACAGGCCGCAACTTTACTACAGACCTCACAGCCTGAAGAAGCCCTCGTCGCAGCGAAACGAGCGCTCAACCTACTGCAACCGTCATCGACCCCGTCTGCCGCAGCCTTACCCGCACTCAACCTTCTCGGCGAGATCAACGTCGAACTGGGCGACCCAGAGAGCGCACGCGAAGCCTTCGAAGCAGCCATAGCGATTGACCCACAAGGCACAAGCGATGGCGCGGAAAAGTTCCTCTGGATGGCGCAACTGAACGAAGAGGGTGGTGCGGCAAGTGTAAGTTGGTTCGAGAAGGGCGTAGCCGTACTCAAGGCAGAGATAGGCGAGCTGGACGCCAAGCTGAAGGGAAGCCTGATCTCCCAGATCGACTGAAGAGAAGAAACAAA
>NW_001884558.1:1085489-1127819 GCF_000146915.1 Parastagonospora nodorum SN15
GTATCGCGGAAGTCTTACATGACGGATCTCTCGTGGGAAGAAAGACGCAGAAGCTAGGTGCGAGGCTGCAGTCACAGAAGTCCTGCTGTTTGCTCCAAGCAATCCCGAACCGCTACAGACTCTGGCTTCGATACGGATATCACAGTTACGACACGACGATGCGAAAGCGGCGCTTGCCAGGAGTATGGAGCTATGGAAGGACTTGGACCCTGATGATCCAAAAGTACCAGACTTTTCCACCAGAATTAGCTTGTCTAGGTTGTTGATGGAGGCAGAGTTGGAAGACGAAGCGATCGAAGTGCTGGAGAGGCTCATTGGAGAAAATGATGGCAGTGTGGAGGCATGGTATCTGGGTGGATGGTGCTTACATCTGCTGTCTGGAAAGCAGAAGGCAAAGGGAGAGGACGACGTCGCAACGTCCCTTCTGCGCGCTAGCCGCGACTGGCTCGAGAACTGCCTCAAGCTATACACTCTGCTCGAGTATGAGGATGAGCGGCTCAAGGAGCACGCAGACGAGATTTTGAAGGAGCTAAACGACACGCTGGGTCCGTCAACTGGCGAGGAGGAGGAAGACTGGGAGGATGCAGGCGAAGACGACGACGACGAAGATGATGAAGAGATGGACGGCACTTGAGCTCTTGGAACATTGTTGTTCTCATTCTGTGGCACTGATTCGAGCAGCCGCCATTCATGTTTGCTGGATGCAGGTTGCCATGTGGCTCCGCGGACGTCGTCTCACAACATCGCACCGCCGCAGTACTTCCCAGCGGCTCATGTGGTGGAGGCTGCATCCTGAAATAAACCAACGATTCAAGGTCCGTTCTTGTGTCACCACGACTGGCGACGTCTCGGTACTTCTCGTCGGGACTAGATTGTTGCCGAGATGCCCAATGGATGGGTGGAGTTTGTGTGACGGTTTCCCTGCATATCGATAGCATTCTGTGTTGCACCCGTAGCTAGACCTGCCCTCTTTGTAATGGAAGATCTACAATGCGCCGGTCGACGGCACCGAGCGCACATCTTGTCCTGATTGCGACCACACGCGTGAAGGACTTGCTTTTGCAGCGCTCCAAATATTGGCTGTGGGCGCAGATGTGTGATTTGAGTTTGCGCAGTCCGGAAGCTCCGTAGGACGCCACGAGAGCCTCTTTCGTGTGGTAACTACATCCGGAGCGTCTTGCACGTATCGCCGTATTCCTCGCCGAGCATATGGAGCGGGCGGCCGATGGTGCATGAGTCGCGGTTACCCAAGAGAAGCGAAACAACGACCCCGTGCTTGGCGCAAACCAATGCTCGTCTTTGGGACGCCACGAATTGTCAAGTAACGCACCTCGAAGCCACCTCCAAAGCCAGTCCACCGATGTGATAGCTACGCCATCGCGCGCCCACGACGTCCGCCCATCGACCTGCGCCTTCCCGCAGTCTCTCCGTCCCTCGCGCCTGCCTGCTCCAACAGATGAATGAGCCGCCAAACCTCACCCCCCGCTCCTTCCTACTGCGATCGAGTACGTCGCAAGCCTGAAGCTGAAGGCTGACGCTGAGCCCCTCTCCTCTCTGCATCCGGGCATGCCCTGAGGACGGGCACGCGGCGCTGAATGATTTGGTACCTTCTGTACCCGTTGCGTGGGTAAGATAGCCTGTAGCTCCTCCACGAGACTCGACATTTGCTGAACGCCGCCTGCAGGACGACCGAGCCACCACGGCTATCTCCCTCGCACCCTCTGCGCCGGGCTTTCCAGGCACATGGCACTGCTACCGCGCGGCATTGGCTGCTCTCGCTCGTCCTGACCATCACCATCTCGGTGTTGCTCTGCTACCAAGCTGTGTTTCAGGCCGATAGCCCCGCCGCGGCCTCACTGCGGAACCTGCCCAAGCATGTCTGGACTTCGACGACGGAGATTGAAGGCGACCGCCCTGCCGATGTGGTGGTGCGCCAGGTTTGGGTGCATGGCGACTACATGAAGGCGATAGAGTTGCCTGTCTTGCGCGAAGCCATGCACGTGCAGGACGCTCTCATTGGCAGCGGCTTCGGGGATAGGGAGGAGGCTGCACAAACAATTGCTGCACGCGACAGCCCGGGCTGTCTTACGGCAGCAGCGGGCCAGAAGTGGGGATATCACTCGCCGTTGATGTACTGGGACTGCTCGCTGAGTGCTCTCGAGAGCGACCAAAACCTCCTGAACTCCATCAATTCGCGGGCGACGGCACATTCAGCTCTCAACCTGACTCTTCGGCCAAGCAGCTTGTTCGCAGGCAAGAAGTTTTACAACACCAAGCTGCGCGCAGCTGATGCTCTTGTCTTCACCGTATTCGACCAGACCAATGATGGCTTGGGAGATGTATGGGACGCGAGATCCCGCCTGCTGGCTGAGAGAATATCGCCGAACTGGACAGTCTTTCCTGAGAGTGGCCATGTCACCAACAGTCGGCTTTACGAATTCCACTTCCGACCAATGACCCTTATCGACGACCTAATTTTGGCCGCTTCCTACATTGTAACAGCAGCATATGTCATCTTGAAGATGATGCAGTTGCGCGCTGTCAAGAGTTGGTTCGGCTTACTTGTAACGATATGCGCAAAAGTAGGATTGTCTTTCCGACTCCGTCAACTCTGCTAACCGACTCGCAGATGACGATATGCATTATTGCGAGTTTTTCTTTATGTACATACCTTGGAATAAACTTGACGCACATACCCCGGCCCTGGTTCCCAGCTGTAGTTTTTTGTTTCGGGCTTGGGAATATGTACGTGTATCTCAACCTCGACATTACGAACAATGCTGACATGGTGCAGATTTCGTCTTATCAACGTTGTCCTAGAAACACCACCGGAGATGCCTCCACATCAGCGCATCGGGAATGCGCTGGGCGAGGTTGGTCACCTATCGCTTGCCGTTGCTTTCCAAAATCTTGCCCTGTTATATTTCTGCTCTCGGCTCGTCAGTCCCTGGGTCGCCGACTTCTGCGTCTTTGCAGCAGTCACACTAGTTTTCGATTTTGTATACCACCTCACATTCTTTGTCGCTGTTTTGAGTGTGGACGTCCAGAGAATGGAGCTTTCAGATTCCCTGGATCGCGTGGGTCTCAACCAAAAGACTAAAAAGACCCAACCGGAGCGCCAAACTTGGCTCGCTGCGTTACGCGAAGGTACTTTACCGCTGAGCACACGATTTGCTGGTAGTGCAGCCATCTTTTCCATCATATTGGCCATCAATTGGCACTTCTTCGACACGAATGACACATCGCTATCGCTTCAATCACTCCGTCGAAAGTTCGTGTCGAAAATCAAAAAGCGTAGCGTGGAGAGGACATGGAGTCCACCTCCCATCAATCAAGCCAGGACACCAGCAGATTGGCTTCGAATTCAAGATCACAATACCGCTCGGGAGCTGTTCGGGTTTATTAAACCCGGAGCACACAGCTTCGTCGCTCGTATTTACGACCCCCTTCTTGTGGTTTCCAAAGGAGCGTACGGCAGAGACCAGCCTCAACCGCCAACATCTCTCAGGGATGGCTTTCTGCGGTTTGCACAGGGTCACGCGTTTCCTGCGGCACTTATTGTCGTCTTCCTCATCGCCGGTGTCACTCTCTTCATGAACTATCTTCTTTGGACTGGGCTTCCTGAGACCATGGATGATACAAAAGATGAAGAGCCAATATTTTCAGTCAAGACACTGTCGACGCCGCAGACTCTCGATATCGTGCGCCTTGTGTCTTGTCCCAAAGGCCATCTGAGTAGCGTCTCCCTGGATCGTTCCACATCAGTGTGGCTGAATGGTCGCCGCGGATACATGCACACACTATTGCAAACAGCCAAGATTAACCCAAAGCTATGGCCTATCCAGGCTACTGCTATGGACGACAATGGCAAGTACCTCGCACTATGCACGGACACCGGCCAGATCGGCTTGTGGAGTATCAGCGCCTCACGCTTTACACATTTTACCAAGGTCGACACTCGCGGACATTCCCCCATCATGTTCTCCTTTGTCGGCGTTTGGCGCGGAGAGACCGAAGAATCACACATGATCGTCCTAACTCCCGACGGCCTCCTGACGGAATGGGACCTGTCTTCAGATACACAGTGGACCAAGCGGGTCTGCGCAAACACAATCATGTGTGCGACACTCTACAAACCACTCAAAGGGGCCACAAGCATTGTGTTTGTCACGAAGCCAGGAGAAGTCCACATCTCCTCACTGGTGGTGGATGGAAGTCCGGCGTCTGAAGTCGTTGCTGGGCTAGATCCAGGGCCACCCCCTGGCAGCAATCCTGCAAAGATCAAGTGTATTCAAGCAGTCCCAAGTCTAGGACTGATCTTCGCACTTCGCGATGAAGAAGCAGAGATATTCGACTTCAGCAGCAGGGCCCTCATACATTCTTTCCAGATCGGACACGTCAAGCCTCATTCTTTTCGAGTACTGCATGCATCTCGCCGGTCTTGTCGTTGTGGAAGTCCCACAGTGCACTCGCTCTCCGTCGCTTACTCAGAGCAATATACCGAACACATGATTATGCAGACTTTTACCCTCGACGACTGCTCAACGTCACAACTCTGCTTGGGGAAGCCATCAGACAGAGAAAAATTCAAGTGCAAAGGCCTGGACTGTGCAGTCGAGGCGGTTCAGTATGTGGAACCCGCTGGTGTCTGGGAGTCGATAAGCACGTCCAGCGTCATCGGTATCAGGAGGAATAATCCATCACCAACGCCATCATCGACCGCATCGGGCGTCGAGGATAGCCATTATACAGCCGACCCTGTAGTTCTTGCATCTGCGCTGAAGCAACGAGCTAGAAAACAAAGCGTCCCCAACCTCCCCAACAGATTTGGTGACCGCACATCAACACACCCTCTCAACAGCGATTCGGATGCTTGGGAAGCTTGGACACTATCATCAACAGGCGAATTCCGATCAAGACCACTTTGTCCCGATGATCCTGAAGACCTCATCGCTGCCTTCCAAGATGATCTCTTCGTCGCGTCTCCTGGGCCCATGACGCCACTTGGTAAGAGAAGTGTCGCCGTCGGCTTTGGCAACACCGTCAAAATCATCTCGCTCGGGAAAGAGGTATTCCAAGGCCTAACGACCGTCGAGAACGGGTCACTGGAAAACGGATTTGGATCGTACAGTGGGCGAACGCGGAGAGGCGTTCCGCGCAAAATACAGTAGGAGCATCGTTTCGAATTGGGCGTTTTGGGCGGATGTTTGCTTTGTTCAATATACCACGCGGAGCTTTTATGGTCGGGAATTTCTGGTTTTCCTTTCCATTGTATTTGTTGTTGTCGTTCGTACATAATTGTAGCTATAGTTATGCGAGACGCGTTAGGTCTGCGACATTTACTAGATCGATGAATACATCTGAATATACTTTTACTTTTTTCAATAATGGATGAATCTTCATTGTGATCTTTTCATGTTTGTTGTACAATTCACTGGTCGGAATAGGCGGAGTGCTTCGGCACCGAGTCGTCGATTACTAGAACCCTAATATTGGCTACGAGCTTGGAGGGATATCTATCATCGTCATATAGGACCTTGGAAGCAAGCTAGTTGCTCTTATCATTGTCGGTATGTCACCGGGTGTAAGCAGTATATTGAACTTGGTCGAAGATATAGCTAACCCGGTGCATGTGTAGGTTAATGGTGCCACGAACTGTGTCGGCTGTGACTGGATAACTGCCAATCCGAACCAGTTTCTACAATAATTCTTGTCTGTTACACTTTTTTGGCGTCGTTCCGGCTTAGCTAATTAACAAAGAGATGTGGTAGCCTAAAGTACTCATGAGTTTATGATGTTTACTAGCCTAGGCGCAAAGAAAGCCTATATAGATACTATTGGTGTTAAGTAGAGATAGGTTGTTGTTGTAGATAGCGCAGCTATCAGCGTGTAGTTTTTAGTTAGCTTAGCAAGTAAGGAGTAGGGCGTGTCGGCTAGCAGAAGCCGAGCGCAAAGCGAGAGAGGCTAGGAGTGGTACTGAGTAAGGAACGGGCCGACCTTGACGGTAGGTAATATTCGCACCAGATAAGACCGGTACATTAGTTTCTGAGCCGAGTTTAGTCGGAGCACATGTGTTTATTTGTCTTTCTTCTTCTTTCACAACTAAATAAAAAAGCTCATTTGCAAAGAGTTAATCCGCATTTGTACCGAACATTTCCATCAGTCGAGCGACATGACAAAGACAGCAATTTATACGGATAAGGCGCCCAAGCCGCGCCCAATCTACAACCAGGCTATTGTTGCCAATGGCTTTGTGTTTTGCTCTGGCCAACTACCCAAGGACATCAACGGTCGGCTTGTCGGAGGCACTGTCCAGAACCGGACGGTAAGCTCTCTCTCCTTCTCCCTCGCTTGACTCCTCTCTCTCCTTTCCCCTTCATGTCTTTCTTTGTCACGAAATTTCTTGGACCCGCGCTAAACGCTTACTGTCGAACCCCAGCGTCAATGCATCCGCAACCTCCAAGTCGTCCTAGAAGCCGCTGGCTCCTCGCTAGACGATGTCGTCGAGGTTAATGTATTCCTATCCCACATGGAGGATTTCGCCAAGATGAACGAGGTCTATGGAGAGTACTGGGGCAAGGTCAAACCATCGAGAACGTGCGTTGTTATCATTCTCCGTTTCGATTTCTTTCTTGTTGCTGACTAGCGTTGGACTTTGCAGATGCGTGGCCGTTAAAACACTTCCCGAACATACAGATGTTGAAATCAAATGCATAGGACTGGTTACGTCTAAGGCGAAATTGTAATGGCTCTGGATCACGTGGTGAAATGATGTAAAGTAGCGATACTAGAAGAGGGTCGTTGACTTTCTAGACTATCTTCATCTTGTCGACATCTGGTCTCTTTAATCCATTGGGTACCGTTTTTTTATTCTCAAATAGAGATCGAATACTCTTCTGATGATAATACCGGACGTATTCTCTGGACTATTTGATAGGTAAGAAGATCTTGGGTCATGGATGAACCTCTCAAGGATAAATTGTCGTTGAAAATTATCTTAGAAATGATGAGGGCCTGAGAATCTGTGTTACGTCACTTATAGGGCAACTTGGTTTAGGCGCCAAGTGTTCTCAACTTAGCCATTCCAAGGCCGCAGTATTTGCCCCCTACCTTCCATTTCCCTTCCAGTCGCGTGATCTCTACGTTCGCCAGTTGCATCACCAGCTTCTGTGAGATGTACCATGCCTTCGTCTTCACAGCTCGGTTCTGAGCAAAGGCCACAGATAGACGACTTTCTGGAGCTGTCCCAAAATCTTCGATACACCAGTGAACGTAGACTCAGGTGTCAATGATACATAACAAGAATATATTATCAGCCGACCCATTGGATAAACGCGTTCAGGAGGCTTTTTCAAGTATATCTCAGAATAGTGGGGAGGAAAATGCGGGATCGTCTGTGAACGGGTTCGATTTTCTACTATCATAGCAGGCATCACTCAGGCTAGATATAGGACCTTGTTATACCGTTTCTCTTATCTTCGTACAATTATCACTGACTTATGGCCACCTGTCTGTAGCTGAGCAATTCTGCGAACAAATGATGTTGGCGGTTTCGATTCGCTGGTCTGTCTAATCACAAACTACCTGGGTTCGGAAAGTACCCTTGGAAGTCGGTCGGGTTAGGGACCGATATCGAAATCGGCAGACGGTCGGCTCCCTCATCCGCGAACAGTTCCAATCCCAGGCCCCGCACTTTATCTTAGCCAAAGATAAGGGTCCCACACCTGTGCGACTTAGCTACCTAAATGATTAGTCTAAATCCAGTACTTAGCATGCTATCGGTTCTTTCCCGGTATTCTGGACTGGGTGAGCAATTGCTAGATAGATACTTTAAGATCACCTTGTCCTCGCAAGCATCCGCCTGACAGGTCGATATCCGATAAAACAGTCTTTCTCCATCTCAGCCTATCATCTCTGCACCTATGTCCCAGACTACGAACGCTGTCAGCGACATCAAGACAAAAGACCATGAAGCCACCCAGAATCACATCACGCCCGTCGATACGGTGCAGCATGGCGACGTAGAGAACTTGAAGCTGCCTGTTATGGACAAAGTGGATAAATTTGGTGCACACGCGAAGACAGATCCTCGAGAGATAAGACTTGTGAGGAAACTGGATTGGTACATCATGGTAAGTCGCGAAATCAGTTAGGCACTGACGACGATCTGACGAATTAACCTTTTTCGTAGCCTATTCTGTGGTTCATGTACACATTCAATTACCTCGACCGCAATGCCATTGTCAACGCGAGACTCAACAACCTCGAGGCAGATCTTGGCTTAAAAGGAACGCAATATAACACTTGCGTGTCCATTTTATTTGTCGGATACATGTAAGCTGGGTTCCTCTTCATCAAAAACTGAATGCAGAGCGCTGATCAACTGCCAACAATAAGAGCCGCACAAGTGCCGTGCAACATGTTATTGAACAGGTTTCGGATTTCCATCGTTATGGCGGGTTTTGCCTTTGCCTGGTCGCTTGTCAGTCTTTTGACGTTCTTGGCACACAACTACAGCAGCATGATGGTTTGTCGCTTTATTCTTGGTATTGTCGAGGCTCCGGTAGGTCTTCGCCTGTGTTCATTTTTTTTCGATTGCGCAATACCGTTAACATTTGCTATTAGTTTTACCCTGGAGCACTATATATCATCAGTTTGTTCTACACACGCAAGGAAATCGCTTTTAGGCTCGCTATCCTGACCACTGGCAATAATTTCTCCGGATCGTTCGCAGGCCTCATCGCGGTCGGCGTATTTCAGCTGGATAAGAAGCTTGGACTTGCTGGTTGGCAATGGTATGTGCGCCCGCACATCCCTCAAGCCTGAGTTTCCTGATAATTAACTTGATGACAGGCTATTCATCCTTCAAGGTGCTTTTTCGGCACTTACCGCGCTGATGGCCTTCTGGTTTCTCCCCGATGACCCATTGACCACCAGATGGCTTACCGAAGAGGAGAGGCAACTCGCCCATAACCGAATCCTCATCGATACGACCGATCTACAAGAAAGCACCAGCGTCTGGTCTGGTCTGCGAGACGCAGCTACTGACTGGCGTACCTGGGCGATGACTCTAATGTATAACCTCCACGTTTCCTCGCTTGGATTCCAGAACTTCATTCCCACCGTTATGTTGGGCCTCGGGTATAGCCGGACGGTCACACTGGCTTTGACGTGCCCGCCCTTCTTTCTCGCTGCCATAATAGGACTCATAATCGCCTGGACGTCGGGCCGCTGGAACGAGCGTACGTGGCATATTGTGATATGTAAAAGCATCGTTATCATCGGCTTCATCATCCCCCTCACCACAAGCAACTTCGCCGCGCGCCTATTCAGCATCTTCCTCTTTGTGGGCTTCAGTTTCGGCATCAACAATATCCTGCTGGGGTGGAGCAGTGCGACGCTTGGCCAGACCAATGAAAAAAAGTCCGTGGCGCTTGCCATTATCAACATGCTGGGCAACATGTCAAATGTTTATACGCCTTACCTGTGGCCGTCATCGGATTCGCCGCATTACAGGACTGCGTGGTATGCGAGTATCAGTTTCGCGGTGGGGGTGATTGCGGTCGCACTGTTCATGAAGTACTCTCTCAAGGCTCGAAACAAGAAGATAAGTATGCACGATGCGGAAGTGAAGAATCTCTATGTATATTAGCACAATTGTATTGAAGTACTGATTCTTCGTCAAACCCAGCTTAGAAATTTTGAGTGCAAGATTTTTGAGAAACACTGATAATTTGTGTAGATGTGATAGTTGCGACGCCGGGCATGAGAAGTGTTTGTTCTCTTAAGAGAAAGTAACTCTATTGGTAAATGAATGTAACAAGGGAAGCTTAAGGAGACATGGCAGGTCTAGTAACCGCAGGTTGTCGATTACGACAGAAAGTGATTCCGATTATTCAACAGCCTAGAGCTATACATAGTATCGCTTAGAAGTGATTGCGATGGCAAGGCCCTGCGTATCGTCTTAGGATGGGCTAGGCTGTCACTTGTTGCACCCTGGTCGCTTCCCATCGTAATTAACAAGATGTAGTAAGCTCGAACATGTTATGTTCGGTCATTTGCGACCGCTGACATCTGCACCCTGCCGAATCTGCGTCCAATGGTGACCAGAGAATTCTCAGCCTGATCGATGCATATTGCCCCGCCACACTGTAGCCGCTGGTGCATCAGCGTACGTCGCGCCTCTTTCCCTCTGTCACTCACCATTGCGTCGCTCTTCGTGATCTTATACATTCGATGTGTAGGTTCCTCTACAAAACATAACCCTGTCCTTCCACATTTGGCTCATTCGCATCGACCCCGATGGCCGTCTCAGCCTCGTCGAATACATCGACAATAAACCCATTCCACCTTATGGTATCTTGTCGCATACATGGCTACTAGCCAAAGACGAAGTTACGTTCAAGGACATGCAAGAACATCGTGGCTCAGAAAAGAAAGGATACGCTAAGATCACATTTTGCGTTGAGCAGGCGCAACGCAATGGTCTCAAGTTTTTCTGGGTGGATACCTGCTGCATCAACAAGACCAGCAGCGCAGATCTCTCAGAAGCGATCAACTCTATGTACACTTGGTACCGAAAATCATCAAGATGCTATGTGTACCTGTCCGACGTTTGTAACGATACTTCTGAAGGAGTTGATAAAGACGCACGAAGATGGAAAACGGCCTTCAAGAACAGCAGATGATTTACCCGGGGTTGGACACTGCAAGAACTTATTGCTCCTCCTTCCGTAGAATTCTTCTCAACCGAAGGAACGTATCTTGGTAACAGAGAGTCATTAGAGGAGACTATCCACGAGGTCACGAACATTGCGCTCCAGGCCTTGAGAGGCAAATCATTGGCCCAATTTAGCAGACAAGAACGTCTGTCATGGGCCGCAAACCGCAATACCGCAAGAGAAGAAGATGCAGCATATTGCTTACAGGGGCTGTTTGATGTCTTCATGTCACCTATCTATGGAGAAGGTCGGGAACATGCATTAGCTCGACTCATGGAGCAGATCGAAAAACAACCCGATACAGGAATTTCACGCTTGGAAGCTCAGCAGAAAAAGAAGGTCATGAGATCCCTGTGGTTTGAGCAGTTCCAAGTGCGGCATACGACCATCGAAACAGCACATGCTCAGACATGTAGATGGCTGTTATCGAATTGTCAATTCAGCGACTGGCTCAATCCTGAACATCTCACTCATCACCACGGAGTTTTGTGGATCAAAGGAAAGCCCGGCACGGGCAAATCTACCGTAATGAAATTTGCTCTAGCTCATGTACAGGAGACAATGAAGGATTCAGTAGTGATCCATTTCTTCTTCAATGCTAGAGGAGAGGAGATAGAAAGATCTACGGTTGGTACATATAGGGCGCTTCTGCTGCAGCTTCTCACTCGAATTCCAAAGCTCCAGTACCTGCTCGACCCATTAGTCGGATCAACCCTGACGCTCGGCGTTGAAGTTAAATGGGACTTGCAGTTACTTAAATCGATGCTGAAGAAAGCTATACAAACTCTAGACGCTACTCCTGTAGTTTGCTTCATCGATGCCCTTGACGAGTGCGAGGAACAGCAGATACGGGACATGCTTGCATTCTTTGAGCGTGTCAGTGAGCTGAGTCTATCACCTGGTACTCGCTTTCAACTCTGCTTTTCAAGTAGACATTATCCAAACATCACCATCAAGGCAGGACTGAGCCTCGTGCTTGAGAGACAAGAGGGACACGCCCAAGATATCGTCAAATACATACAAAGCGAATTGAAGATTGGGGAGAGTAAGATTGCCCGGCAAATTCAAGATGACCTTCAAAAGAAAGCCTCGGGGGTTTTCATGTGGGTCGTGCTAGTTGTCGGTATACTGAGACAGGAGTACGATCATGGCCATATACACACTTTGAGTCGTAGACTTAAGGAAATCCCTGCCGATCTGCACGAGTTGTTCAGGGATATATTGACACGCGACTCGCGCAACGAAACGGACCTGATTCTTTGTATCCAGTGGGTCCTCTACACGAAGCAGCCGTTGCGTCCAGCACAGCTATATTATGCCGTTCTTGCTGGTGTCGACCCTCATGCAGTCACGAGTTGGGACCCTGAAGAGAACTCGCAGGACGATATTAGCCGCTTTATACTCGATGCTTCTAAAGGCCTTACAGCTCTCGCGTCTAGAGCGAATATAGTCCAATTTATCCATGAGTCTGTTCGGGATTTCCTCCTAAATGAGGATGGCCTTGCGAGTATATGGCCTGCTTTGAAAACCAATCTCGAGGGTCAGAGTCACGAGCGGCTCAAACAGTGCTGTCTCGCCTACATGGGTGTTGGCGTCCATTTCGCAGCCATTCGAGGAAATTTGCGAACAACGTTCCTCCACGAAGTCCAGGTTTCGCGTGATTCTATACATAGCAGGTTTCCATTCCTGAGTTACGCAGTGCAGAATGTGCTCTATCACGCAAATCAAGCGGGAGCAGCTCATATCACGCAACAAGACTTTCTTAAGGATTTCCCATTCATTCTCTGGTCAGCACTTGATGGTCTTTTCGAATACAATCAGGCGCTGTGGTACGAGGATAACGTCATACAGTCTATACATCCTTGCATCCCGCAATTTGTCAAACCTTATCGAAGTCCATCCATCTGTCAGGTCATGTTTCGAAGTTGAACAAGGGCGGTATGGGACGCCGTTCCTTGCAGCCATGGCCACTGGAAGCAGAGAAGCGGTCTATGCGTTCATCAAAGCGCTCTCGGATGGCGGTCCTGGGGAAAACCAATGCCAGACGTTCAGACGTTACAACACGGACAATGATGGCCAATACACACTTCCTCAAGACTTCAGATTTCCGAAGCAGGGCAACGTAGTATTAGTTCTTGTAGAACACAAGAAGGATACTGTACTTGCTCTCGTGCTTCCGAACTGCAAAGTGGACGTCAATGCGAAAGACAATGCCGGACGAACGGCGGTGGTACTGGCAATACAACAAGGGTGCAAAAGTATAGTCGAGTTGCTTCTTAGCACTGGCAGGATCGATGTTAATACGAAAAACATTACGGGAAGGACTCCGCTGATGTGGGCGATACGACATGGGCGCAAGGATATGGTCGACTTGTTGCTCAATACTGGCAAGGTCGAGATCAACGCAGAGGATGCTTATGGATGGACGCCGCTGATGTGGGCAGTGCAGCAGGCTCGTAAGGATATAATTGAGCTGATTTTCAGCACTGACAAGAGCACTGACAAGGTTGACGTGAATGCAAAAAGTAAATCAGGATCTACAGCGGTGATGGAAGCGGCGGCGAACGGGTACAGTAGTATAGTTGCAATACTGCTTAGCACTGGTAAGGTGGACATTGGAGCGAGAAATGATCGAGGAGAATCAGCGCTAATGAAGGCGGAGAAGAATGGACACGGAGATATTGTTCAGATGCTGCAGTCTTACTGTTTCAGGGAAAAGTAGAATCATGCTACAAGCAGCAGATGCATACAACGCAGTAAAGTAATAACAGAAAGAGACTACAGAATAGGCCGTATACCCAAGACCTTAACACAGTAATAGGCAGTAGGTAGAAATCGACAGTACGATGGAGTGGACGATCACAACGTCCAGCAGCAGCAACTTTGACTGCAAATTGTCGCAACGGCAGGCTGCAGTCTTACACTACTGCTATAGTATAGTGTTGTAATGGTAATCCTATTCTAAAGCTAGAGTACTCCTAGAAATGTACATGCCGAATCGACATGTCCTCGACGATCTTTATACCTTGACCATTCCTATCCCAACCATTTGAAAGCTTCACCTACCAATGCAAAAAAAGATCGCGGTGCTCTTGATGTTGTTTAATAGCTCTGCGTAAATGACCCCCGTCTCGTCAACTTAATGCGGCTTTTTGACTCGTGTTTTGCCGCACTTAAGACGCTATTCAGGGCGTAACATCCCCGACAAGCCCGACAAGGCGTAATACTGGCAGGCACGATCTGCAACTGTGCCGCAACGTGATGACGAACCTGTGTCCGCCATCACCAAACCATTGGCCATTGTCGACCGCTCAGAAGCTTGGAAATTCCTTCTCTACTTAGTTGCCTGATTTATTTATCTAAATTTATACAGAATTTCGCGTGCGGAAAACCGTCAAAGCGGCTGCTTCTTCGCACCGACCCTAAACTCTCCGTCCTCAACGATGCACACCATGGCGATGTATTATGGCATCGTTTTTGGAGCAGTCGCTGCCGTCTATATGTCTCTTCAGTTACTACTCCGATATACGCATGACCGGCGAGAGCCTCGTTCGATTGAAACTTTAATTCCATTCGTAAGCCCGGTTATTGGCATGATGCGGAAGAAGACCAAATACTATGTCATGCTTCGGTACGTCGGCCTTCATTGCAAGTAATATCAACAATACTGACGGTGAAACTCATAGAGACAAGTTCAACCTTCCCATCTACACCCTACGGTTGCCCGGATCGCGCATCTATGTTGTCAATTCGCCCGCCCTCATGTCTGCGGTTCAAAAGCAATACAAAGCGCTCGCCTTTATGCCCTTGGTAGCTGATGCCTCTGTCAAAGTCTCTCGCTTCAGCAAGACAGCGAGCGATATCATCAACATGAATATCAATGGAGATGATGGTAACTGGGGATATGTCATGACATTTCACGATGCCATTCAACCTTCTTTAGCGCCTGGTACACATCTGGATGCCATGAACCGAATCATGCTTGGATTAGTTGCACAGACTTTCAATGGACTAAAAGAAGAAGCACCTACGACTGTGAAATTGTTCGACTGGGTTCAGCATCAAATCACGCTTGCTACCACGGGCTCTGTATACGGTCCCTCGAACCCATACAAAGATCCGAAATTCGAGGCCGCGTTCTGGTAAAGATGCTCGGTTGAATATTGCCACAATTACTAACCACTTACAGGACCTTCAAGTCAGGAATGTCGAACTTGATCATGGGATTAAACTCGACGGGCATCGCAAAAAAAGCCATCAACGCTATGAACGTCGGATCTATTGCTTTTGAAAAGTACTTCAGCGAAAACCACCATCATGACGGCTCTGAACATGTCCAGGCTCGATTCAACCACAGTACAGATCATCGCATTCCTCTCAACGATATCGCAAGGTCCGAATTCGCCAACGGAGTAGCTCTGCTGTCCAACACTGTGCCAAACACCTTTTGGCTGCTCTACCACCTCTACTCAGACCCAGATGTTCTCAAAAAATGCCGTCAGGAAGTATTAGCTGTGCTGACGGTTACCGAAAGCGCAGAAGGGAAAGCAACAAATATCCTCGACATATCGAAGCTGAAGACGTCCTGCCCAATCCTTCTCTCAACATACAAAGAAGTCCTCCGTCTCTATAGCACCGCAGTATCCGCACGCCTCGTAATGCAAGACCACATGCTAGACAACCAATACCTGCTGAAAAAAGGCAGCACGGTAATGATGCCAACCCCCGTCCAGCACCATAACTCCACAATATGGGGCTCTAATAGCAATACCTTCGACCACATGCGTTTCGCAGACCAGCGTCCTAGCCAAGCAGGCTTCCGTGCCTTCGGTGGCGGCACGACGTTGTGTCCAGGTCGCCATTTCGCTACTACGGAGATCCTGGCTTTTGCTGCGACTATGATCATGCAGTTTGATGTCAGACCGAAATCGACGAGATGGATGGAGGCGTCGGGGGATAGGGTGGAGTTTTGGGAGGCTACGCCGAGCCCGGATGAGAACTTTGAGGTGGAGATACGTTCGATTGAGGGTGAGGGGCGGGGTGGGAGGTGGGAATTTATTCTGTCGGACTCGGATGGGCCTATTGGGTTGAGTACTCAGGATTTGGCATAGTTTGTCACTGTAAGGGGGTAGGATATTGCATGCATGCATTATCTTGTTGTCGAGCGCGTTGTAAGAAGAGTATTATATCTTATTTAAGAGCTTAAAGAGCAGTCTATATCTTATATTTGTTAGAAGAGTCTATCTAGTGCTGTTATTAAGGCATTACGTAGACAGAGTAGTCTTAGTAGAGGCTTCGCAAAAGTAGTCCGCTAACACGTGTGGTCCGCTAACCTATAATGTACGTTATCTCTAATTACTCATGTCTAGCTACGCCTATAGATATTATCCTAACAACACTAAGTGGAGAGAACTATTCTTGTCTGCTAAGGTCTTTGATTATTCTATCTATACTGCCTCTAAGTACGTATCATAAGCATATAGATAGAGGAATAAATGCTGTAATTGCCAGAACACCTGCGTAGGCTTTTTTGTTTACTACTCTTTAAAACTAGAGAGGAAGTTGTGGATGTGGCAGCTAACTAGCACATTCGCTATAAGAGAGTGTATATTAGCTCGTGCTTATAATTATCTCAAGAAAGAAAAACTTACTAGTCCAGCGGTGCAAGGGTTGCAGTCAATCCCAGCGGATGCAATAGAGCAGCAGAGTTCGTGAGACTCCCCACCGGCGTTGCAGCATTTCGCACATTTTTTTTGTTTCTGAGCTTCATGAGCCGCTTGTTTGCCGTTCTTACAGAGATCGCTGCAGTCCTCCTATTACGGTATTAATATTACCTCAATGAGTTCAAAAGTAGATACAGGAAAGAAGAGTACGTACGGGAGTACACGATGTACAGCAGCATTGATCACCGGAAATACTTGCTCGGCAGCCTGAACCTCCTGGAGTATGGCAAATTGTTTGACGGCGGGCAAGGCCTAAGCCCTCAAACGTGAGGATTCCTTCGTTGGCGAAAGTAAGAGTAGCAAAGGCTACTGACAAGACCATAGTAAGCTTCATGTTGAAGAGAAAGAGGTAGTGATTGATCTAGTAGTTGCTAAAGCTGTTGTTTGATGTGCTGTTGCTGGATGCGCTGTTGTGGAATTCCAGGAGGGAGTTTGCATGATCTTATATAGAGTAGAGATTCAAGTCGTAGGGATGTCGCTGTTAACTTGCGGTGTCGTGGTCTGACGCTAGTCTATTTCGTTGCTGCCGACTTCGAAGCGACTAGGACCTCTGAGGACCCCCGAACAAAGGCCCTTCTCGTACAAGTATGAACCTTGTTGAGATAGCGTATAATCAGTGATGATCTAGAAAGTCACGCAAAGTTCGCAGGTGTACCTTGCTTGAGAGTCAGACCGGTAACAGGATCGTAACTGCATGAAGTTTGCGAGATCTAGGCGCGCATAGCCCAACAGATAGGCCCCTTTCCGATCGACATCCTTGTCTGTACACGCTCGCGGTACGCGTTGGGATTAGCAGAACACCTGCGCTTGTTCTAGCGACTGGCATATCTTCGGCTCTTTACGTTACCACTCTTTCCATTTATGTAGGTGAGTAGATGGAAAAGTCTTGGATATTCGGCGATTGCATACCAAGTACGTAGAATTCGCTGCGACGATCCACCAGGCAGTGCACTCCCAGCCCTGCGGCCGAAAACATACGGCCGAAAACGATGGAAGAAGGTCTAGATGTAGTAACGGACCGTTAAGAAGATGTCTACATACAAGAACGCGGTGTGATAAGTCCGCACGAACCCGACGTCCTGGTTGTCAGATTGCTAAATTAGGACTCCTACGGCTAGTAAGTTATTTTGAAAGCGGGAATAATTTCAATTTTCAAACTCTATTTTACATCTATACCCCCAGATCTGATTGTGCGCCCGTTTCAAACAGATGTATCCGCCTGATGTGGGCGATGCAGCGAACTCCCGGCCACGATCTCATTGGCGGCCATCGGGCCGGAGAAATGGCTCGGCTGTATCTGCTTGCGGCAGTGCACATGGTACCTATGTAGATCTTCTATTTGTGTAGTGCTTCCGTACCCTCTCAGATCTCCTTTGGTCGAGGAAAGCCTGGTGGTACCCTTCTATGCATCATAGTGTGGCTTCAAAGTTCTTTTCACGATCTCAAGACTTGGGCGACTCCCGAGGTCAGGTGTAGTGGCTAAGTACCTTTGACCAAGTACTTATCCTCCTTGTCTACCCATAGTACCCATACGAAAAGCGAGTAAACCTCGTCTTAGGTTTGACTCAGCAATTTGTTGTACAGTATTTGCAAGGCTGTTGATGTGAGAAACGGGGTACCTTCAGGCCGAATCATCCAGCTAAACCCTGTCAGCATTTTCTCTGCGAACCTTATTCTATTGTTCGCGTTCTCAGCGTGCACCCGGGCGTATCCAGATACGGGTTCCGGAATTGCCGGCAACGTTGTCAATGCTAGGCACGTTCTTTAACTACGCGCTTGCACCGGTCAGCGCTAGCCGTCAGTGTTGGAATGAACGTGCTTCCACCAGTCAGCGCTAGATGTCAGTATTAGTGTCAGTATCAGGGTAAACGTGTACCAACAGCTTCCACTTCGCCGTTCAAAGAATCTCTAAACTTCCGCTAAGATACAAGGCTGACTCTTAGTCAGCTTAGTGCTAAGTGCGAAAAGGAAAACAACGATAACTAGAAATGCATTCTGTTCGGTGATTTTTCTTGTTAATCTTGTACGAAGGAGGATAACTATAGAAGGGAGAGCTTAAATGTTCTAGTCTGAGCGCTGCTCAGGCGCCGCGATCAGTGCATCTAATCGCTTAGCTGAGATATTGACGATACCTGTGATCCGACACTAACAGATAAAAAAGCTGGCCCGTTCTGTCGAATGTAATAGCCGCGGGAGGAGAGGGGGGTGGGGGTCTAAGTCAACCTGGCTTGCTCCTGTCACCTAAGGGATGTTGATGTGATGTGGTAGCTATGGTATGCTTAGGAGCATTTTTCGATGCACCACCGATACTATGTGACCTGAGTTGAGCTTGTGCTATCTCTCCTGACCTAGACTGTCAGACGCGGAAGAGGACGAAGTACTAAGTGGCCTCGTGCTACGGTGCATAGAATAAGGTCGTATATAACTTCCTCGCGAACCAAAGCTTCAGCGTCCATGGCAGTCAAGGCTGCGGCGACGATGACTTGCAGGCCGAGACAGCCGTTGATGAAGAGAGTGGCGAGCTCGAAGCCGCGTTTGGCTTGGCCTTCGCGATGGCAGACGCGGTTGTACTGTTCGCATATCAGTCTTTTATGCCAGGCTCATGCATGAATGAATGTCAACATACAATCCCCACATTCGGCGCCGCCCGTCCGTCAAAATGTAAATGATTATGCGCATTCTCCGTATGCCCCTTCGCACTGTGAATACCGACCATGTGTCTAAAAGTATCAAGTTGCTGCATAGCGGCTGGCTCCAGTATCGTCGCGCAATTCACCATCGGCGTACGTCCCACCGCGCCATCTTTCTCCGGGTCATTCACATGTTCGCGACCCTGTGGACGCAGCGCTGAGGAGAGGAAGTTCATTCTCGATAAAATACACAACGCTTGAACGATGAAGATAAAAAAATGTTCGCAGAATCAGACAAGAAACGAAACGAAAAGATATGCATCCCATCACACTTTACAAGTGAGCTCCCCACCCATACTATCTTACCGAAAGACCGATCAAATCTACTCAGCTCCCATCGACCCGCCCACAGGACGGATTCAGCAGCTCCGGTGCCTTTCTCAGCCAGTTGCACCCTGCGGATCGCTTAGCACATTCCCATCGTTCTTTAAGCTGAGCATGTGCGCCAATCGACCAGCCTAGTAATCGATCGGTGGTGGGGTCTGCGCATGAGGCTGCTGACGGATTGGGAAAGGGAAGGGTTTAGATAGGGTTTTCGGGATGGGCCGTGGTGACTTGTCCTTCTCCCTCAGCACCACACCTACATTCGCATCGGATTGGAATCACGATTTCTGCGAAATTGCACATGTTGATGAGTGCTTCAGTTCGCTTGTAGAAGGGTGTCAGCAGCCAGCCTCCAGTCTTCCCTATCGCAGCGCACATTGGTTGGATGCTTCAGCTCAGCTAGCTAGCAAACGCCACTTGCTGGTCAGGGTTGCACGCATATAAAAGTGATCTTCGTCCGCGATCTGCGCCTCGCCGACTATTCAACAAATCAGCGAGCCTATGAGTAATCTTCCTTTCACGGCGATTATCTTAATTGCATGATCGGTCGCCTAGTCTTGTTCTTTAGCTTGTTCTCTTGTTGGCTTGTGACTTGTGTGTGTGGCATGGAGAGTCGGAATAAAGCATAGACTGTGAAGTTCAAGTCAGTCCAGCCGATAACACGTAGGATTAGCATATGAGCATGTGTAAACAAAGGCATATCAGTCTCGCTGAACAGAATGTGTCAATTCGAGCTTCCCTCATGCACAGCTCGTTCTAACCATGTGAGAAAATACAACTTGCTGAACAAATAAAGCATCCCACCTCAAGTTCGGTCTCACGCGGGACAAGAACACTCCAGCATCTCTACCCTCTCGGACCCCCATCATTGTCAAGCTCACGCTCGAGTATCCTCATGTCGTCACTCTCAAGAAACAGACTTAGATACTGCATGTCCTTTCGTGAAAACCAGTCTGCGGCAGTGGGGTTACCGAGCACCTAGCCCGCGGGTCCAGCCCCTACACCGTTGGTGTCCATTGGGCTACCCGCTGCGCCGCCATTTGCTGGCCGTCTCCTAGTACGTATGGCCTTCTTCCGCCTGTCTGCGGAAACACCTGCTTTCCCCCCTTCCGCAACGTCCACCATATTCAAATCGTCGTCGTCGGGCCGGTCGGCGTCATCGTCGCGATCTTCCCAGTATCTGCGTGTTTCGTCGAGTTCGGTAACGTCTGCTGGGCGGAGTCGTAACCACTTCATACGCGGGCCAGAGCGTGCGCGCTCGCTGACGCGGAAGCCGTAGATGCGAGGCTCGTAGATGCTGCCCGTGCCGAGACCGGGAGCGAGGTTGTGTGGTGCCACGCCGTTTATCGACGTGACGTTTGAAGGTGTGGTGTTGCGCGACTTGCCATCCGAGGTTTGGGCCTGCAATTGCGCCAGGGCGTCGATTGTCGCGGCTGCATTACTGCGGAGGCCGCCACCAATGTCGAGATCAGTAAAGGTCATGAAAAATAGCGAGGGGAAGGTCGTGCCGAAGAAGGCGCCGTCGACAGTCTGGAACCGCGAGTTGGGCGGGGTGTAAACATCGAGGCAGGAAGGGCAGAAGAGCTTGACAGTCTCGTGGCCAGGACTGTCGTTCAGTCCTACGGGGAGGACTTTACACGAGTTGCAGTGGACGCGCGGGCAGGTCCCAAAGTGTTGTAGTTCGTACTTTTCAGCCATTTGCTGGATGCCTGGTCGTGACGTGATGTAGCGCTGGTGTATGAGGCCGTAGAGCAGCTCGGCGGAGCTCTCTATCACACTAAGATCTGAGGCTATCCGCAGGTGTCTCCGGTCATTTGCTCTGCGATATCCTGGCGCTCGTTCGTCGCCCAGGTCGTCTTCATCCTCGTCCTCTTCCTCTTCTTCCTCGTCCTCCTCGTCGTCTTCTGGCTCAACGTCCAGTATCATTTCCAGCGCCTCTTTGTACATGGGCACCTGCGACTGCAGGCCTGTGAGGTTGAAGTCGTCCTCGATAAAGTCCTCTGACACCTTCGGCAAAGTATTCGTGGCCTAGCAGCCCGCAAAAGGACGCGATCCACGACTCGGTGACTTGTGAAGACGACGACATAGTGTCGGAGTCTTGCAAAAGCTGCGCCGCCAGGATTGAAGCAATCTTGAAGTTGCTGCGCGCAACAACAGCGCACGGCTATCGGATAGCGAGGGGCTCGAAAATGTGGATGTGGGGGTGCCCGAGTGCGATGCACACGAGAAGCTGCGGCCGGGGCGGGTTGTCGGAACCCTGGAAGTCGGTCTGGTTCGTGAAGCCACACGTGTGGCCCTGTCTATCGCATGTGTAGCGACGCAGAGAGCTACGGCGGGAGAGTTCAATGGATGTCGTAGTGCGAGTGACGAGAGTGGGGGAGGGGTCCTGAAGTGACGGGCAGGGTTTGTGTGCGCGAAATGTGTGTGAATGCGTCTATTTGGCCCCTGCAGAGGCTAGGTGAAGCTCGGGTAGGTAAGAGCGCGTGAAATGTGGGCTGGGTGTTGTGAAGGGCAGGTTCGAGCCTGGCTGACTTGGCGAACGCAAGCGCACGTGATCAAAACTCACCAACAACACCATCTGCAAGCGGCGTGCCCCATGACACAGACATAATTGAGTTTCGATGGCTTCAGAGCACGCAGGGCCGAGGTCAGAATGAATCTACGAATGGTATCAAAATCCGCCCAATGTCTTTCAGAACAAATCCCGCATGATCCTCGCCAATTCATCATTCTCCTGCCCAAAAGCATGCGCAAACTCTCCATTCGGCGGCATCTCGGATGAGGAGGCTCCAAATCCACTTAGATTGAAAGCTCCTCCTGCAGCCTCGAATAGCGTCGTGAGATCACTCGCCATGCCATGTGGCGTGTCGAGCTTGTTACCATTGCGGCCATTCGAGAAGAGCGCCATCTCATCGACCTGATGGCCCGCCAAACCTGCCATTGCAACGGCCGCCGACGAATGAGCGTCCGAAGTCTCGTCGTGGTGGATCATGAGACCAAGTCTTGGCCCGACTTCCTTGAGTGTTTTGATTGTCTTCCACAAGCGCTTGGAGACGTAAGAATTCGACGACAGTCCTCCGAACAAGCTCGAGCGCCATGTAGAACTCGTCGCGAGAAGGCTGGCTGAACTCAGCTGGTGCGTGCGCAACAGCGAGGAACAGGACGGCTAATGCCGAGATCAGGAAGTAGTTGAACATGGTCTGCTGAGATCGGTAGATGTCTGATGTCTGGTTGATGTAGGTCAATATGTCGAATGGTGTTCCTTCGCAACCTTTACTACCACGTGCGCGAATTCGAGGTTCTCCATGATAGTTAGTCGCTGGTGTGCAGAACTGGACGGGTAGATGAGTATTCCGCATTTGGTTCGCTCCGCAGGTAGAGAACCACTTGCAGACGATGTATGGCGCGCACTGGTGGGTCTGTGGTGTCTACCGCTTTCTGGATGTATAAACTTCAAAGTCTCTGGTATCGATCGATGCCAATTCAGAACCTGGAAGTCGAGAAACGAGATGTCTTCTTTGTTGATTTTCTCTTGAGATGCCACATCGGCTACCGACTTCCAGACCTTGGAACCGATGATGCTGTAAGAGATCATACAATTAAGGTACGGAGAGGACTCGTGAGAAGATACATCCTGCTGGATTTAGCACGACTGTCATCGCAATTCCACAGGACTATTGCTTACCGGCTTTGGCAGGTTGGGATCGATGTCTGCATCCTGCAGAGCAAACGGCATACCAGTCCCAAAGCTCCACCGTCGGTCAAGGACGTAAATGCACCAAAATGTTCGTATCGCCGCAGCTTGCTCGTCTGGGTCTGCAAAGAGCGTCGCATACGTCTCACGACGATGTAACCCCAGTTCCAAACAGTGGCGCGCAGCCAGCCCAATGACCCTCCAAGCTAATGCCTCGTCGTCCTTTGTGAAGTGGTACATAGCCTGGAAAGATCAGTCGAGCTTCTTCAAACGGGTGGATTGTACCTACAGTCAAAGCCAGGAGATTGATGCCATGGAGACCAACAGGTTCAGACAACGTCCGCTCCACAACCTTGTGCACATTGTCAAAGAGCTTCTCTCCCAGGACATCTTTCCCGCCTCCCTCCAAGACCAAGGTTATGGCCAGTATGAGCTTCATTATGCTAGTCTGTTCGTCCATGATGGCATCAGAACCGGGCGCAGCGCCCTGCATAAGCCCATGCCGAGCAGCAGCTTCGACAAACGTGTACAGCATCTCGGTGTAATGCAGCACTTTATCGATTTCCAGTATGGGGTACATGACGCCCATCTCATCATGCCACACGTGTACCAAGCGCAGTGCTTCGTGTTTGGACAGATTCCAGATTGGATCCTTGTCAGCATGTAGGGGGGCTCTCAATAACCGGGAAGCAGACCCAGGCGGAGAGGCCCTTGGAGTTACGTCGTGTGTAATGACCCCTTCGTCTTCAGTCTCGTCGTGCGCAGTTATGCCCATGGTCTTCAGGCTCGACCTGGCCACCCCAAGATTGAACGCGCTCGACGTCGGGCCATGGAAGCGAGGGAACTTGCTGAGCGACTTGGTCCGCGATCGCGCTGACGGAGGAAGCATCGGCGTTGGCTGGTAGTCGCCGCCATTGAAAGGGGTGCCAATCGAGCCGTTGGTGTGGCTTTGCACGTCGACCTGGGTTCGGAGGCTGGAGAGATTGTTGTAGAGGTCGTCGACTTGCTGCTGGAGCGCGGTAAGATGCGCTGACATCTGCTTGAACTCACTGCATCGTGGTCAGCCGCATTATTAAGGTTTGCACTATCGGGACCACGAACTCGGACTCCTTGAAGTTGTTGCAGCAGTTGGGCGCATATTGGCATTCGAGATTGAGGTTGCCGCACCGCTGGCAGGGTGTCTGCCCGTTGCATTTGATCTTGCGGCGCTTGCATTCGTTGCTATTCTGCTTTAGCCCCCGTGCTGCTTTGCAGACTGCAGCAAGTGCGCATATCCTACCATGCAATCGAAATGTAGCGGTTGCGCTTCGCCCGTGGTTGCGCCGACCCATCATCACTCTTCCGCTTCGCATTGCTGCTAGAGTCGCCGGGAGGACTCATCGTGTCGCTGGCATGGCGATCGCGTCTATTCGGAGACGTCGCACTCATCTTCGCTCTGACCAGGGTGCAGCCTCGGCCACAATGTGTGGAGAAGCAAAGTGGTAGATAGGAAGCTCCGTGGTAGCAGGCTCGAGCGCGCAATCGGCGAAAGAAGTGACCCACTGATCTGTGCGGCGGTTTGCGGGGAAGGAACGACCACTACCCCAGATGATTCGTTGAGACCCCTTTGATGCATCCAATGGCATCTCCACTGATTTCCATCGCCTGATTTCCATCGCCTGATTTCCATCGCCTGATTTCCATCGCCTGAGTAGCTTCCACAATCGGCATACATGCTTTCAGGAGAGACAGGTAAAATACTTGCGAGAGATCATGACAATCCCCGAGGTCGTTCAATAGAGTCATTCAATCAAGTCAACATGACATTGCATGCAACGACCTCGGAACTTTCAATAGCTGCATCACTTTCCACAATTGAGAATCATGCTTTCAGGCCAGCAAAGTCAAACAGATATAATACTCCCGAAAAGTCGTCACAACCCTCTGGCTTCCTACAATAGAGCCAACAAGATATCAAACCCTCCCCCTCAACCACCCTAATCCATCAGTTCTTAATCCCCTCCCTCAACACCCCCAAAACCTGCACAGCCCTCCCCACCGCACCCTCCACAGCTCTCCTCATACTCTCCCTAACATCCTTGACCCTCTTCCCACTCTGCCGAATCCTATACGCGCCCACAATCGCCAACAGCACCGCAAGCGCCCTCATCGCCCTCATCTTCCTCTGATTCCACAGGCCCTTTTTCGTATACTCGATGTTCCAATCCGCCCACTTGGGCCACATGCACCTGCGCCAAAAGTCCACCTGCGTATACGGATACACAGTGCTATTCCAGCCGTTTTCCGTGTAATACCAGCTGGAGCAGCCGCTCTGCCAGACGGTATCTTTGAGCGCGTGTTGGATTTCACTTGTGAAGCGCTGCTCCGCGGACTTCTTCACATCCACGGTGGACACGTCGCCGGCGAGAATCAGCCGGATGAAGCGCAGGCTGTACGCGACCATGTTTTCGCTCGCCATGACGACCGAACTGTGCCCGGTCGCTGTGTTGGGCCCGAAGATTAGGAAGAAGTTGGGGAATCCGTCCATGGCGGTGCCTTGGTAGGCTTGCGCGCCGCCGCGCTCGTCCATCAGGGTGACCAGGTCGGTGTTGTTCTTCCCGACGACTTTGAGGGGATGCAGCCAGCGTGTAGTGTCGAAGCCGTTGGCGAGCACGATGATGTCGGCGGGGACTTCGCGCTCGGGGTAGTCTTCTGGATTGATGTTTTTGGGGTATGTGGCGCCGGGGCCGATGACGACGCCGGTTTCTGTCACGCGGTTAAGGGGTTGTGTTGTGAGGTCGATTTTCTCGTCGTTGAGGCTCTTGAGCCAGCGCTTGTCGAAGATGCGGCGCTTGCAGCCGACACCGTAGTCGGGGGTCATGATGGCGTGGTACTTTTCCGGGACGAGTTTGCGCATGTGCTTCAGGACTTGTTCCTCATATACCTTCCTGCTCTTTTCGGCATACGGCGTGTTGGGGAATAGCTGGAGGAACTGGAGCTCTGCCGTCGCAAATATGAAGAAGCGCAGGAATTCCTTTGCACCGGGAATGTTCTTCATCAACTTGGGTCCATTCTTCTCCCACCACTCGTCGCCTCCTGGTGTAGCCGTGCTCGGAACCACCCACGGCGGCGAGCGCATGAGCTGCGTGACTTTCTTCGCATTGTACGGCGCGTTCGGTAATCGAGGAACCAGCTGTGCAGAACTACAACCCGTGCCCACAACAACGACGTTCTTATCCGTGAAGTCGACCGTCTCATCCCATCTCGCCGAATGGAACATCTTCCCCTTGAAATTCTCGATCCCCTTGATGTCATCCGGCCATCCCTTCGGTTCCACAAGTCCTCCAACACAGCTAACCACCACCTTCGCCTTGACGATTTCCGTCTCCGAGTATACAGCCGCTTCGCCCTTCTCTTGCACCACCTTCGCGCGGTCTTTGGCGGACAAGTCCCCCATACCCGCCGTCATGCGGCGGATCGTGACCTGCCACAGCTGCTCCTCCTCCAGCCATCTGCACTCCTCGATATCCGTGTTGAGTTCAATCTTATCCGTGATCTTGAACCTCTCGCAGACCTGATGATAGTACCTCACAATCTCCTTCCCCGGCGGGTGAAACGACGTCCAACCGGGATTCTGCGCGAACGAAAACGAATAAAAGGCCGCTGGGACGTCGCTGTGGTTATCATTAGCTCTTGTCCCTCCAACTCTTGCCCTCTGCATAGCTTGACATGGAACTGCCGCAACCTACCAAGCAACCCCAGGATACCGATTAATCCACCACGTCCCCCCAATCCCCGCCTGCCGATCAAACACACGAAACTGATCGAACCCAAGCTGCTGCTTCAACTGACACGCCATGGCAATGCCCGACGCGCCCGCGCCCACAATGACGACGGGATAATAAGTGTACGCATCCTTCTCATACCCATTCACTCTGCGGATCGTTTCGTGAATCATCCTGACTTGACTCCGTGGTGGTTAGAAGCAGTCGACAAGGACGCAAGGCGAAGAGTGTGGAGTAGGGAGTATTGTGGGGAAGGGAAGCCAGGGTCCCAAGTTAGGTTTCTTGACCTCAGCTTGCGGGTGGACTCCATGTGACGCCCTGTGCCCATTTCACCAATCGGAGAAAAAAAAAAGACGTCTTGGAGATGCCGCGGCTGCATGTGGATAGCAAGAATCCATGGCGCGCAGACGATCGCGTGTAGACTGCGTCAAAGCTACCTATGACATCTTTGCCTCGGTATCTTGGTGGCAAGCGTCACGTCGCACAACTTGACTCAACTCGACTCGACTCGACTCGGGGATCTTGGCCCTTGCTCACATATCTGCCTTCGAAGCCGGGAATGCTAAGGGTTCCGGGGCCGTGTGGTTTTGTGGTAGTGAAGCCTGATGATCCAGTGATGTCCCCTTCGAATAGCTCTTTCTCATTGTTTCTTTCGAGTGCAATTTTGCAACTCTCAAAACGCCTGCCTTGGTGCATTTCATCCCATCCATTGTCTTTTTCTCTCCCCCGCTCGTACTCTATCAAGTAGGCGCTAAGAACGTAAATCTTGACCCAGAAGAAGGAAAGTAAGAAAGTTCGAAATTAGAGACAGACACGTCGCACAACCGGGATGACTTGTAAGCCTCGCAGCGCTAGTTAGCTACCTACGTTCTCATCATTTTTGCAATGAGTATGTGTTCAACAGGTACAGAGAAGAGTCAAGAACATAGATAAGGAGAAAATCACGGACCACGTTCGTCCCCAGCGATGTGCTTTCGGGCCGTATTGGTGATCACCGTTATCCGTTCCACACAATTCCGATTTGGGACTTTTGAAGTATAACAAGGTATTAATTCATTGAATTATCTCCAATCCTTATTGTTCCCTCATCTTCCTCGGGCCCAGCCGTCATGTCCAATGCCCACATGGTTTCATGCAAAGTTACCCTGCAAAGCGATCGAAAGGTATCAAACAATTATCAACGCCCAAAAAGACCAGCGGCCTCCTCCCGAAAATATCCCTCCGCATAGCCAGATTTTCGTGGCAATCCAGGCAAGAACGCCGTGAAAATGTTACATGTCCACCCAGGGACGAAGCAACGCCCTGTGGGGTATTTTGCCATGTCGCACAAAGTTATCCAAAAAAACGCCGATGCTCCGCAGTCGTGGGTATGATTGGTAGTGATATGTAGCGAAGCTCACTGCTGAGCGAGTGACGGTCTGCCAGCGTTGTTGGGCTAGGGCCACGGAATATCGCGCTGCTCGGCTTTGGCCATTGCCCATCTCTAGGTGCCTTCCGAGCAATCGTGGACAGTAGTTCGGTATGAGAAGCTCTTGTTCCTTCTTCCTCGCTCGTCGCTGTCCCTCGTCCCATTTCGTATGCGGCAAAGCCGCCATTGGCAGAGTTTTTTTTCCTGACTGATAGTAGATCTCCAACTCTTTCTGAATGCGGTTTTCACTCAATTAATGGTTTCCGAACTCCTCCTACGATCGCAATACCTAGCGACCTTAGTCCCTCTGGGTCATTCGAGCGTACAATCAAGCTAGCTGGTAACATTGGATTCTCCGGTGCGACGTGTGCAGCATCCTTGGCAGCTTGCTCGATAGCCTCCATCTCCTCCTTGCACCCTGCATGGTCGAACGGACAGACAACGATGGGTTGCCGGAGAAGGATGTCTTTTGCTGATGACATTTGCGCCTGCCAATCGGTTAGTTCGCCGATGCTTTCCAAAGTAGATATTCAGACTTACCTTGACAGTAAGGTAGTACTCGATCTTGTACAGCGTGCCGGTGGTGGTGAAACCATTGACCGCGTACATTGGGAACTCCTTCTTACCCCGCGGTATTATGCCATCGTGATCGCGCAAGTCTTTTGCAGGAAATACCAGTCCAAGATTAGTAAAGTAGCCAGCCTCGGGCATCTTGACCCCAACTCGTTGCGTTGTCGTCGCCAAGGTCTTCACTTTCCGTGTCGGCTCGTCGCCCTCGTGATTGAAAATAATCTCCTCGTCTATGCCGACTGTGATCTTGGATATGGTAACCCTCTTAGCCTTGCTCAGCCAGTCGGGGTTAGGGCTGAGCTTGATGTATACTGAGACGGGATCCAGCGGGCCATAGCTCCACCGTGGTAAACTAATTCCAAGGGTGACCAGATGGTCAGTCACTCGTTCGGCGCTCTCTGGCCGGTTGTACATGCCGAATGTCGACAGGGTGTCGTATCGCTGTATTGGTACTGCGAACGGGTACTTTTTCTGCTCGGACGGCCCTTGCTGCACCGTCACGACTAGCTCATAGAATGTCTCGGCCGTTCGGCTGGGTAACTGTAGGCTTGCGGGCGGGACTCTCCTAGCGACCTCCTCGCCACCACGGCCATATGGGATGAAGATGACAAACGGTAGATCCATGCATAGTATGCTCTCGTATTCTCGTCCAGCGGGCGTTCTGTATAGCAGCATCTCCTTGCCCACAATGTCAGTGATCTCTTTGCGTGGAGCTGCCAAGTGCTTCTTCGTCAGCGACTCGGCGGAGGGGTGTATGGTTTCGCGGCGGTGCAATGCGATGGTGACGAGGGAGACATTGACGGGTGCGGATACGCCCAGCAGCGGGCGCACTTCGACTTTGCCTTCTATGCGCGGCTATACATGGTGTCAGCATGGGCCAAATCGGTGGTAGGGAAAGGGTGCCATGGAGCATTCCAGCAACGACGTCATGGGTCGGTCGCTGAATTACATGCGCACCAGCTGTGGACGTACCAGTGTCGCTGATATGCCCGGGTAGCCGACCAAGAAGTTACTGTTGGGCGGCCCCGAGACGCGTACAAAGGCCGTCATGGCGTCTTATGGGTGTGGTTTGGTCGGCGCAGGCCTGGGATGGCAGCAGGCACTGCATCGACGTCGACTTGGGCGCTCCAAGCTTCTTCTTCTTTCACCAGGCGTGATCTCGAGTGCCTCCAGCGTGGTGCGCCAGACAGCTGGGCTGTACGGTGGTGGAGCGAGACAGCCTTCCTACTGCGGGATGATGTGGGGTCAGGATGCAGGTGTAAGAATGCTTGATTGCGCGGGGGACAGGCGGTAGCGAGCCGGTCGCACAGCGGCGGTACGGACGAGGACGCGAGCGAGGGGAGCTGCCGTCGTATGGCTCAGCAGAGTGAATGCGCGGATATGATGTCGACAAAGGCCCGGGGTCGCGTAGGGCTACGGAGCGTCGTGGTATTGGTACGGCGGAAAGCTTAGGCGAATGGGGCCTTGTCGACGATCCAGGACGGCCTCTTTGCGGTGCTGGCGGAATCACACACAATGGTCGTGGCAGCAGCTGCAGGCGCAGGCGCAGTAGTAATAGTGGCGGTGACAGCGAGCGCAGTGCAGACCCGTGGGTGCGTACAGACGCAGGGTGCAATCGCAGTGCGAGCCCTGGGGGATGCTGATACGCAGGCGGCGTTGCGTGCTGTTACGATTCATTGGTAGCTCCAGCTGTGGGGGCTCCAACGCTGAGAACCACCACCGACTGCTGCACCACCACGACCACCACCGCCACGGCCGAGGGGAATGCTCCTCCAGTTGTATCAACACCATGTCTGTTACTGTATGTAGCCCAAACAACCCCTTTTCATTCTCGACCATTTCACAGTTTGCAGCTCTGAGCCCTCTCCTCAGAAAGCAGTGCGCCCGTGTCCATTGGTTCGTCACACACTAACCACCGCTCCAGCTGCACACCTCACGCGGTGACATCAAGCTCGAAATCTTCTGCGAAACCGTGCCCAAGACCGCCGAGAACTTTCTCGCCCTGTGCGCCTCCGGCTTCTACAATGCCAGTCCCTTCCACCGCCTGATACCAAACTTCATGGTGCAGACCGGTAGCCCGGCGTCAGACTCAAAATCCAAGACATCCACCTCCATCTATGACACGCCGAATCAGCTGTTCGAAGACGAGATCCGCCCCGCGCTGAGACACAATGCGCGCGGCATAGTCAGCATGGCGAACAAAGGACCGAATTCAAATGGCTCGCAGTTCTTTATTACCTTTGCGCCCGCGCCGCATCTGGATGGAAAGAACACCGTCTTTGGAAAGTTGCTCGAGGGCGACGAAGTGCTGGACGACATGGAGAAGATTGCCGTGGACAAAAAATCAAGGCCGCAAGAGCGCGTCGAGATCAAGAGCGTTACAATACATGCGAATCCGTTAGCTGGGTGAGCGAATGTGGATCAAGTCAAGATGCGAAAGTGGGAGGTCGAAAATGCTTCATAAGGCTGGCGAAGCCTGGATATCTACGCGCCCCGACCCAATGCAAACGAATGGAAATCTATAAGCCACCGATCGAACGAAACACGGCTCTACGCTCCGTTGGTCGTCGCCCCATTTGATGCGGCGTGTTCTTCCTCGTAGTTCTCTGTCTTCATGTCGTTCAAACCCAGCTCCTCCTTCTCCGCCTCGGTCCGCTCGTAGTCTTCTACCTTGATTTGAGGGTCTGGCTCCGGTGCCGTGAAGCTCTGGACGTAGCTGCTGGCGAGGGGATCCTCAAGAATGATGGTGAATTTGACCTGGCCATTGATAGCCGAGGCCACCTTGGCGAAGAACTCAGTCCACTTCGATTTGGATTCCGAGTTCATAGAGTCACCGCCATCGCCAGTGTCGAAAATGGAGGCCTTAAGGTCATCGCGCACTTGCGTCAAGATGCCTTCCACCGTGGTAAAGCGGCCACCAAGTGTTCCGGGCTCGACGCTGAGGTTGAGCTCTGGGCATGACATGGCGCAAGACTCGGCCTTGAGGATGTCGCGTGACATGTCCTCTTTGCTGTCAACAGATACAGTAATGCGGCGCCCTTGTTCTGGCACTTCTCCACCAGTCTTCACTTCGTTGCTTCGGTCTATATCTCGTTAGTGAAAGATCTCCTTGCAATCACAACCTTCACTTACATCCACAGTGATCGCATACAGTGCTCATCAAGACAACCTGCTTGAAATGCGGAATGTTGACCATCTTCATGTTAGTGGTGCACGTCTTGGTGCATCCGGGGCATGTTGCAGGGAACGAATAGACCTGGTTCTCGACAATATCATCCTCGTCCACATTGTTGACCATCGAACTAGTAGGCATCTCGGGGTACATCTGCGACGCTTGGTACTCCGGGCGGATCTCGGTCGCGGGTGCCTCGCCACTGCTATCACCAAGTCCTAGAGCTTCGTTCTGTGCAGGCGTGCGTGGGTACTCACTACGAGAGTACTTACCTCCCATGAGCTGGCTTGGGGGCTCGATGGAAGAGTTACCGGCTGGGTCGTCGACTGTGAGCTTGAACGGTAGCTTCTGTCCGCTCGCCATTTGCTTGATGGTCTCAATGACGCCCTGTATCTTCTCGTAGACCTCGGGTATGACCTCCTTCCTCTCTTCCTGCTTCTGTTCTAGATCTTGCGCAACCATGGAAAGGATGCCCTCGACGTTCGACAGCTGTCCTCGACCTGGTGGTATTTCGAGATCGATATCTTCAATGCGGAATACAGCGGTGTCGCTCTTGATAATCTGTCGGCTGAGGTCATCTGCGGAATCCACTCTTAATGTAAACTTGATGCCCCTTTGTTGTATCTCGCCAGCGGGCTGGACTTCAGTGTTCTTGAAGTGGCAATGAGGGCATGCAAAAGACATGATGACAATCTCGCGGAAGAATGGGATCTTGGTGAGCAGGAGTCGAGTAGTGCCCTACGCGCGTTAGCTGAGTCTTTGATCATAATAAACCCAACGCTTACGTCTTCATGGCAGTTCATGCACAAGCTCTCAATCTCATCGACAACTTTTGTATCATCGTCGCCTTCCTGTGCGCTCGCCTCTGCGACTTTGCGGCCCATGTCCTCAAACAGGTCTTGCGCGAGACTCTTTTGTTCAGCCATGTTGTGATTCTTGAAATTATATCTTGTGGAGTGTGGTTGAATGTAGGGGAAAGGTAGAAGCTGTAGTTGAAGGGCTCGGCTTGCTATGACCGCATGCTCGAAATTTTGAGCCCCGCGTTGCATTAGCGGGGCAACTTCTAAACGTTCTGGCGCCTTCCTTGCAGCTGGACCCTGATCCTGGTTCAGCCCTACCACCGTCCCATATGAGATAGGATGGCGACAGAGATGAGCAAGCAATCATTGATGATCGTAAATCCGTGCCAAAAGATCTTAGTAGAGTGAATGCGGAAGCTTGCAGCTGTTTGTCCACTTGAGGAGGCTCTCACATCATGAAATCCATCAAGTCCAGGCCTGGTTTTGAATTCTGCGTCTTGTTCTTCTCGAGCATGGCTTGCAGGCCACCTTTACGAGATTTCTGTCTCTGTTTGCTGCTCGCGTTGGCTGTTTTGGGAACCTTGGGAGCCTCTTCGTTCGACGACTTCGAAATGATGGGCAACTGCTTAGCCACGTTGGATTCTGATCTTTTCATATGCCTCCGTAGTTGAGGCTGCAACGCTTGTTTTGTCGTTCGGTGGCATTTTAAGCATTGGTAGACCATGTTGGTGAAAGCATCCAAATCCGTCGCCTTGCTCTTTCTTTTCGTTCCTTTCTGGTGGGACTTGGGAACGCTTGAGATCTTGCAGGACCATCCTGGGACGAACATACTACCGCACGCACCGCAAGTCTCTCTTCGAAGTGCATCCCATTCTTTCGCGGGTACCTCTAATTCGGTGTCCTCGATGAGTCGATTCCTAGCTAAGCCAAGAAAGGCAGAAGCTGCAGGGGATGATACTGCGAGCATGTGTGCAGCTTCATGGAGGTATGCAGCCCTCGAAGCCACTAGATCTGTCATGGCCATGATGTTTGTAGTCGATGATTTTCGTGTGTAAAGCGTGGTAGGTGAAAGATATCAGCCTTGTCGACCTGGCGAGCTGCAGGAACCCCGACCGCCGACGCTAGCGAGAACACTTTAAGCTTTGATGTACGCGCATAGCGACTGCCCTCAGACTCGAGCGCTCAATGAATTGCGCCTGACTACTGCGCAAATAGGCCAGCCGCGTGGTTTGGATCATCCCAACTAACCCCCCAGCACTAACGCGCATCTCAAACACAGCACGAAAGCATGGCATCGCCAACGTTGCTATCAGAACATGGCTTGCGCATCGCTGTAGAGGGCTGCGGTCACGGCGTTCTCCATGGAATCTATGCTTCAGTTGCTAAAGCTTGCGAGCTGAAAGGTTGGCCTGGCGTAGACCTCCTTATAATCGGAGGTGATTTTCAGGTACCATCATGCTCCAGCCCAATCATATCTACTGAATACTGATCCTATAGGCTGTCCGCAATGCCTCTGACCTCAAGGCCGTCTCTATGCCTACCAAATACTACGCTATGCACGACTTCCACGAATACTACTCAGGCGCCCGGGTAGCTCCCTATCTGACCATATTCATCGGCGGCAACCACGAGGCGAGTAACTACATGTGGGAGCTTTACTACGGCGGCTGGGCAGCCCCCAAGATCTACTACATGGGCGCCGCCAATATCGTGCGACTGGGTCCTCTCCGTATCGCTGGCCTGTCGGGTATATGGAAAGGGTACAACTACAAGAAGCCACACTACGAGCGCCTGCCGTACAACAGTGACGACGTGAGGAGCATATACCACGTGCGCGAACTCGATGTGAGGAAGCTATTGCAAATACGCACACAAGTCGATATTGGACTGAGTCACGACTGGCCGCGCGGCATGGAGTGGAAGGGTGACTTCAAGCAGTTGTTTAGATGGAAGCCTGATTTCGAACAAGAAGCCAAAGACGGAACCCTTGGCAGCGTCGCGGCCACTACTGTACTGGAGCGACTGCGCCCTGCCCACTGGTTCAGTGCTCACATGCACACCAAGTTCGCTGGCCTGTGGGAACATGCGCAGGCGCAATACGCCAGCGCTGAGCATGAACCCACAAACGGCTCGGAGCCAACTAAGAACACCGAAGAAATTCAATTGGAGGTCCCAGACGAAGAGCCGGTTGCAGCACCCAAAAACGATGCTGAAATCGATCTTGACATGGACGATGTGGATGAGCCTACGGCTGGACGTGCTGGTGCAGATACCAATAGTACTTCTGGTAATGCAAATGGCACCTCAGAAGTGCCGCAAGATCTCAGGGATCTATTGCCTGCTTCTTTCGCACGTCCCAAGTTCGAACCTATACCTACCTTGCCATTTCCATCGGGCATCACAAACAAAACGACGAGGTTTCTGGCACTTGACAAGTGTCTACCGAAGAGAAGCTTCCTCCAACTACTAGAGGTAGCACCTCATTCTCCTGCGCAACTCCAACGGCCATTGCAGCTCGAGTATGACCATGAATGGCTCGCTATTACACGCGTGTTCGCGACAGACTTGCAAGTGGGTGACCCGCATGCACGTGTGCCCGCAGATAAGGGCGATGTGCACTATCGACCGCTGATAGAGGAAGAAATGAAATGGGTTGAAGAGAACGTCGTCAAAGCTGGAAAGATGACGATACCTGAGGACTTCGCGCAGACTGCTGAAGTCTTTGAGCCTGCGCTGGGTATCCATGTTCAAGAAGATCCACAAGAGTACAGCAATCCCCACACTCAAGCATTCTGCGAGTTACTACAAATACCCAACGCCTTTCACGCGTCAGATGAGGAGCGAGGTCAAATGATGAAGAACGGCCCAAGACCTGAAGAACAACGGTCAGATCGCGGCGGCGGAGGTCGCGGAGGCTCCAGAGGTGGACATAGAGGGCGTGGAGGTGGTCGCGGGAGAGGTCGCGGCGGCGGAGGCCGCGGCGGAAGTCGCGGACGTTGGTGACGATGCAATCTATCCAACGGTCGCGCTACAGCGTTGGAAGGGCCGGTACAGCAACAGAACCACGGCAGCACTTGAGATGACGATATGTGGATCTAGAGCACAGAAGATGCGGCTCGCGCTCGATGGACGCACGACACCATGCATTTTTGGGTATCGTGGTGGTTTTAACATGACGGATGGCGCATGCTGGGGTTGTTAGTCGCTAAGGTCTCCAGGGCCGCAGGCCGAAACAGTATAGTGCAGACGCACTATGATGTCGTATGGCATTGTACGTGTTCACCATCTCGATGACACAACGTGCGGACTGCGCTAGCGAAAATGTTCCAGAGGTGGCCTGTCACGTTATCTGACACGCAAGGTTATCGTGACAGAGATAATATAGGCCGTATTTGGAGGTTTGGCCAAGAGACAAGAGCTTTGCGGAGGCTGTGAAATTGCTGCCGCTCGTCCTACGTCATCGGACATGGAGAAGCGGGCCCGTCTTTCGTGCGAGAATACGACAGGTGCAGCACGCGTGACAATGCTGCAGAGAGTTGCCGTTGTTTTGACCACAGTGTCAATTCAATATTACGCAGGCTGGATGGGGGTTAAAGTATGCCTTAACATGTTAGCGGCAGAGTCTGGGTTGATCCGCAAGGACGATCTCCTGCACGCTGGTTCTGAGTTTATTGTCTGCCTGGTGACTTGGCTGTGAGAGGCTGTGGCAAAAGGGCTTGCGCGTTGCTTTCTTAGGTAGACACCACATGGGTGCGCCGGCCACTCTCGGGCGAAGCTCGCATGACTGTACACCTGGCTCGTTTTCCGATCTCGAAACGACATCCCCAGGATGCACGCTGAGGGGCGATCCATTCGACAGCGATGCAGACTGCAAGTTCGGCCACTCATATTCACGCCGAGATCGATGTCCTGCTCTCGTCTGAAGGATTGTGCATGACATGCTATTTTCGGAGAGACTCTGAGCATGTCTCTCCAGTCGGCGCCCGCGCCTCACACCACCACGCAAGGCGGCGTTTCGTGGGCGGGCGGTTGCGCTCGCAGAGTCCCCAAACTCAGAGAACGATTCCAGGAAAGCCAACGGGCCGCGGTCCTGGCAGTTTCGCCTGTGGGCACGCGAGGAACACGTCTGGATGCGGGCCCGCCGTCGTCATCCCTGACATTAGTACAATACGTTAGGCATCGAGACTGTGGGATCGGCGGTACGGGTGGACCCTTGGTCAAGACCCTGGCTACCGCAAACTGCGGGCGCTGACCATGTGCGCAAACTGAAATTGGACGCGAGGTACGTGGGGATGCTGAGTTTAAAAGTCTGCGTGCCTGCTCTTGTGCCGACGAACTCGTTTCATCGTATTGCCTTACTACCATCGCTGCCTAGCATTCACAGCAATCGTTGAGCGTCTTACCGCCTGCCCAGATTGGTATTTGCCTTCGTTACACAAGTACCTTGTGCTATTATTACATCAAGTCTGGACCACTCATACCTGGACCGTTACTCAAACCCGTTTGCCCCGGAAATAACATCCGTTTCGTCGATCATATTGCTCATCCACGTCCATACGTCTTGAAATTCTTATAAGGCTCTGCGAAATATCTCCCCTTCACATACCACCTGAGCAACCATACCTTCTTCCATCACTACCGCCGAAATGTCCTCTCGCTTCGTCGAGAACCTCGATGAGGTTCCCATTACCCACCCTCATCTCAACGTCTCATTGGATGACATCCTCGCTGAGGAGGGTCGCAAGCGTTCGACATCTCAGTCATCGAACAGTTCACACACTGCCCGTTCCGGAAGTGACTCAGTGTCAAGTCCCACGTCGCCAACCAGCGAAAGCAAGATGAACGGCCTCAAGAGGAGGGCCCTGGCTCTTGGTAGCAAGAAGGGTCGCCCGTAGTCGAAAAAGGTTGCGAAAGGACTGCCATCGCGATCTCAGCTTGGACTACGTCGGGACTACCTTTCAATATTGTCAGCACACACCAAAACACCACACCATCTCGACCAAGCGTTGGAAGAGAAATACCCCACGTAGATCTGCGATCAGCCGTCACAGATCTACAAACTCGTTCAGACATATAGTCGAACATACCCCATCAACTCCGTCCCCACGAGTCGCGTAGCTTCGCCCGTTCATGGCAGCCACGTACTGCCGCATGATGGAGGAATGCTTGTGCCGCTTAAGATTGTGCCGCAATGGCGCGACATAGCAGGCGAAGAGGAAGGAGGAGAAGCGCAGCAAGTCGCGGGGAGGGTTGCCTGTACATTAGTCTATCGAAAGCAGCAGCAACTACAACACACTTCAATATCATTCATCCCATGTATAATCGAAGCTGCATATGTGTGTCCTCATTGCAAAGTCACGCAGCTCTTTCCCCAACGCCCTCTGCCGTTTCTACAACATGACTACTACTTCCACCACACGCCAGCCACAACATGACAACTTCCAAATGCGCATTGAATGCCACCTATGCTCACTCACATGGCACCACTTCCCTTTCAAACCCTGCACCCTCCAGCCATAACCACCACTTAAACCATTATGACTCCCCCCAGCACTCCTCACCTCGAGTCCTCCAACGACCCTCAAGAATCCTCCACCCTCTCAACCGCCTTCAACATCCTAGTCTCCACCGCCCTATTACTCAACCGCCCTCTAGCTGCCAGCCTTCCGACTCCCACCATCCCCAACCCAATGCCCCCGCCCCCCCTCATCGCCTGTCTAGAATCCTATATCAATCCCGCCCTGCCGATCGGCACAGGCATCGGCACCGACACCAGTGCTCCTGCGCTCCACCTCCTGCCCCAGCACCACGCTGAGCAAGCCTGAAAAACGTTGGGCCCGCACGCATCAAGGACATGCGTGCGCTCGGGCACGCGAGGCAGATACTCTCGCACGTCCCGATTGCGGCGACACCGGGCGACATGTACACGGTTCAACGACACGCTTGCGTCGGTGGTGCAGATTAATCGCGACAAGTTTGCTGCGCTGGCGGTTCTGCCGATGGACGGGAGGGAGGCGGCGAAGGAGCTGCAAAGGTGCGTGGTGAAGTTGAAGTTTGTGGGGGGTGTGCTTGGGTTGAAGCCGGATGGATGTGGGGGGCTGACGCTGGGGAATGATCTGGAAGAGGTTTGGAGTGTGGCGGCGAGGTACCGCGTGCCGGTTATGCTGAGGGATATGTGGCCTTTGGGGACGCATGTGAGTTCTGTTTTCTATCCTTGGGCAGTGAGGAGCGAGGCTAATGGGTGGGATTTAGCTTCCGGTATACCAGGCGGGACTGGCAGACAGCGTCGTTGCTCCGTTAATGACGAACATGCATACCTCGCATAATCACTCGCCTCTTCCGATCCTGCATCTGTATCTCTCGGGTGTGTTCGATCGCCATCCAGATCTTCGCATCATCTTGGCTCATCCGTGCTTACTCCCTTCTCTCCTCCCACGCATCGATACTATCCTGGCGCTCATACCCGCCGCCGACAAACCTACCCGCGGCTTCCTAGACGTCTGGCAACACAACTTCTACCTCGCTACAGCAGACGTGCTGGACATGTCGACTATGCGGACGCTACTGGAACAAATCCCGGTTGACCGTGTACTGTACGCGAGTAACTACCCACTTGAAGAGAGGAGCAGAGAATTGATGGAAGAACTCAAAAACAGCAATTTCTTGACGAAAGAAGAATGGGAGCGACTGGCTTGGGGAAACGCCGAGTTTGTCTTTGGCTTCAAGAAAGAGAAAGAGGGCAAAGCAAAGGCGTACTCGTCAGTTACAGTGAGCTGAAAGCGCAGTAATAGCTATTCTTCTTCGTCGCCCACAAGGCAGCACAGATGCGCCTTCATAATGTCATGATCGCTTCATTCATGGGTTATTTATGCATGAACGCCCATTTGTGGTTGTGTATGTGTGTATGACTCCGTTTCAATTCCCTTGGTATCTTCAATATCAAATCATCGTGCTCGTCGCCGTCCGCGTTCGCCACTCACGCATCAAAGCGCTTATTTCTTGCCAGACTTCTTGATGCCTTGAGAGCCCGTGTTGAGAGGTCCCTTGCCCTTGCCGACCTTGCCGGCGAGTTCGTCGCGTGCCTTCTTGTCTGTTTGTGTGTGTTAGCCTTCTGACTCGTACAATATTCGTGTCGCAGCATGTTATGCGACGATGTCGTGGAGGTGTCGAGAGAGATGTAATAGACAGGGTGTGACCAACCGGCAGCGAGCTTTGCCTTGTGCGCAATGTCGTCCTCGTCGAGGTCCTGCGCCTTCTTCTTGGGCTTCTTGTTGTGGATGGGGTTTGTACCGGCTATAATCGCGCAAAAAGTCAGCCCATTTCTTTCTTCTTTTCCCAAATGCTACCCCGCCGTGCGGTTGGGATGCGACTCACCTCCTTGTCCTGAAGGCATGTTGGCAGATATGTGTGGTGGATTTGTGGGTTTACTGGAGAAGCGGTTGCAGGAAAGTTGGAGTGGAGAGGCGTGAGTTAGGCGGTAGTTTGCGGGCGGTGAGAATGCTGAAGGGTCGAGGCGCGGGCGGAGCAGCCCTCTAGTGGGGCAGTGCCAAGCCCAGGGCCTTCATGGCCTTCACATGAAGGAGCAGGACATGGAAATTTGAACAAGGGTGTAATGTGTTTGGACGTTCAAGCCGTTTTGATGCTGTCGTTACAATGTTACAACGCTCTGTAGCGATATTATACAAGTCGAAGATGAGATGGTGGTATCTACAAAGCGCTCATTCATCATCGCTCAATCCTTCCCAGAGGCCTTTTTTCTGCTCTTTTGGCCACAATCCAGCAAACCATGACTCCTTTTTGTCTGCGGGCAAGTTGTTGGCGCGTTCTTCTACTTCAGCGTCTATTACGAATCTCCTCATGCGCTCTGCGATGCGGGGATCGAGCACCATGTCGTCGAGCCACACTCGCTCTTTTCCTTCCTCGTCTTTACTTCGGTCCCGTGCCGTCTTGTGGTAGTCGGCCTCCTCTTGCGCAAGCAACCTCTGTTGCTCCCATTTTGCGCTGCTGCTTTCATCGTTCCCGCTGACGTTGGCAGTCTCACCCGCAACTTCGAAAGGTCTGTATGCGCCCAAAACTGCGGCTGCTGTTTGTCTGCCAATATCGTCTGCTACTTGGCGCCTGTTGAGAAAGCGGTACATGCGGATGGGGAAGTTCCAGAAACCTAGCAGATGTGGGAATGGCACGACTGCTGCGGGACCAAGCGCCTGGGGGCAATACGGTGAGACGACAGCATTCTCGTATTCGTCGGGCTTGATGAATGGCGGTGGCTGCTTCTTTTTCTTTGGCTTGTTCTCTTCCTCTTTCGGCTTATCGCCTTCTTCTGGCATAGGTGTGTCGGGAAGAGCCTGGGGAGAAGCGTCGTCGGTCGCGTGCACGACCACTGGCTCCGCGCCTGGTGTACTTTGAGGTGTGGGTTTCGGCGTCGATTCTTCAATTTGCGGCACCGGGAAATTGGCGGGTGTGAGTTCTGCGGGTTGAACAGGAGGATCTAGCGGGCCGAGCCAGCCCTCATGTAGTCCTCTAACATACTCTTTCCATGTGTGTCTTCCGATGACAACATCTCCATATATGCCATCCCACTCCTGCACGCCAGATCTCTGCCTCATTTCAGCAAGCGACTCCTCAATCCCCGCTTCTAGAGGTTCGCTCGTCGGCTCTCCTTTTTGTTTCCGCAGCTTTCGTATCCTCTCGGCTAGCCCAGCTCTGACATCTCCCTCTCTTCGGCCCTCGATCGCGTCCCAATCTAGCGCTGCTGCAACAAGTATGGGTTTTACGTATTCGTGGAAGTGGTCGCGGGCGGGTACCAATCCGTCTGCTGGTGGCGCAGAAATGTATATGGTGACCTTCCGAGCTAGTTGGTGTGTATCCAAATGCTCTTGTGCGATGTGTTCCACGAGCTTCGACCACTTGCGTTGTATGCGCTTCTTCTCGCGGCGATCGTACATGACAGCGGCAGTCCATGATCCCGTGATTGAAAGGAATATCATCCAATTGCGCGAGGGGAGTCTGAAGCGGAAGTTTGGCAAGCCTGTGTAGGATTAGATAGCGGTCCAAAGAATTATCGATTTAAAGCGCACCCATCATTCGCCATACTGGGTTCGGAGGCTTCTCAGGCTTGACAGGTCCTGCAGACCCGCTGCCGGCTGGCGCAGCCTTTGCGTCGGGTTCGGCCATATGTATGTGGGAGGTTGACTGTTCGTGTGATCTCGAGGCCTAAAATTTCCCGATGGTCGGGGAACGCGGAAGTCATTCGGAGCAGGCCCGCTTATAGCCCGCTCCCAAGATCGAGAAACTTGCTATGTGGAGCGATGCGGGGCAGACGACATGGTACCAACCAGAATTTTCAAGTTTTGCAAACACCCAATTATTGCAGCTAGTCTTCGTGATTCTAGAATTTCATTTGGATTATAGCATATGCATATACGCGGAAAATGTTCATCAAACATAACATACGGTGGTATGGT